>NC_026661.2:1954534-2280289 GCF_000004075.3 Cucumis sativus | reverse complement strand
TGGTAAGCTGAAATGTGAAAAAAGGGTGCTTACTGCTTGGTTTTGTACCAAAAAAAAAAAAAAAAAAGCAGTAGAAAGCACTAATTCCATAAGACGATCAAAAGTGGAAAAAGAGTCTCTTATAAATATAGTGTGTCGTAGAATAATAAATGATGGAGGAGTTAATATTTATCTTCCTTGGAATCTAGGAGGCCATCAAATGCATGCGTCACTCCAAGAGAACTACGTTGACAGCAGATGATGTTGATGGTGCATTAAACCTGAGAAATGTAGAGGTAAGTACAATGCTAGAGCAAATGGCTTCTGTGCGTGTTTTAAATCTGCATGCCTTTGATGGTAGTTTTTCTATCATCTTTATATGCAAATATTCTTTTATTTCTTATATCTTGATTTAGGACTTGGAGTGATGTAATAGTCTGTCCTTGTCAATTCTGACAAGTGATGCACTATGTAAACCATAAGTTTCCTTATATAAGCGATCTGGGTTGGGATTAGTATGATCTCTTTTTGTTGATAATGTCCTGTCTTTAGTGCCTATTGACGTCAACTATCATAATGTTTGACTTGAAATATCCCTGCATTAGTGACCACTCCTAGAAAACAATCAACAAAAGGAAAACTTTGGTGTGTTTGATTTACAAGATAAGAAAGGCGTTTATTCTTGATTTTTTGGTATAACTTAAACGCTTCCATAATATAAAAATATCTTGTAAAGTTGATGTGTTATATTCATCAGATATAAAGGATGCATGATTTTTGTGCGTTTTATCTTGAAGATCCTGCTGGAGCAATTCAACATACCCTATGTTTCTTTTATCAGTTTCTAATAATGATTCACTCTCCTTTCTGATGTTAATGTGGCAGCCAATGTATGGCTTTGCCTCAGGAGGGCCCTTGCGATTTAAGAGAGCCATGGGACATAGGGATTTGTTTTACCTCGAGGACAAGGACCTGGAATTTAAAGACGTAAGACAAAGTTCATCACTCAACATGTCCCATTTAGGCCAATGTTAATTAGTGTAAATGTGGGTTTTACTTCTAGGTTATTGACGCCCCATTGCCAAAAGCTCCTCTTGATGCAGCAGTTTTTTGCCATTGGCTAGCAATTGAAGGTGTACAGCCTGCAATACCAGAAAATGCTCCTGTAGAAGGTTTGTCTCAAATCTGATTAAAACGTTGATTGTTATAACTCTCAAGTCAGGCAGATATGTATTTGGATCCCCAAAATGTAAACGACTAACTTTTGCTGGTAACATTTAACTTGCTAGCATGTAGTAGATATTTGTGTGTTTGTTGGTTTTGAAGAAGAAACGTTTCTTTAAGAGCAGTGTTTTACAAAGCCTTCCGGGAGGTACCTAGATGCACACCTTTCTTGAAGGCCCAAGCCCCAAAACCTTGGGGCTTGGGGGTTTTTTCATTACTTTTAACTGGTAGTAATAATTAGGTTTTTTCATTCTTTATTAGCTAAAAAATAAAATTACTAAGCCTAAATGCAAACTTTTTGTGTCTATGGGTCTTTTCTATTTCTTATGGATTTTTCATATTTTCATTTCAACTATGTTTTCTCTTCTTAGTTTATTACTTTTATATATAGTGCACCTCACAAAAAAAAAAGCCCACACATTTTTTATGCCTTGAAAACTATTGTGCTTTATTGCACCTTGAGCTTTAAAACCATGGATCAAGAGTGATGAGTGGTTCAAGGGCTCGAGTGAAAACCAACTGTAGTTATTGAAATGAAGAGGGAAAAGGAAATGGAGAGATGTACGTTTAGTTTTGTTTCATTTATTACAACTTTGCAAGGTTCAAGTTCAAATATAACTGTCTGAGTTTGGTTGTTCTAAGAATTGGCTTGAGGTTTTATGATCTTCAGTCTAACAATTTCTGCAAATGCTGAATCACTTGTGTGATTTTTCTGCAATTATGCAAGACTTTCTGCTCTGTTGGTTATGTGGGATTCTTTTAATGGTCAAAAGCAACCATGCTTAGATTGTTTTTAATATTTCCCAAAGGAAGAAGGAATTGGATGTACTTTTTCTTTAACATTTCTTCCTCTTTCCTGTTTTCTCCAGTTGTTGCAACCCAATTTATTTAGTAACCTCTATTTTGTATCTTTCCTTTCTACAGTAATTTTACCACCTTCTGATACCAAAAGTAGTGAACAAAAGGATGAGGTTCCAGTTGACATCAAATTACCAGTGAAGCATATACTTTCCAAGGAACTTCAGGTAAATGACTTGTTATTGGCTTATATTTTTATATTAAAGTTTAATTTATATCTAACCTACACGTTTTCAAACATTATTTGCAGCTTTATTTTGACAAAATCACAGAGCTTGTTGTTAGTAGATCCAGTACGGACCTTTTTAAGAAGGCATTAGTGAGTTTAGCTACGGACTCGGGACTTCACCCATTGGTTCCTTATTTTACGTGCTATATAGCTGACGAGGTATAAATGTTTGAACACAAGATTGGATTAGAATTTCTTGAGATTTGTTTTTTAATTTTAAATTTACTGTTGTTGATTCTCCAATGATATCAGGTTGCTCGTGGACTGGGTGATTATTCCCTTCTTTTTGCTTTGATGCGTGTTGTTTGGAGTCTTCTTCAGAACCCTCATATCCACATTGAACCTTATGTGAGTTGAATGTTGTGTAATCTTCTTTTTCTGAAGGTTGAGTTGAGATTCATGAATGTTCAAGTCCAGTAAGTATTGTGAGGACAACTCATTGATCTTCTATAGTGGCTGTATTACTATCATCATCTTGTGCTGCCTTGTCTTCCATGATTCTGGGCAGTCAGTGTAACTGATATTAGAATACGAATTAGAATAGAAGTCATTCAAATTTAGATAATTGAGTGAGACAAAGATGCATATTTGATTCATCTGCATTGTAGAGATGCTAAAAAGGAATTCATATCGATAAGTTCATTTGTGGATCCTGAAAGTTCGTGGAATTATTTCATTAGCAGGACATAGACATATCAATTATACTCCTTTTGTGATAAGCTCAAATTCAGATGGGTTTTTCTGTGAGGTTCTTCAGGGTGTCTTTAGCTTTTATCTGTAGTATTCCCTTTTTTCCCTCCTTCTACTTCCTTTGCAATTGCATATCAATGAAGGTAACATTTCTTGTGAATATAATATTTCAAGTTGATCACTAAAATAGGCTGATAGATGTTTCCAATTTCAAATGTTTGGCCTTGTGAATAATTTTCCTCCTATTATCTCTATCAAATACCAACTTGGGCTTTTTTTGTGGGCTTGGCTTTTTTGAATGCCTGTATATTCTTTCCTTCTTTCTCAATGAAAGTTGTGATTTTCCTGAAGAAAAAACGAATTTGGGCTTTTGATCATTCTTCAACTTGTTCAAAAGATATCTTTAGTATGCGTTTTATTCTTACATTGTGAGTCGGTTTTAATTCAACAAAAAGGATAAATACATGGTTTTGTTTGGTGCTTTGTGTGGAAGGTATTCATTCTGTCTCTGAGACAAGCATATTTTCTTCTCAGCTACACCAAATGATGCCATCTGTTGTGACCTGCCTCGTTGCAAAAAGGTTAGGGAGTAGGTTTTCAGACAACCATTGGGAGCTTAGAGACTTCACAGCAAAAGTGGTTGCTTTAATATGTAAAAGGTGAGATTTGATTTGTCAGGTTCTGTTTAGTCAAATGCTTATCATTTTTTATTATGGCCATAGGCAATTGAGACTGACTTTCTACATGGTTATGAAACTGCATGCCCGTATGGAATATCAACTTAAATTAGTTATATATTCTAGAGTTTTTATTTAAATAAAAATTAATTTTATATTTTATTGGCTTGCTTCTTATTGATCACTTGCAGTAATTGCAATGCTTCATTTCAACTACCACCTTAAACAAGTTAGCTGTAGTATACTGCATATCAAACTGGATTTGGTCTATATGAATTTTAATTTACAACACTCTGCAGAAAATAGGTTCCTCTAATACTTAGTGGGAGCTTGCTAAGGTATGATTTAGGAAGGGCTCTTCCATTCCCCTGTTGTATTACACGTTGATTTTGGGGCATTGTGCTTTCTCTACTTTTGTTTGGGAATATGGCTAGAGAGGATTGAGAGTTTGTGAGGGGCTTGAGGGATCTCAAGAGGAGGTGTGGTCTCTTGTTTGATTTAATATATCTCTTTTAGGCATCTGTTACTTGTGCTTTTTGTAATTATCCTTTCAGCCTTGTGCTTTTAGATTGAACTCCTTTATTTATTGCTAGTTTGGGACTTGGACGTCCCCTTTTATTGTGTTATCTTATCTTTTTGTATGCTCTTTTTGATTTTTCCATTTATCTCAGTGGAAGTAGGTTTTTGATCTTTAAGTAATACTACTAATAGACACACTACTAAAACATCTTTCTTCAGAGCATAGTATAATTCTTTGTCATCTGTAACATTACTTCCAAGATGTTTCGCTCTTTGCTAAGGTTGCAGTTTTAGTGTTGCAGGTTTGGTCATGTTTACAACACTCTGCAGACAAAGCTCACAAAAACTCTTCTCAATGCATTTTTAGACCCAAAGCGGTCTTTGACTCAACATTATGGTGCAATTCGAGGATTAGCTGCCTTAGGGATGAATGTGGTATGCTTTTTCTTACATGCTTCTTTATCTTTAATTAGACTATCTAGAGGGTTGGAGGTTGGAGAAGGATGCAAAAGAAAACATGACCGTGTGGAAATAAAACTGACGTGTTTGTCTCAAAAGTATGAAAAACAATGCTATTAGAGAGAAGGGAAGTGATCATGTTTATATAGTTTGCCTCTGTTTGCTATTTGAGATGAACAAGACAAATCAGGTTGAACTTAAAAGATGGCTATGATTAGTGTGTTGATTTTATCTGAATAGAATTTTTACCTCGTTGAGTTCATCCTTGTTTGGTTTTCTAACCTTTATAAGCTTGATATGATCGAAGTGAAAATAATCTAGCTTGATATTTCTTTTTATCTCACCAACACGAAGAGAATCCGGTCTGTTGGCCCTGCAGCTTCTTTTCTTTAATTTAAACACGTATTAGTTTCTCATTACCAAATAAAATTGTATACCAGAAAAGCCTTTGACCTTCGGATTCATTCCATGTTCAGACGTATGATAATGATGATCGCATATCTTTCAAGTGCAATAGTAAACATATGAAAAGTAAAAAGGTCTTTTGACTTCATAATTATTTGTAGTATTTAATATTTTATAGGTTCATCTTCTTATACTACCAAATCTTGAGCCATATCTGGGACTTCTGGAACCTGAGATGCTTCTTGCTAATCAAAAGAATGAGATGAAGAGGCATGAAGCGTGGCATGTTTATGGAGCCTTGCTCGTGAGTTCTTTTGTTAGGATCTGGTGTAGCATTCTTAGTTTCTTACCTGAATATTCTGTGGGAACTGATGTAATCTTTTAATGACACAAAATGGCTTACAGAGAGCTGTCGGTCAGTGCATATATGAACGCATCAAGATTTTTCCTCCTTTGCTTAGTACGCCAGCAGGTTCTGTTTTGCGGACAAATGCAAGAACTATCACCACCACTTTCCCAAGTAAGCTCTTGCAACTTTCTCTGAATCAAACTGAGATACAAAATGGTATCAATTTTAGTTCGCTTTTCTCTAAGCTGGAAAGTTTTATTCCTTGAATGACGTGATTTTCGGCACCTACTTCTCTTGAATTTTTGTTTCTGAGTTTTATTTAATGAATGGCACTGCATACAGAAACGTCCCCCTAGTATACCTTGAATTATATGAATAGTGAGCCTGCTGAACTAAAATGGTAAATATTTGATTTGTCCTAATTGTTGCATGCTGATTTTTTCTCTTGTTAAGTGACCAAATCCTTCAAATCCTACAACTTTTGGAATCTTCTAGTTTTTGATGCAAGTTGTATACTGCTTGAAGTTGACATGCTAAAATTCATTTTTTTTCCTGCACGTGTAATATTAGACAAACGCAAGGCAAATGCAGACTACTTAGAAGGGCAGCCTCCTCTCAAGAGGATGTCAATTGATGGTCCAATGGGCGTCATGTTAACTAATTCATCGGCATCACACATGGAAGGAACAGTTGTTCCGGCTGCCTCTGGCAATTCCAATCTGGTTTCGCCTACATCTTCTGGACAGATGCAAAATGAAGCCATATCATCGGGCAGCACTAGTAGAAAGGGGAAGCATGATGATCAAATTCTTAAAAAATCAGCTGTCCTATCTCAAGTCTGGAAGGAGGATCTTAATTCTGGAAAGTTGTTAACATCTATGTTAGATTTGTTTGGTGAAAGTATGTTCTGCTTCATTCCTGCTCCTGAATTGTCCCTGTTCTTATAATAACCATCATCCATTTTCAAGTAGAAAACACTGTTCATGTTGCTGTGGAATTGGCGTGTAAGTTAATGGCTACTAATCTTTTGAATTTAGAGGAAATTTATATGACAAAAAGAAAAACATCTTATTTCAGTTAACAAAAACCTCACTCTTTTGAATTGTTTCTTGAATTTACTAATACAGCGAGTTAAAAGGTAACTTTACTCAAGCAGCCATTATGGCAGTTTCACGCTCAACAGCCTTCATCAAGAAGCTGCCCTCTTCAAGCACCATCTGAACAGGTAAGAAGCCAATCCCATTAGCCATAGCTAGCATCATTCTTTTGATCTCAGTCTTATACGCATCCAGATCAACCATTCCATCCGAGTCACGATCAAATTGCAAAAACAGAGAACTATAGACAGACGAAAGCTCATCTGGACCAAGCTTCTCATCATTTCCGAAATCGGCATCGAACACCCTGAGGCTCTGTAACTCCTCCAGCATCTCATTATAGGAAAGGAGACCATCATGGTCAGTGTCGAGGTGAGCGAATTGGGCTCTTATATAGGCATTAAAAGCTGCCTCATCTTCAACAAAGTTGACAATTGTGGTACCGTCCAATATTTCCACACTCATTTTTCCTAGTTCTGATATTTAGGTGAATTAAAGAGGAAATTGGAAGGTATTGGAAAAGATTTTGAGTTGGGTTTTTTATGAGCAGAAGGTTGGGTCAGGTTTCTTCATATAAATAGGTCTCAGGAGGGTTTATTTCTCTTTTAGCCATTTGTTTATGCCACTGTTGAAGGTTCTTGGGGGCCAATCCTTGATTTGATTTAATGGATGTGAAAAAGGATGTTCAAATGGAATTTTATACAACACATTTTAATAATGAACCAAAGTCAACACAAGGAGAGGTCGGTGAGTAGAGCGTTAAGAATCCAATTGGTCGGTTTACAAAATCATGGCAGTTTTATTGCATGTTTGAGAATGATTTTAAAATGCTTAACATCACTTTTATCACATATTAGTAATATTAAAAATTTGATATCAAAAAGTGATTACAATTTACTTTTAAACATGCACTTATTTTAAACCTGCTTTTAACAACACCTAAGTCTATTGCTTATTATAATTAGTTTTTTTAAAAAAGAGATTTTTTCTCTTTTTTTAAAAAAGTTTAGAAAGTTAACCTCTAAAGTAAGTTACAAATTTATTCCTTACTAGCTACTGTATACTGAGAAGATATGCTGTCAAACTCTATTGACAATAATCTTTAAGGTTAAGGAATATTACGACTAAGATTTGAGAGAAAATTCTGCATGAATAAGTAAAAAAATAGTTTAAAGAATAAAATTTTACTTTGAAATGAAACCCTTCGACACGTTTTGTTTTGATGAAGAAAAAAAAAAAGCAAAGCTTTACAAAATATAGCAAAAAAATTTCAAATAAACTATAAAGAATTTAATAATTTTGGTATAGCTATATTTGAAAATGTTATATAGAGATTAAAACATACTATTAAATAATTATCCTCTTACTTCACTTTCAAATTTCTTCTCTCTTTCCATTACTAATATTCTCTTTATCTGATGTATATCTTGAATTTATGTCTTTTGCTTTTAACCTATGTTTAATTTATTGATCCACTCCATCTTTTTTTTTAAACAGCATCTATTGCTCTTTAATTTCTTACTATAATATTCTCTCTAACATTTCATTCTCTTTCTACACCGTTCTTTCTCTAAAACCTTTTTTTATTTCTTTGTCTATTTTACATAAACTTTTTCTTTAAATTATATATATATATATATATATATATATATATATATATATATATATATAAAATTATATCTTTACATCGTTTAATATTTCCCTTTACCTCTCTAAAAGTTTATTTTAAAAAAAATATTTTACCAAACAAAAAATTATTATTTTTTATTAAGTAATTGTAATTATGATAATTTTAAAAATAATAAATAAGAATATAACAACATTTTTAAACAATTGCAAATATAGCAAAACAATTCTTGATAGACTTGTATGTATGAATAGAATTTGACAATTTTTTTAAAATGTTGCTATAAAGTTAATTATTTTAAATGTAATTGCTAAATTTACAACTATGTCTATTATTTTTTATTTAAAGAAAAAGAAAACAATAAAGCAAACAAATGCTCAAATAATGTGTTGTTTTGGCCCATTCTATTGGTATAGAGACGTTTTATTAGGGAGAATCTTATGTTTTTGCTCTCTTCTTCTTTTCATGCTTTAGTTTTCTTATTTCCAATACTAATTTTCGGCCTCTGCTTATTAATGTTTTAAGAATTTTTTGTGGATGATTAAAATGAACGAGAATTTTAGGGACAATAATTTAGTGTATAATAACTATTTAAAATGTTACAAATATAGTACAATCTACTTTTATGGCTATCGACTCTTATAGTCGAATAGAAACAAATCAATATTTGTAACATGGTTTATCACTTTGTTTTACTATATTTTGAATGAATTATTATATTATTATTATAAGTTCAATCAATAGATTGTATTGTACGTAAAAGTTCAAAAAAAAAAAAATATATATATATTTCTAATTTAAACATGTATTATAGTTCAAGAGGTCGGAAGTCAAATTCTTGAATTAATTTAGCCATTATAATTTATATACGGAAACGAATAATAAAGAAATAAAAGATTATCCAAGAATTTTTTTCATTTTACTATTCACAAGACTAAAAGCTGTTTTAAAAGTGAAGCATATTTCTCCACGCTAATTTAACTCAACTAATATACCATATGTAACGTATGTGTGTGATTAAGAAATTTGTGGTTCGAAATCTTCAATTTTCACTCGAAAGTACCCAAGAAAAAGAGGGAAGCATCTTCAATGGATGTGATTCCCCAAATTTGTTGGCATCAATTCAAAAACGTATTTAATTTAATTACCACATTCTTAGAATTTTAAAAATAGAACAAAGTATTCCTTCAATACAAATCCTATAGCATATTTATTCTTATTAGAAATATATATAACATGTGTTGTACAAAAATTTCTCTACAATGACCCAATTATTTGACATCTTTCCTTCCTCTCCTTAAAAGTTGATTGTTCAAGTTTTTTTGTATATTCCAATTGAGATGACAAACACTTCTATCTATAGTTTTGAAGAAAATTCAAATTAATTAGTTTCAATAATTTCAAAAGTTAAAACTTTATATAAATATATAGTTTATATGATTGGATATGAATTCCACCTTATGCTTATTGTCTTCTAGCTAATTTTAACAATTGTGTATCATATATGGTTCGTGTAACATGTGAAATTCACCTAATTAAATTCGCAGCTATAAGATAAATAAATTACTGTCTCAAAGCTAGATTATATTACATCCTTGTCAAAAATGGAAAAAAGGCAGATTTGATTTCTACCATTATCATACACAAAAATGTAAAAGTTCATCAATCGAAAGAAAAAAGATGAATGATTTCAGTTTTGCTCTAACATTTTGTTAGGATGAAATGAGCATCCTTCCAAAGAAAATCAAAATTCAACTCAATTAATCTTAGCTCTGCATGTCGTAATAATTGGTATACACCTTCTCGGAAAGAACTTATATATATATTGCAATTAAGCCGCAGCGAGTTTGGTGGATTCTCTATCCACAGCTTTCTTCAAGAAACTATTTTCTTCCAACAACATTTGAACAGGAGAAAGGCCAATTCCATTAGCCATGGCCAACATCATCTTCTTGGTTTCTTCCATAAATTCACCAAGATCAACTTTTCCATTGCAGTCGCGATCGAACTGTAAAAACAAGGAGCCGTAGACGGACGAAAGCTCGTTGGGGTCGGGTTTCGTATCAATCCCAAAATGAGTCTCCAACACCCTAAGACTCTGCAACTCCTTCAACATCTCTCCATAACAAAGAACTCCATCTCTATCAATGTCAAGATGGCTAAAACGCTCTCTTATCCAACCACTGAAAGCTTCTTCATCTTCCACAAAATTCATAATGGTTGCACTGTTCAAGATCTCTACGCTCATTTTGAATCGCTTTTAATTTGTTGAAAGCAAAGAAAACAAATAGTACTTGATGATTTAATGAAGAACGAACTTGATCATATATATATATATACACAGACACACACACTTCTAGGATGGATTTATGTACTGCATAGAGTGATTTTTGGGCGTTGTTTAAGGCTGTTTCCTTTTTCATTGAGTCTTTTTAGGTGTTTTGAGCCGTTGGTTTCTTTTTTCGCATGTTTTTGACTGTCATCCAACCAATGGATCGGTTGAACATAGGAATCGGAGAGTTTTATTTTAGTAATAAACTATTATTTTTTAATATTACTTTAAATGTATTCATGGTTTCATTACAAATTCAAATATTTAAAATACTACAAGTAATTAGTTATTGTTCATGCCCTTGATGTCTCAATTTTTTAAAACATAAATATTAATAGATATTATTTCTAAAAAAATATAAAGACAAAAGATTTTAATTTTTTTAATAGTAAATAAATGTTGCATCTTTTTTGTAAACAAATTGAAGTGTTTGTTAATTTATATCAAGTTACATTTTGTTACTTATTTTATTAGTTTTTTTACCATGTATGTAGTAAAAACATTGATTAATGTCCTCTCATGTCAATATCTTATTTATGGAGATATCTAACCTATGAAGTAGAAATATAGATATAGGTACGAAAAATAGATATAATAATATAAGATGATAAATTTTTAAAATGTTAAGATATTGATACATTTGAAAATACTTTTTTTTCTTACCAACAACATTGGACATAGGTAAATATTAAAGGAGAATTCACATAATTGGAAGAAAATAAAAAGTATTTTGATTATTTATTTTGGGTTTGAATTAAAATTTTACTATTTATCGTAAATAGTTTGTTAATTGTTTGTGCATTCACCGACAGAACTAAGGTTTTCATTTATTTATAATGGAAGAACTAAGGTTAAAGTTTAATTACGATTCTTTGTTTTGAGTTACCAATAATTTCCACCGTTGATTTGTTTTGCATTACCATGGATTAGTCGGCAGAATAATGCATGAGAATGTGCTGTCAAATAATGATGAAAAAGCTGATGGCTTTATATTTGTTATGTAATTATGGTCAAATCTTTTTGTTTTCAAAATATTTATCTACCAATTAATGAAATTAAAATGTTATCAAATTGGATTTAGCTTAATTTTTTTTATTAATAAAATAAACTTACTTGGTTTCATTGTTAACTTTAAGTTATATTAATGTTAAAATACTCATTTTATTTATTTGTACTTTCAATTCATTAATTTCTTGATTTTTTTGTTGAGGATGGGATTAATTCATCATGAAATTAATGCAATATATTAAAAAAAAGATTTACAAAAGTAATCCATACTGTCATAATAAAAGCGATAATGCTGTTCATATTTAGGGAATAATATGCACTAAAACCAATCAAATAAGCCGTTATAGTTGATGATTAGATGGACCCTTGGGAAGTAGATTTTCAAAGAGATTGTTGAATTTTGACAAAATATCAAAAGAGTAATCGTTATGTAATCATCCAAATTTGTAATTAGAGTCCGAGAGAGAATTTTGTATAGTTGTAATAAATTTTAACATATTAATTTTGTTTTTGTTGGTTGGTAGTATTTTCTTCGAATGTTGGTGGAACTTTTTAGAAACCTTGTCTTCAACATTCTGCTGTTGGTTTCTTTGAGAGGACCCAAAATTACTCCCAGTCAAGAAAATGCTATCAATTTATGAAAGAAGGTGCACTTTTATTTAGGAGGCTGTCAAATGTGTAGTAATTAGTAAAGAAAAAAAAATGAAAACCCAATTGTGGGGTTGAAGATTCCCAATTCAATTCAAAAAATTGAGACACTAATTTAACTATAAATAAATGCAAGAATTGATGTTTGGTTAAAGTTGATAGGTAGCTAGGAGATCTTGAATTATATTAAATGAAAAATTTGACGGATGAACATTTATAAAATATATAGTTCACATTTTGGGTCATTACTCACTCTTCATCTCAACATATTGGGTGTGTGTACTTTTTGGAGATTTTTTTTATTGTATTGTGTGTGGAACTTCTAAAGTTGAGATAATATGGTGTGTGCATGTTTGTGAGAGTAATAAATTCTATATTCTTTATGTATATGAGCGTGGTCGATTAAGAATCAAAACTAACCGATCGATTTTATATGTACTAATTGATTTAGTTCAATTTTGATTGATTTTTCTTAATAAAAAGACGCTCCAAATAAATGACTTTTTGATTTTTCTCCAAATATATAAATCAAAGATATGTCCAACATTATACTAAAAAAAACTAACTCAAACCATTAGATTGATTTGATTTTTTGTTGCACCCTTACGTAGGCTATTTAGTATATAGTCATTAGATTGATTAATGGTATCATGACTAAAAATTGGAGCAAAAAACGTTGAATTGTATTAACTAAAATGATATTTTAACATTTTAATAGATATATTTTTAATACTATTAATAAATTCCTAATAAAGTAGACCGAAAGGAAAGGGGGTCATCAAAATTTAATTTGGTATGTCTGTTTGTAGCGTTCTGGGTCGTTTGAAATAACTTTTCCACAAAACAATTATTTGGATTCATTTTAAGTTATATGTATGTTTGTGTTATTCATTTAAATATTCGATTATAAATTTAATTTTTTTTTCTATTTAATTATGGTTTTTAATATATTTACAACATGATCTATCGGTGATAGACTTCTATCATTGACAGAATTGGATAAATTTTACTATATTTGCAATTTTTTAAAATATTGCTATATACTTAATTGTTTTGCATCTTTCCAACTATCTATATTAATCTTGTATATCGCTTGTGCATATAAAATATTATAGAATGAGAAGAGGTGCAAAATTTTCTCATTCCCTCTTCAAAATTACAAGTTAATTACTGGAAAGAAAAGGAACATTGAAAAATGAATTATTCCAACTCCAAGAGGAATTTTCCTCTTGTTTTCTCCATCATAGTCGTTCTTGTCCAGTCCTCAAAAGTGGCAGCAAGAGACCTTTTACGTGACGGCCGCTGCAGCTCCGTGGACACCCCTGGCTGCGGAAATTAATCTAGAAATTCATGCGGTGGGTATGGTAGAGGTGGACATGGTTGCTCACATGGTTGCTGTCGTTTCAATCGTTTTAGTCGACAATGCATCCAATGTTGCAACTATGCTAATGAAGTCACAAATGTAACACCCTAAGATAATATATAGTTAGGCTCATGAGTTCAAATAAGTGAAGTCATTTGTTTAACTTAAGAAGTTTTTACGTCACATGCTGAAAAAACCATCAAATTTCATGATTTATATACTTCTAGTTTGGATTCACGATTATACAACTTTTCAGACTGATATAACTTCACACCTCTTTAAATAAAAGTTTTAAGACTTTTTTTTTTCTTTTATCTTCATCTTATATTTTTCTCTCATATTTCAAATTGAGTTTATCATCTTAGATAGAAATAGAGCTAATGAGAGAGAAAGATGAAAGTTATTTGATGTATTGATGCAGAATAAATATAATGTAATTAATGGTGGACATTAGTCCCTGTGGCCAATTTTTTTTCCTTTTTTTTGGCAAAGGCACATTGAATAGCTTTGATCTTTTTTATCAAACCACAAATAATGGAATGTTCAAATTTAAAAGTTAGCTTTCATGCTCAAGCCCATATGACATTAAATAAATTTGAGAAATCTATGACCTAACTTGTCTCTCTGATCTTTCTAATTAAATAGAAACATTTGGTAAATCTCGCAAGAACATACAACATCGATGAAATTTTTTAAAAAATTGGAAGGGAGTGGATTTCCAAAATTTTGGAAGTTGGTGGAAATTTTTGAGGAATTTGAGAAATTCTATATTATATATATTATTTTTATTGTGTGTGAACATTTTGGAGAATTAGAAGTTCTATATATATATATTACTATATTGGGTGTTTGAAATTATTTGAGATTTTTTTTATTTTATCTTATTGTGGAAATATTTGGAAGTCGATTAAGAATCAAAACTCACCAATCGATTTTATATAAACTAATTGATTTAGTTCCATTTACATAACTTTTCTTTTCTACAAATATAAATTGAAGATATGTCCAACTTTATACTAAAAAAACCAAACCAACCCATTAGTTTGGTTTGATTTTTTGTTCTTCGGTTTTTTATTGCACCCTTACATAGACTAGTTAGTACATATTCATTAGAATGATATGACTAAAAATTGGAGAAAAAAAGACTTACAATACAAAAATGATATCTTAACATTTTAATAAATATATCTTTTAAAATACTATTGTTGAATTGATTGCATGATGCTTTCTTAATCAAGTAGACCTAAACGAAAGAAACGTATGTGGAAAATTGGAGTCAATGTTAGTCAAGTTTTAATTTGTGGCATTGTGATTCATTTGAAATAATATTTTTCATAATACATTCAATTCCAATAATACATTCTAACGTATCTTTCTTCTTCTTCTTCTTTTTTTTTTTTTTTTGTTTACCTTTTACATTTATAAAGAAAAATCCTAGTTTTTCTCTTTATGTTTACTTCCTATATTTTTAGACTAATCTCATCTCTTCTCATTTTTCTTTAATTTTTATTATCAAACAAATGTGAAAGAGATTTAAACTTTTACTTAGGAGTTATTTAATAATTAGCATTAATATATCTTTACGTTGGCACATATTTATATTGATATATTGAATGTTTTGTTGATGTTAAATTTTGGGCAATAAAAAACTTACATCAACATTCCTATTAAATTTGTAATTTGGAAACAAAACAAAGAAAAAGTGCTTTGATACAAAAGTTATGAATCAAAATTTATAAAATAAAAAAAAATGAGAATTTAAAAGTTTAATTTATATTTTTTAATTTTATTATAAGAGATTACATAAAATCTTAAATTTGAAAAACGAAATTGTGTATAATTTAACCTTAATTAAATTAAATGTATTATGTTACAAAAATTTCTCTGTGTTCTTTTGATTAATTAGCTCTGGATTGATCTCCATATTTCATTCCATGCATTAAACTATAATCAATTAAAACTTTTCTTCATATTTCGAGTAAATGAATATAAGTCAATGCATGGTCGTCCAACTTGGTAGGCCTATTGTGGCCCATAATTTCCATCATTAATCGCCACCTTCAATTCCATGAAGTTTTTTATTTTAATATAATGAAAAGGATATCAAGAAAAAAAAATCAAGACGAATGACAGTGATACAAGGAAGGACAAATTTAGAATTTTTAAAAAATAGTCAGTTTTATACTTTTTCTATTTCTTAAACGGACGGACCCTAAATAATTGATTAAATAATTATCAAATCACATTTAGCTCCAACATAATTTGTAGAGACATTTTTAAAATAATAAAATAAATTAAAATATTTATAAATTTCAATCACCAATCTAATTAGCAAAATTTTATATTTATATCTCATGATATAACAAACAAATTTAAAGTTCAAATGAACGTTTGATAATAAATAAAAGAAATTACTCCACACTTTAGAAGTTGGACGTGTGACACAAACTCAAGATTTTTTTTCTTTTCATTTTAGTTTTAAATTTTCTTTTGAAAACAATTGCAGTGGATAGGAAAAAACCAACCAAAGTATGATAAAGGAAGAAAAATAAGAATATTAATGACAGAAAAGTTTGTGTATATTATATATTGCTTATATGAACCATCTAGACATATTGTTTCGTACCAATTTATAACTTCTATGATTGGTTAGTGATCCAAGTTAAAATTGAATTGGTAGGGAATGAAATAATGAGATTAAGAGAGTGGAAAAAAATGTCTAGCTAGATTGAAAGAGACACAAGAAAAAAAATAAAAGAGCAAGGTCGTTAAATTGTTTTCATCCATATACTAACCATGGTAGCATTGTTAGAAGTATTGTTGATGCAATATAAGCCATCATAATTTTGTCCACATATACAAACGATAAAGACATTTTTTTAAAATTTTTTGTAATTTTAAAAATATCGTGGCAACATTTTTTAAAAAAAAACCTAAATTTATCTTTACTTCTTACCATTTAAATTTCATTATCTCATACTTTTGCAATTTAAAAATAACAGTGATATAGACTTTATTATCATTCTTTTCTCTATTTTTGCAAATGTCCCTAATTAAAATATATTATCTTAAAAAAATCTTGAATTAAAAGAATGTAATATTTTGATTAACGGTTGATTGATGCTACATATTTTAATCAATTAAACTATAATAATGACACTTTTGTTTGTTAAAACTAAATGAAAAGAAAATTTTTGTAGGGAAATATGAGTCAATGCATGGTCGTCTTCCAAATTGGTAGCCCTATTAATTGTCATTATAATTACACTTCAATTTTATGAAGTTTTTTCCTCTAATAAAATGAAGGGTAATTATAATAGATGACCATTTGAGGAATAATAATTAAGGATACAACAACATTTTAAAAAAATTGCAAATATAACAAAATTATAGCTGATAGACTTGTATTGTATGTGAAATTTTTGGAGTAGTTGAGATATTATTGTTGGTGCATGTGTGTGAGAGTAAGAAATTCAATAATATATATATTACATATATTTATTTATTGTATGCTTGTGTGGTTGATTAAGAATCAAAACTAACCTATAGATTCTAGATGTATTAATTGATTTAGTTGTTGATTGATTTTTCTAATAAAAAACCATTCTAAAATATAACCTTAGATTTGGTTTGATATTTTGTTTTTGGGTTTTTCATTATTGCACCCCACATAGGGGTATTTAGTATATAATGAGTTGAATGATTAAAGGTAGCATGCATGACTATAAATTTGGAGCAAAAAACTTTAATTGTATTGACTAAAATCCTATTTTAACATTTTAATAATTATCTTTTTAATACTATTTTATTGGTTGAGTTTAATGAAGCATTCTTTCTTAATCAAGTAGACCCCAACTAAAGGAACTTATGTGGAAAATTGAAGTCAATGGTCTTCATAATTTAATTTGGCATGCCATGGAGTTGTGGGTCATTTGAAATAAGATGTTTACGAAAAAATTATTTTGATACATTTTAAACTACATATATGTTTGTGTCACTCATATTTAAGTGTTCAATTATAAATTTTATTTTATTTTTCCTTTTAGAGATGTTTTGTAAAGTCATATGTGATTGAAGGATAACAATGCATGAAGATAAATGCATACACGAGTTGGCCTTTAGTATTGTCTTTTTTCTTGATTATCATGAATGTTTCATACATCAATTTTATCAATTTTTTAATTATTTTACTTTTTACGAGAAAAATAATATTTATAAATGTATGCATGATGATTAATGTATAAGATTTTAAATTTTGAAAAATTATTATAAAATAAAAATGTTGATAAAATTTCAGATTTTATCGATATTATTATAGTTATACAATTATATACATGTGTTTGTAGATGCATTGCACAATTATTTATTTAGACTATTCAAAACTAATAATGCAAATTGATTTGACAGGAAATATATATATATATTACATTTATAAAAAAAAACCTAGTTATTCTCTTTATGTTTACTTCCTATATTTTTAGACTAATCCCATTTCTTCTCCTTTTTCTTTCATTTTTATATTTATCAAACAAAAGTGAAGGTACATGCATTTAAACTTTTGATTTGAAAAGGAGTTATTTAATTTTGGACAATAAAAAAACATACATCAATATTCCTATTAAATTTGTAATTTAAGAACAAAACAAGGAAAAAGTGCTTTGATATAAAGTTATGAATCAAATATTATAAAATAAAAAGAAAATTCGAACCCAAAAGTTTAATTTATTTGATATGAAGCTATATTTTTTAATTTTATTTTAAGAGATTACATTACATCTTAAATTTGAAAAACTAAACGGTGTATAATAAATTTGAAAAACTAAACTGTGTATAATATAACCTTAATTATTATTAAGGATAAATGGTCATCCATTATAATTTCTATTTAGTGAGTTTGAACCGTATATAATTTTTGGTCTTTCATCTTTTAAATACAAGTTTTCTTATGATCTATACATATTATTTACGTCCATATCCATAACAAATTTATTGATTAAATTTTCATAGTAATTATCCAAAACAAAATTTATTAATTAAATTTTCGTTTTTTTTCCACTCTCTTTTGGCTATAAAAGATAATCGGAAATGATTCTCAAACTTCATCTTCAAAACAAATTCAATTCTCTCTCCATAATAGTGAGAAAGGAATAAGAATGAGTAGTGGAAAGGGACGTGGTTATTCATTGCTGGCTTTTTTCTTCTTCTTCGTTCTCTTCATCTCCTCGGAGGTGACTGCAGCAAGGAAGCTGAAGATGCACCAAAACAACGGTGAGCTTCTATTTATATTATGATATTATGTGGCATTCAAAATGATTGTTATTATGAAACAAATTTTGATAAAATTGAACATGGAAGGAAGCATTAAATTGAAAATGGTTGTTTTTAAAAATAAACTATTTTTGTTGATTTATTTTAAATGGTTTCCAAACGCAGAAAAGGGAATTGTTTACTTGACTCCGAGAACAGCAATTCGCAACAAACCAATCTGCGATGGTAGCGGTCCTTATAGCCGTTGCATCCCTAGAAGTAAGCCACCAAAGGAAAAGTGCAATCCTTATGTTAGAGGATGCAGCTTGCCGTAGACTGAGGACTATCACCTGTTTTTCAAAAAATGAATAAATGATTCCGAAATCACATGGATTTAAATCCTATTTTAAAGTTTTTGTGTATTAATTTATCCTTTCAAAAAAAGAGTGTAATCAATATATATAGTAGTTTATATGATATGTCACTTTGAAGTTTAGTATGTTTTATTGTATGATTATCTCTATGTACTCAGAATCAATTTGGACTTTCCATATATATATATTACCAAACATTTGGACTACTACTTTGTTTATTTCTTGTTTTTCATTTTTGTATTTTTAATAAAAAGCTAAAAATAACAAATGTAATATAGTTCCATTTTTTAAAGTTAATTCTCAAACAAATCGAAACATGTTACCATAAACAATCTTTGTATTTTTGTGAATAAATAAAGAAATAAAAGATACACATATTATGTACATATTATGTATAATTATAAATCATCACATTTTATTTACGATGAATCACGATAGAGTACTATCTATTTCAATTTTTAAACCCAGTTTATATATAACTATGTCTATGATCAGTTTATCTTAATTTATGTGTATCTTCGTCCATTACAAATTGTATTGTTGGGTTATATAAACTAATTATCACATATTATATTGTGTGTGCAAGTGCATGCATGGTCGATTAAGAATTAAAACCAAACCAATCGATTTTATATAAACTAATTGATTTAGTTCAATTTTGATTGATCTTTTTTAATAAAAATTCGGTCGGATCCGATACGTTTTTGGTTTGATTTTTTGTTTTTTGATTTTTGATTGCACCCTACATAGACTATTTAGTATATAATCAGTTGAATGATTAAAGGTAGCATGCATGACTAAAAAAAATTGGAGCCAAAAACTTTAATTGAATGGACTAAAATGGTATTTTAACATTTTAATAAATATGTTTTTAATACTATTTTATTGGTTGGGTTTAATACAAGGTTATTTCTTAATCAAGTAGACCCCAAGGAAAGGAACTTATGTGGAAAATTGAAGTCAATGGTCTTCATAATTTAATTTAGCATGTCTGTTTGTGGCGTTGTGGGTCGTTATTTCAAAAAATCATTTGGATGCATTTTAAGCTATATGTATTCTTGTGTTACTCTTTCCAGTATTCAATTATAAATTTTATTTTCTGCTTATTTTTAAAGATGTTTTTAATATATTTTTTGTTATATGTACTGGTTGAAGGGTAATTATGCATGATAGATTCTTGTGTACATGAGTTCGTCCTCGGGTATTGCTCTTTTTTTATTACCACAAATGTTTCATTTATCAATTCTATATCTTTTACAAGGAAAAAATATATATTCATAAATATGCATCATGATTTTGTAAGATTGGTAAACAAAGCAAATTTCCACCTTCAATACCATTGCTGCAACTTTATTGACTTTGTCTGGAAAGAAACAATAGAATGCTCAAAGGGTCTGAAAAAAGCTTTGGTGAAATGGGGGACGACATTCAAGGGCTTAACTCTAGCCCTCTCTTGCTCCCTTGAGATATCTTTAACGAAGTGGGAGTGATGAGGGTGCTATTAAATGTCTACTTAGTGGAGATATCCGGATGCACCACCTTTTTCAAAACGAATAAATATAAAGCAAATTTCTTAATTTTGATTTAGATTTTTTTTATAAAAAATTAATTTATCATACCATTTTACTACACATAATAGTTTGGATATTCAAGAAAACGAAAAGACAAAGATACAAAATTATCTATGTAGACTTTTCAAAACTAATAATGCAAATTGATTTGACAGGATATAAATGTTATGCAGAATCTTATGGTTTTTTTTTTGGGGAAAGGTTGATGTAAACAATATAATACATTCAATTCCAGTAACAAACAATATCGAAAATTACATTATTTAATTATCGAGCAACTAACCACGCATCTTTCTTTTTTTAATGTTACATTTATAAAAAAAAAATCTATTTTTTCTCTTTATTTTTACTTTCTATATTTTTCGATTAATCTTATCTTCTTCTTTTTCTTTAATTTTTATATTTATCAAACTAGAATTTTATTAAACATTAGTATCTTTTCTAAAAAGAAACGATAACTTTATTTAAACAAAAGTTGAAAGTAAATTTTTATCTTTATAAAAAAATGATTTAATATATTCATTTCCATATGGGCTCACATGATCATACATGGTAAAATAATAAATTATCAAATTAAAAATTATACCCTTCCAAATCCTTTTATGATAAAATATATCTATAAATTATTTAATAATAATGTTTATACTTAATCTTAATTAAACACATATGAAAAACATGAGATGTAATCCTATTTTTATTGGATTTCTTATTTTCATCTTACAAAAGTTGTATATTAATTAGAATCTAAATCTATATACATATAGATATTTTTTCCAAAAAAAGAAAATTATAGATAATTTGTATTTTTACACCTAAGGATGTTGGAACTCCAAGTGAGTTATTATAATATTAGGTTATCATAGTTGAATTAGAATAATTTGAAACCAAATTAGTTTGAGTTATAATGATATGTGTGTTTGGTTCATAAACTATTTTAGTTTTGTAAGTAAATAATAAAGATGGTAGAAAATAATAATAAAATTATTAATATAAAATAGTAAAGACTATAGAAAGACTTTTGAAATAGTGTTTATGGTAGTAATGGAGGAATTTTAAATAATATTCATTCAGGAGGTGGAGGTGATTATTATAATTACACATTATTTAACATTTTCAAAGATCAAACCTCATGGTCTCCCACACTTTAATTAGCGCTATTTGGGTTGCAAAATTTGTTACAATATATAGTGTGATTATTATAAACGGTGAGTTAAAATAGGTTTATGGAATTAGATGGCCTGGATGTAGATTATTTTAATATGGGTTTTCTAGATGCATTAAATAAAAAGAATGAAACGAGATGATTGTAAATTTTAAAACGGATAGTTATCAAATAGTTTTGTCCTAGTTCTTTGATATATCTACTTACTTGTTATATTTGTAATATGCAAAAGAGGTGTTATAGGCTACTTATTTTATTTTTTTAAAATTTTTGTGTGATGTGATGCAATTTTTCAAAAGTTTAAGATCATGGTAACTATTATTACCACTATTGATATAGATATATATTTCTAAATTTTGTATTGACATCTATTTTTTAATAGTAGTTTTTTTTTCTTTAGCATTTTGACCAACTAGTTTAAGATATAGTTTGTATGGAATGATTTTTATATTAACCAAGTAAAGGAAGAACTGATTATGACCAGGTTTAAATATATGAAAATTAGTCTTGAAAATTTAGGATAAAATATTAATATGGTTATACTAAAAAGAAAGTAATCTTTTGCTTTATGTGGAATCAGTTGGTGAGGTTGTGGTGAATAGAATTACAGTCCATGAGTTTTGTTTCATGTCTGAGAGGTACATATGTTTTGAAGAAGTGTTTTCTTTGCAAAGCAAAGCATTTACTTGTTAAGTTTTTACCATTGGCAGAGTGGATTATGAGGAGGTGTTAATTAGATATAAAATTGTAATCTTCTTTTCTTATTCTTTTTTGAAAAACGATATAAAATTGGGAGTTGATTGACCTATATTGTTTTTAACGATTTTCCTTTTGAGTTACATTTTTGTTTGTTTGTAGCTTTTTTTTTTTTTTTTGAAAAAGATACATTGGGTCAGTACATCTCTACTAGGTGGACATCCCCGCTTTCACTAATATAGGAAGAAGAGACACCACTTTGCACCCTCATCATCCCCGCTTTCATTAATATATGAAGAATTAGTACAATTACAGTATGGGACAAAAGCCAAACACAGCGCGAAAGCTAAAGAGCTAGAGCTAAGCCCACAACAAAAAGTTAGAAAGCATTTAAATTGATAGCGATAGAGGAAGCACTATAATTTGCAAACATAGGGTATTTGCTAGCCCACAGCCATGAGAAAGAGAAATGATGTCTTCCCAAAGATCAAAAGTAGATTTTTTATTGAGAAAAGGAAAGAGCATAAGCTCACCAGAAGATAAATTGATGATGCGATTATTTCTCTCCAACCATAAGATTCACAACACTGATGCAATAGTATTAAAAATGATGATAGTTTTATTGAGCAAAGGAAAGAGCATAAGGAAACAACATTTTGTTGTTGGTTTTTCCATCCAAGAAGTCCTTCAAGCTTGTTCCATCGAATTTTAGCAGTACAACAATCTATGAAAAGTGTCTTTTACATAAAGAACACCAATTTGGACTTAGATTGAAAGACTGAGTTTGTAGCTGTTTTTAGATGGTATAACAAAATAAAAAGTTTCATATATTTCATATATGTTATTGCAATTTAAATCTTTATAATTAAAGTCAAAAGTTTTTCTTTTTAGGAATCTCAGGCGGTGTATGTTCGAGATAGAATAAAATAAAGATAAATTTTATGCCTAACAAATTTCTTTAACTCCTAACCATCTTGGTGACGCTAAGACCAGAGATCTAATTATCCAATTTCAATAACTAAAGGTAGAATTATTTAGTCCGAGACATGGTTCGGAGCATCTCGTACATCTCGAGGCACGATATGCCCAATATCATGTATCGCATGTGCAGCGGAATGACTGAGGTAATTAATTTTAGGTTTATACATTGTTTTATATGGTGCAC
Source organism: Cucumis sativus (assembly GCF_000004075.3). Taxonomy (NCBI): domain Eukaryota; kingdom Viridiplantae; phylum Streptophyta; class Magnoliopsida; order Cucurbitales; family Cucurbitaceae; genus Cucumis; species Cucumis sativus. Next base: position 2,256,610 of record NC_026661.2, on the reverse strand, counting down.
CAGTTTATATATTTTTTTTTTAAAAAGCCATTTTTTTTCTATAATTATATAAAAAAAGATTTAATTTACCTTTAATAAAAAAAATTAATCAAATCAAACACATCACCCGAAGATAAATTGTACCTAAATAAATTTACTAAATCAAATAGAACACAACAAAATACATCATACCTAATAAATTTAATTAAATACCGAACAAATTTGATTTGCTTGACCATCTTCATGAATCTAACAAAGGACCAAATTAAAATACAAATACATCGTAGGTAAACAATGCAGAAGGAAAAAAAGTACAAATTTGATTCCATTTACCTTTCTCCCTGAATTTAACAATTACCAAAAGAAGAAGAAGAAAAACAAGTAATCAAATTATTATAATAAAACTAACGATTTCGTAGAGCTTTTACATCATAGTCATTCCCAAAGTTGAATCCAGAACTCGTAAGCAAAATTGAGGTAAGAACCAAGTAGCATGAATTGGAACCATCACGACGATATTGTACCATCTTTTCCCCCATTATAATACATGTTTCTGTTTTAACCAACAAAGAGATTATATGGAAGATCAAATTTGTAAAACAAGCTTAAAAATATATATATAACAGATGAGTATATATATACACACACACATTCAAATTATGTATAAAAACCCAAACCAACAACAGAAGATACCCTAGGACAGATATACTACTTAAATTAGAAATTTAAATCTAATTACGAAGAAAAATCAGGAATTTAAATCTAGGATATACTTACTATTTATCATGATGATGAAGGGCAATTTTTAACTCATTAAGTGCAATCTGTGAATAAAGGAAAGATGGACACATGCATGTATGGAGATTCAATTTGCTAAGAAACAAAAAACGTTTTTTCTTTTTTCCATATTTGCAAGTTTAACCTTGAAAATGGCTATTTACTCCTAATTCCCAATTAAAAAAGGAAAATAATTGAAAACCCTAATTCAATAATGAACCAACGAAAATCCTTGTTTTGGAAACCACCGCCAATTAAGTTATAGAGAGAGGCCTTTATATACCAAACCCACCAAGGAAATCTCATCTCAATCTCTTCTCTCACCAACAATCGAAGATGAGCGTAGAATTACTTGACGGCGCCACCATAGTCAACTTTGTGGAAGACGAAGAAGCTTTCAATGGTTGGACTAGAGAGCACTTCACCCGTCTTGACACTGACCGCGACGGCTTCCTCTCCTACGCCGAGATGCTGAAGGAGTTGCATGCTTTGAGAGTCTCCGAAGCTGACTTTGGAACCGATGTGAAACCTGATGCCGATGAGCTCTCTCAACTCTACAGTGCCGTCTTCAAGCAGTTCGATCGGGATTCGGATGGAAAAGTTGACGTGGATGAGTTCATGATGGGGATGAAGAATATGATGTTGGCTATTGCTGAGGGAATGGGATTCTTGCCTATTCAAATGGCTTTGGAAAAAGATGGGTTCTTGATGAAAGCTGTTCAAAGAGAAGCCACCAAAGCCTTTTCTTGAATCAAGAATTCAACCTTTTTTTTTTTTTTAATTCTTTGTTTTTTCTGGTTGGAATTGAAAAGGGCTTGATCATGAGTGTGGAGATAGGAAGATATTAGTAGTTCCTATTGGATTTGGATATGGAGTTTTTTTTTTTTTCTCTCTATTTGATTGAGGGCTCATGCTTCGAGGATTGAAAGAAAATTCTAGCGTTTAGTGCACAAAGTTTTTCCATTTGTTGCTGTGATCAATATTTATGTGTGCAATTATGCACAAAATGTTGCACTCTGGCTCTTTTACATGTTTGACTCACTTTCCTGCTGCTGGCCATTGGGTGTCGATAAAGTCACCGAAAGGACGTATGTGAGAAATATATCACCAAATATGAGGAAAAAGGGTCTGCTTTTTTGTCATAGAATTATGCATGAGGCCACATAAAAGCGAACTTGGTTTGTGTCTTCATCTGAATCAATTTATATTAACTTAGACAATTTTGATTTCTTTCAAATTAAAATCAGGTGGTAATTTTGAACTTTAAAAAAAGATTTTGAATTACTTGTTAGGTTTCTTATGAGGTTGATTTGCTTAGGTTGGAATCTATTTTGTTGGATTTGGGTATCTCATCGTTTGAATTTGGTGTGTTATATAGTACTGTTTTTTTTTTCATAGCTTTGATCTACGATATTATATATGATCATGGTTGTTCTTCTGGCATATACTTGTTCCTAATTTCCTATTAATTTCAAGCTTGCTAGTTTAGGATAACTAATTTATTTGGTAAATTTAGTGTCTTGTTAATTACCATCCTATTCTTTGTGATTTTTTAAAGCTCAAATTTTTAGTTAACCCATCAACAAGTTTGTACTTATACCCTTTATAATATAATGAAATAAAGGTGATTTAGTACACACAACCTAACAAAACTGTTGCATACAATACCAGAACATAACATAGAGTTTTGGTAGCAATACTAGCACATATGCAGAGTGGTATTTTTACTAATATAATGTTATATATACTATTTTTACTGATATAATGTTTTACTTATTTGTAAAGACTTGATGATTACCAGTGTAAATTGCTAACTTTCCATCTTTCCACATTTAAATGAAGAGTACTCCAACCATTTGATGAATTTTAGGCTCTCCTAAATTCGAGAATTTTTTCTCAAGTTACTAATTGTGCTTCAAGAACAAACTTCCGCAATTTTAAGGATTGACACGACTTATGATTTTCAAAAACACAGAAGACAAAACGACTCAAATATTGTTCAAAGTGGTCAACCCAAAAGATGAACAAGACCCAGATCTTCAAAGAACGAATATATCAATCATAGTAGGCCACAAATATTGTAGAATCTCACCGACGGATAAGAATAATTTTTTTTTGCAACCTTTGTTGCCTTTTACCTTACAATGTGATTTCCAATATTCCAACATTTTGCAAGACATGACGATGGTAGGAAGTCACCCAACAAATGTGCACTACATATACCAACATCTAAACAAACCAATCTCAAGATAAAATCAACAAACTAACATGGAACAAGCTGTTCAATCAAGTTTTTCCAATAATAAAATTAGCCAATCATACCTAAGAAATAAAACCAACAACACTTTAGAATGTGTTTAATAAATCTCTAACTTTTCAATTTGAGTTACATAAAGAAATCCTCACATAAAGAAATCAGGTTTGTATTGTGGTTACTCCAATTGATCGTTTGTTCAATCAGCTTGCCCCCATATATATCTTTAGTGACAGCACAATTGATGAAGATGTATGTTCTATATCCTCTAAGTGGTTCTTACAGAGAATGCACCAATTTGGATTAAGGTTACAATTTGCGAATCTTCTTTGGAGCTTTCCAGTGTTGATACATTTGTGCAAAAGAGTCCAAATGAAGAATTGACATTTCTTTTGGATACTTGACTTCCAAAGGTTTTTGAAGATATTAGGATTGATGTTGGATTCATCTCTTTGGTCCACAATATGTATAGCTTTTTTTAAGGAGGCAATAGAGAACTGACCATTAGAATTCAGCTTCCATGTTGGTGTATCAGTACCACCAACGATGTTAGGAGCAGGAAGGAAAGATTTCATATTAGCTCATTGTTGGAGTTCAAAGCTTCTCAATGATCTTAGGTGTAAATTCTAGTCGAAAATATTGAGGTTGGACATATCTCTTTTTCACACTACCCGATTGAAGATTTGAGAGGACAAAATGTCTAGGCCTGTAAAGAATAGAAGGAATTTTTCATTCCAAGGCCCATTCCAGAAAGAGATTTTTCCTACATTGTTGAGTTGCCAATGTACGTTTTCAAGGAACCAATCAATCCTCTTTGGTGTAGATCTCCACGGGGCTTTTAAGCTGCTGAACTTACCTTTTTCATAGAGTTCGTTGTTCGTATATGAAGCGTCAAAGCCATCTACTGAGCAATGCAAAGTTTGTGTGTCCAAGACTTTTATTTATACTTAGGCCACACCTTTTTCTTTTGATGCCGTAAATTTTTGCCCATGGAGATCATCATTATCTTCCACAAAGAGTAAGATGTCCTTGGCAAATAACAAGTGAGTTAAATTGAAATCATTCTCGACCTTGACCCCTCTGATTTCATCTTTTTGCTCCAAGTAGGTTAATAAAAGCCTAAACAAATATGAAGGGGGTATATGGTCACCTCGTCTGAGTCCCTACTGGGATTAATCATACCTCGGAGTTCTTCCTAATAGAGTATTGGACACAAGAGATGCAAGCCTAATTAATCCATTTGCTCTGTTCGAATGGATAATTTTTTTTTATAAACATAGAATCAATCAACCTCCAACTAATTTTGTCGAAAACTTTTTCAATATCGAGCTTGATCACCAGACCTTTGTTTTTTTTGTTTCTTCAATAGTCTATCACATCATTTGCTACTAGAATAGTATCTGTCATTTGTCTGCCTTTTCAATTATTAAAACATGATTTTTCAACCATAGACTTGTTTAATTTATTTTTTAGTTTTAAATTTTTAAATTTTTGATAATATGTGCCAAGTCCACTAATCAATTTTTAATTTCAATAAAATATTTTTTAAAGGAAAATTATTTAGAACGAAATTTTTTAAAAATATTTACAAATATAATAAAATGTCACAATATATTTTACTATATTGGTAAACATTTTATTTTATCTTGTTATATTCAAAAGTAGTCTATTTAAAAAAGTATACATATTTCTTTTTTAATAAGATACGGTGAGTCAATAGGTGTATCCGAATACCACTTTTATCATTTTCGCTTCATCAATGATATAAAAAAATATATAATAAGTTTTTAGGATAGTGGCTTAATTTTGTAGAGAAAAAAAATATATTAGAGTGAGATTTTTTTAGAGATAAAAGGAAGATTTAAAGACATGACAAATCAGGTTTAAGGTACTTAAGGTGAAAATAAATTTATAAAAGGAAAAAATATTTTTTTTCATAAAAGAATATATTGACTAAGAATACTTCTTTCTCTGTAAGCAATACTAATTTTCTTTTGGAAGTGAATATAAGGGCATTTTTTTATTTTTGCCTCATATTTTAAAAAATAAATATGATTGATAACTCTTTTTGTTTTTCGTTTTTAAATTATGAAGGCGTTTCTAAAAATTAGACAAAATTAAAAAATCATGAAGAGTAGTTTCTCCCAATTTTGTTTTACTCTATTTTCTTTAAGTTCTAAAAGTTTTAGGACAAATCACTACCTTTCATATTACATCAACATCATTTAGGACAAATGAATTAAATGAGAGATAATATTTTAAATTAAAATTTAACAACATATAATTAATAAAAACTATTATACTATAGCTATTAAATTTGCATCGGCTTACGTAAATATTTGATCATGTCAATATTTTATAACTAATTTTTATATTTTAATGAATTCTATATATTTTATATTTTATGTAATTAATTTAAACTATAAAAATAAGAAAAAATGTTTGAGAAAATAACAAAAGAAACGAAAAACAATAAATAATTATTAAAAAAATCTTTTTCTTTTTCTAAGAAACAATAAAAGTTATTAAACACATTCGAAAACAAAAAAACATGAAACAAAAAACGTTATCGAATCGAGCCATAATCTCTCAGTTTTTTATTATATGTGATGTTATTTATCAAATTTGTGTATGATTATTTTGTTTTTATCTCTTTAATTAATATTTTGATATTTTTATCTAGCTGAATATTCTCTCTTTAAAATATCTCTCAAACCTTTTTTTTTTCTCTCTCTCTAACATTGATTCTCCATTCTCAAGTTTTCTCTCTCTATATATTATCAACTTTTCCCCCAACTCTGTAAGATTTATCTTCTCTAACTTTTCCCTTTATTAAACAAATTATCTATCTATACCTTAACTTTTATTTCTGTAATTACATCCTATTTTGTTTTCTGTAACGTTTCTTTTTCAAAAACAACATTTATATTAATAGAAAAATAAGTACCAAACATACATAAGCTAAGTGGAGCGATTTAGAATATCACTGCGTTCAAAAAATCAACATCCACAATCTAATTTTCATTCTAATTTTTTTTTGTTGTTCATTTGTGTATATATGTGTATAATGTTCTACTCTATATATATGAATCAAAATAATAATAAAGTATCTTGTTTTATTTTTGTGATAAACTTTTAAAATGTGTTCTGTTATAGTTTTTCAAACTTTAATAAAAAGCTTACCACAATTCTTGTTTTAATTTAGAATTCTATTAATTCTTTAAAAGAATGTTGATGTAACTTCTAGATGATCATAATCTAGATTTATTATATTACTTAAATAGATAAATAATTGAAAAATCTTACTAATTTATTTTATAGATCTTTTATGTCAACATAGAAACATAACTAACACATTTATCAAATAAACCTAAGTACTAATTTTGTTCTCTTTGTTTTTCTTTTATAAACTCAAATCTCTCTCATTTCTTTCGTAGTTCACTCACTTTTTACTATAATTATCTTATTTGACAATATAATCATTCATACGTAGAAATTATCTTTTCATTTCGTTAAAGAGTTAATAAAATTCTAATTACAATATATGTTATTTTTAAACATTTAGACATTAAAACAAACGTTTTAAAATGTTTAGAAACCAAAATAAAAAAAAAAGTTGGAAAGTTTTAGAAATGAACTAAAAAAATAATCTATAAATGCACATATTTTCTCATTCGAGTATTGTATTAAATGCATTCATATTGACTGGAGACAGATGATCCTTGGTGGCTTTGTACAAATGGGAAGAACATTGACACCTTTTTCCTACCCCGCCAACCAGATTTGACTATGCTAACTTACTTTTGCCTATCTATTTATTAGAACTTATTAACTAATTAATACTCTAACCAATTCATTTTTGCTTCAATTAATTAAATAAATTTCTTTTCAAATCACTCATCTGTTTATAGCTTCATTGTTTTGGTACTATTTATGGTGAAAATTTAGTCTAACAACTTAATTATTTAGATCTAATCTTTACGTGATGTCAATGATAAATTCTATATTGACATAGAAGTCACCTACAAAGTAATTTCTTTTTTTTTAAAAAAAAATAATTGTGTTATACTGCATCTAGGAGTCTCCACTTTAATTTGTGGACACTCCTTGAGCACTATCAAATCCTCACTCGTATATTCAATAATAAGCAAGGTTGCATGGCCATGATATTCAAAAGGCTAGAATAAAAACCAAAGTTTATAGTCATTATTCTAACAAAGCTCTAAATTAAAGTTTAGTGAGATTGTGCTCGGGTTGTAGAATAATAAATACTAGATACATACGTGTGATGTTTGCTACGAATACTATGCTTCTTAAGTTAATTTGTCTTCAACGTAGGGATAAGAAGTTTTTTAGGGAAGAAGGAGATCAACTTCAACTTTACTTAATCATGCTCTAACTATCTATCTATTTATAGGTAGAAATTAAAGTTTAATAACAAAATTAATTAAAATTTAGAGATGAAATAAGATGTTTATAAGCTTACCTTTAAAAAAAACTAAAAACACACAAAATGTTTAGAATTGTGTATAACAACTCTTGTAAGCTTTAAAATATTAAGTAATATGTGTTTAAACTTTTAATTTTTTTTTTTGCTAGTTAATAAGTCAATCAATGTATTATATATCTGGTGCTAATTAACATTTGAATTTTGTTTCTATTCATTTTTATCAATGTCCCAAATAAACACAACTGTAATGATATAAAAATGTAATTCATAGTTTATAAACTTTCAAACAAAGATAAACGTTGTTAAATTCTTTTAAAATTAAAATATCTATTAGACACTTTAAAAAAACGTAGATAAAGGATTCCAACCAAACATAAGTAAAAAAATTTGTAATCAAATATCAATCCTTATGCAGAGTCCATCACTTTAAAGGATAGATATATAAACTTTTAATGGAAAAGTACTAATCCGATCATTTTAGATTACACACAAATCTTTTAACAATCGACCACACTCTATTATTTAATCTCAGTTTAACATAGAATGAGTCTTTTTAAAAAACAATATTTTTCTTTAACTGCCATTAAAGTGTGGATGAGTTGTAGAAACGTTTGTAGAGAGACTAAGATGCAATTAAATAATATATTTTCTAGAAAATCATAAAATTTTGAAAAGTGATCCCACAAGTGGTTACCCCCATTCCTTGGCAATGAAATAATAGATATACACATCCCCTAAGAAAGGCTTTGCTCTGACGTAAATAAGAGATGAATAATTAGACCCCACTCAATAAATTTGAAAGGATCCACTTTCTGAATTGCACAATAAATTTGCAAGTTTGAAAGTTTGAAAATGGATCAACTCAATAAAGTCTCAGCATTTAATAACCAATTTAACTGATTCACACTTATCATTGCTCATTTGCAGACACAAATCAGAGATGAAAATGACATGGAAAAACCCAACTCTTCAATCTGCTCATGAGCCAATACCCTTTCGCATTATGTTATCCTAACTATTAGTTCTCTTGTGTGATAATCTTATCACTTTACTCAGCTACCTTTACGTGCATATCTTAAATGATTTTCTATCTTTAATCATAGGTGGTGATCAATTTATTGAGGTATATTTGTTATAAAAAATTCAAAAATTCGAATATATAATTAATATTATGTAGCTGGTTTGGAGATCAACTAGGATACACATGATGTTCGAATACCTTATATTCGTTAAGTAGCACTACACGAAAACTCCATAGATTCTTTAGTTTTTCATAATTGTGCATACGTAGTCATTCATGATTTTGATTTTAGGGTTTAGAGAAGTGCATATATAAACTTTCAAATCAAGTAATGTCATATTGTACTATAAACATTGTTCTATCTAATCTAGTGGTGCCATATTCTCTCTAACAATATTTATTCTCCCTTTGTTCGTGGATGTTGCTGCTAATACAATGTTAGTGTTAATCATGTTTATTTATGTGTCGATCTTTACAATTTTCTTTTACTTAATTTGTTGATTCATAACACATGAGGTCATAAGTTTGCGTGTGTTGAGTATTTTGTAAAGAATTTTGAATATCTTATGTATACAATTGACATACATTACAAGTTATGTAAAGATTACAAAAACCACATTTAAAATAGAATGGTAGTTGCAATTACATTATCAAACTTTCAATTATAAAAATTGAGCCTTCAAACTTATACGACGGTGTTCTAATTAACTTACAATAGCCGTAAAAGTGGAACGTTGAAATGATAAAAAATTGAATCCTCCCACTCAAATAAATGTTACCATTTCTACCGTCACCTAAGTTTGGTGGTTGAATGTAAGGTGTTTAATTTTTACGGCCAATAGTATTCCATCACTACAATTTGGTGCTTTTTTCAATTTGTCATTTCCTTTAAAGAGAGAAGAAATCTTTTCCATCCATTTGTAAAATTTAATCCTCCATTCATTGAATTGAAAGGAAGAGAGACTGTGTGTGTGGATGATAGGATTTGGAGATATTGCCAGAATTTTCATGAAATTTATGTCGGCTATCCTTCAAAACAATAAAATTCTAATACTATCTGAGAATCATATAAATTTTATTTATTCATGCCACACAGTTTATACTTTAAAGTGCATCTACTCATCCAGTCCTATATTTTTCTAAAAAGAGGGTTTTTACTTTCCAAAACACCTCAATTGTTTATCATCTTCAAAATATTACGTATTATCTAATACTTTTATTTATGTATTATCTAATACTTTTATTTCTGTATTATCTAATACTTTTGTTTCTGTTTCTTTTTTTCCTTCTCAATTGAACATAAAAATGAAAAAAATTACATTAATATTTAATTTTTAGAGAGGTCGTTGATGTCTTCTTTCAATTCAACTATATTTACATCGAACACGGTAACAACCAAAACAGTCAATTTAGTTTGGGTGCATCACTATCACTATCACTACCCAGTATCGTGCATGCTCTGCGAGTTAGGTTTTATAAAGGTCTCTTAAATTTATTGCAAATATAGTATAAAATAAATAAGTGTTGTTTTGACGTTTTCATATAAGTTGATAAATATTATAAATATGAATGATATTTACAACTTGGGTTCAGGGGAAGCTATTCAATGACATTTCTTAGTGCATGTGCATGTGCTGTGTTTTTTTTTTTCTTGTCTATTTAAATTTTATATAAGAAAAATCATTTGAAATTTTTTTAATATTTATAAATATTATAAAATTTTAAAGTATGAATAGTATAAATATTGGTCCATACTGATTATATTATATAAATATTTCTATAAATTTAATTGATAAATTAATTTTGAAATTTAATTTTATTATATTTAAAAGCAAGCTTTAAAAATGATATTAACATCCTTTTATCAAAATATCAATCATTAATAAAAAAAAATCTAAACATCAATTTCTTTTACAATACCTGAGGGAAAAAATGAATCCTAAATAACTAACCTACAGTATCTACTTAATAGATTCTGCTAAATAATTTATGTAAAAGATTAATTTTAACTTTTAAGACAAACAATTTTGTTTGTCAAGTTTGGGAATAGAAATTGAAAGCATGCTACAAATTGTTTTTCCATAATTATATTATTATTATTGATAATTGGATAGAAGAAGCTCTTGGAGTTTGATACAGTCACACTACTAAAGAGTTTGACTGATTACAAATCATTTAAAAGATAAAGATTTTTGAAGAGAGCTGACTCAAATTTTCTTCTTCATTTCAAAATACTTCTCAATCAGTTCATCTAACACCCAACCAAATTATGGGCCAGTCTTTAATTGCAATTGTCTCAATTCTCATCTCTCTTTCTCTTTTGTACGCCTATAAATACCTCTATAAGAATGCAAATCTTTCTCATCCCTCTCTCCCAAAATCAATCTCTTACTATACACACAAATATGAGTTCCAAAGCCTTTGTTTTTCTCGGCCTTCTTCTCGCCTTTGTTCTTCTCCTATCGTCTGAGGTGGCCGCAAGAGACCTTGCGGAGACCTCCTCCAAGACGGACAACGGTGAGTTCTATGTTATAATAAATTTTTTAAGTTATTCAAAAAGTTTTAATTCATGGTAGTCACCTATTTAGAGTTTAATATTCTTTGTCCTTGTTCCTGATAATGATTACAGAGCTAACCAAGTTGTTCAGTTTACTTAGTTTAGAGGCAAATAAGCTAACCTGAATTGAATGTTCACAAATATTAAAAAAATACTCATGTAAAATGTATAAAATATACATACTCATTATTAAACTTTTTTACATACAGATTTTGAATTTATATAACATTTTCATAAAGTTATGGATTAATTTTAAAGATAACATTGCAGAGGCCACGGTGGAAACCAATGGCGTAGAGGATGCCAAGTATGGAAGAGGAGGGTATGACAGAGGCTATGGCGGAGGGCACGACAGAGGCTATGGCGGTGGTCGTGGTGGGTATGGTCGTGGTCATTACGGTGGCCGTGGAGGCTATGGTGGTGGCCGTGGTGGCTACGGCAGAGGTTGCCGATATGGTCGATGTGGGCACAAGTGCTGCAGCTACGCTGGTGAAGTGGTAGAGGGTGCAAAACCCTAAGAGAAGGTGTAGAATGGGATGAAATAATAAAAAGGTTTAAAGTTTGTGTGTTTGGTTAAATGTGTGAACGGTAGAAGTTTGAGAAATAAATAGATGGGGAATGGAAGGAGTGGGTTCTGTAGTTTTTCTTTTCCCCATGTTTGGGTTTGTTTTAGTATGTTATTTCAAACATTTGCTTTTGCAAATTTTAATTTTATAATATCACCAAACATATTTTCATTTCCTGTAATTAACGCTTTTATTTCCATAACTTGAACATAAATTTTAATAGTTAACGTATATGTTGATATTTTTGTCAACAACACCAATAAATTTCTTTTTATTATTAACTTCCTTATTTAAAGATTAGGATATTATTTAAAGATAAAATATTTTTCTTTCCTAACATGAATCTTTTATCTATATCTCTCCATAAAGAAGTTACCGGAAATATATTATATCGATCTTTAAATAATTAAACTATATTGGCTTAGTTCGACGTGCAAATTGATAGAAAATTGATTTCAAAGAAGTTCTCTTTCGAAGATCAAATTATTGTTTGTGAAGGTTGTCGAATTGCATTCTTTATATGAAGATGGAATATTATTGAAGTTCTGCAAGTGGTTTTTACGCTGCACCTGTTGATAAGAAATATGAAAGAAGACTGAAATAGTTGAACTGTGGTGAATGAATTCAAGGGAGTTTGAGTTTATCTTCAAAAAGATTCAAACACAAATTCAATGAAAGTCGGTCTTTAATTAAGTTTTTGTAATAACTTAAAAGTGTTTTCCTTGCTCATTTAAATCTTATATAATAATATTTCTTATATGAGCTAAGAAGCTTCCAGATATAGGTGGTATTCGTCAAATTAGGCTAACAAAGTCTTCTGTATTATTTGTTTTGTCTGTTTCTTTAGCTATTCTCTCAGTTAATTACTTTCAGATATTATTGATCGTCTCACTTATTTTTAGTATACACACATTCTTTCATCTTTAGTTAAAATCTTCAATATATTTCGTTAGAAAAAAGAAAGAAAGAAAAAAACTCACATGATCACTCATACTAAATAATAATAATAATAAAAGAAAACATCTAAATATTAAAATCGGTGAAAATATTTACCTACATATAATAAAATCTTAATTCTATTAACCACCTTGCCTGCAATATCCAAAGTTTACGGTGGTACTCAAAATGGCAACCACAACTAAATAAATTTATCTATATTTCATGGTCTCTCCTATTCTATGCAATAATAGTAATAATAATTGTCGTTGTTGTTATTATTATTATTATTATTATTATTATTCATTAGCTCAATTTTAAAGCTATATAAAATTTTCTTCTTCCCTTCTATCACTCACACATTCTCTCTCATCTTCTTTGTGACTCATGTTCACGTTCCCAATCATTTTCTTTCTGTGTATTTTTATATAAAATAAAATCTAATGAAATTGTGAGCAATCAAATAAATCCACGTATAGGAGAATAATTATTTGGTGTAAAACAAGGAGAATTTCTGTGTTTTTCAACAAATGTATAGAGAATCCAAGGAGGCCTCCAACGATGTCAACTATGTCTCGAATAAGCAATATTTCTACAATACTTACTATGCACTATAATTTTATTTCATTTATGTATCTATAATCTATTAATTAAATTTTGGTCGTCTTTTAGCATTATATTTTGGATTGGAGAGACTTCTTTATCCATCATTTGATCTCTTTTTATTTTCTTATTTTTTAATTTATTTTCAATGAAAAAAAAGTACATGTTATATTATGGTTGCTCACTAATTTTCTCTCCTTGTTTATATAATATTTTGTAGTTATATAGTTGTATATTTCATAAACTTATATTGTTATATAGGTCCTTTATATTCTCTGGTTAAGATCTAATTGTCCAATCTGGTCACCTTATTATTGGTAGATTTGAATTTAATAATAGCATATATATATATATAAACTAAAGATATTGTTTATAATTAGTTTTTAACTTGTGACACTAAAATTAAATTTAAGATTTAAAATTACACTTTTCACGTACAAAACACGTGTTCTTTCTAGTATATATATATATATATATATATTGGTTTAATGTTTGAGAGAGAAATTGTTGTTACTCTATGAACTTTTCTTAGACTGTAATTATTTTGGAACCTATTTGTGATAGAGGATGCATTGAGGGAGATGCCTGGGCCTAGGGACGGAGACAAAGATGAGGATGATTGGAGCGACAATAACTGGAAGGTATGTTAAGAAAAGAAGAAAAATTAACGGATGAAAGACAAATTTAATACCATATCATTCAACTTAGATTAAAAATAAATAAACATGTCAAAAACAAGAAAATGCAATTAAGAAAAAGAAATAAATTACAAATTAATACTTGTTTGCCTAACTCATTTAAATTTTACGAACTCATGGAGTCCGATCACTTAAATAACTGTTATGGCCATAAATATTGAAAATAGAAATTTTAGGCCAACTTAATTTTTTGAATTGTTTTGAATATAAAAAATTATTATAAATATTTATAAATAGAATAAAATTTTACTTTTATTATCAATACAATATAACGCCTAAAATAATATATGATGTCTATCAGGTTTACCACAACCTTCACGATCTGAAAGTAAAATTTTGTCGTTACATTTGTAAATATTATACGTTCTATCATATTTGTTATTTTAAATAAAATTTTTTAAAATTTGTTCATTTAGTTTTATGAATTAGTTTCGCTAGTTCAAATTCATTAGTCATATAGGAGTAATGTCTAGGATGCGAATGTTGATGAAAATGCTTATATTTCTCAATTTCACGAATTTATAAAACAAAAATCAATATCATATCCATATCGATTGAATATTTCTAAAGAAGTTATAAAAATAATAAAACTTGCCAAACATTTATTTACATTTAGTGATATTTTGTTATCTTTATTGCCACACGTGTATAGAAGAGTAATTTTTTAAACTTTATTAAGCATGCTTAGCTCAATTGATCTTTATAGTGATATTTATAGTAAATAAACATGACTGAGATAATTAATTTAATTAAAAGTTTGAATTTCACCACCAAAAATTAATACGCATTAAAATAAATAGATGTAACATGAAACATGTGGACCTATCTACTTATTAGGAGTTATGAATGAGAAAAATAAAGTGAAAATTTCTAATACTTCGTTTTGTTGAACACTATTTGGGAATTAAACTGTACATGTGGACACTAAATGATAATTAATTAAAGATGATATATACAAGTAGGAGCAGATGATGGAGAAATTTATGTTCACAGGAACTTTACTATTAATAAAATATTTTTAAAATAAAAAGGTAATAAACGAAGTTTGAACTACATGACTATAGTATACTATTATAGTTTTATATATATATATTATATAAATAGCATATAAATTTGAGGATAGTTTCACTTGTGTACAACCTATGGATATAAATATATATGTGAAAGAGTTATGCAGGGATAATAATTAAAATAGAAACTGTGGCAATTCTTTTTTAGTATAATCATCTTGCTCTCTTCTTTCTCTTTCTTTTTTGGCATAAAAAATTGAACCAACACGGTCCTCTCTCCTTTGGCTTCCCCAAGCTTTTTGCTTCATCCCTTGGCGCAAATAGCTCGATTAAAGATTGGTTGGGATATTAAGCCTAGAGGACCCCTCCGGGATAGGGACATTAGCATATGGGATAATGTCAAAGCATCTTTCCCTAAGCCTAACGAGGAAAGAGGAAATGATCTTCCAAAGATAGAAAATCTTAGTCCTGACAATCTTTAATAATTTGTAAAAATCTCCCATTCTAATTAAGAAGTGAAATTTTTTCTTATGCTAAATTCTACCCGGGAAACACTGTGGAGATTATTCTGCTAAATAGCCTCCCAAATCACTGCCTTAATCCAAGTTGGCGTGCTCGGTCTGCAACCAAAACAATGAGAATTTCATTGGATGCACTCTATCCAGCTACATTTGTATTAGAAAACACTCTCTCCTAACCATATTTTTTCTTCCTTTGTTTGTGGATGTAGTTGCTAATACACTGTTAGTGAACCATGTTTTATCTGTGTGTCGATCTTTACGGTCTTCTATTACTTAATTGTTGATTTCAAGTTTGTGTGTTATGAAATCAACAATTACAGTCTGTTGATGGGGTTATCTGGAACATTTGGTTGGAAAGGAACAAGAGGATATTCAACAATACAAGTGGAACCAAATTTTATTTATTCATGCTTTCAAGAGTACTTCAAATTTTTTTCATCTTCAAAATATTTTTATTACCTAATACTTTTGCTTTCGTTTCTTTTTTTTTTCTTCTTCTTCTCAATTTAACATAAAAATGAAAATTTTAGATTAATATATTTAAGTTTTAGAGAGGATGTTGATATTCTTCTTTCCATTGATCTATATTCATATCGACCACTGTAACAACCAAAATAGTAAATTTAGTTTAGGTGCATCGCTATTGTCACACTCTGTTCCGACAACAAAATTGCAGGAAGTTGTGCGGATAGGACGTGATTTAACTTTAAACTTTACATGATTTAACTTTAAACTTTACAAGATTTAACTTTAATTAAACTTTACAATTAGTCTTACTGCCTAGCTTATTCTCAACTCCTTTCAAACTATGAAGTGAAACTCAAAACGTAGCGAAAATCAACTTTAAATGCCAAGTACAATAAGTAACATAACCTGAAACACACACTTTAATATATTAATAACAGGCGTTTGGTATGAACAAACAATTACAACATTTTGATCAAATAATTAACATTTATCGATCAAAGCTCTTTAACGCCTCGTGGCTTTCTCAACTTGCCGCAAGCCCTTCAACCTTCTTCTTTAATTGGCCTAAATGCTAAATCTTGGAAGATAAAATTTAAAATGCAAGTTTAAAAGATTTAGTGAGGTTTTAATGAAATCCTTTTTGCAATGCTCTTTGAAAATGTTTTTCGTCAAATCATAAATTTCAACACAAATCAGTTTATCAATAAACACTTCATTTGGCAAAACATATCAAAACGTATATAATCATTTTTACAATAAAATTAGTTCAACTTGTGAATCACATCAAGATTCATTTCACAATAACACCCATTAGTCAATTATACTTTTCATCAAGGATCTCGAATCGTTTTCTACGTTTGGTCTCATTACCCTACATTTAGACTGTTGTATCAACAACATCCGAAAACATACAGATTGTCCTTGTTGCTCAGGCCAACTAAGCTTTATACGCTCATTTCAAAGCATAAACCAGCTTCTTATCACCATGTAGCCTTGTACACCCCATAGTAACCTTGACTCTTTATGTGCACATAAAAGTTAGCATCATCTCAAGAAAACAACTTTAACATTATAAATCATACTTGAAAACATATAGACTTTTGATATAAATTTCATTTGAAACACTTATCATTGGAATTCTTCTTTTAAATAAGTAAAGAGAAATTATAATAAATTTTTTAACATAATTAATTCATTTAAGAGAAAACATTCCCACACTTTATCAAAAATCCTTCTCTTCCTTTTCTTTTGTGGAGCCTTCTTGTGAAACACATCGTAGCACTTAACACTTTGTTTTTTTTTTTCTTTTTCTCGTCAAGCAAAACAACAACATTTTAGTAATTTTTTTTTAATAAAATCTATGTGCTTACTTAATGACTAGGTCCTTTATTTACATAGCTCTTAAACTAACTTAGTCATGCTTAAACTCTTTTAAGTTCGCTGGTTCCTGATTAAAACTTTACACATGTAAATTTAATATTTAACTCAGTCATGCTTAAACCTTTAATCTTACACATTAACCCCTGTCAAATCAGATAGACGTTTTCTTTGCCAGACCTTACTTCTCGCCTATTTCCATTCTACGAATAACTTCAACATTTTCTCGTGAAGACTCTTTCTATTGAAAGTGTTTATAGGTCCTATTGCAAATCATTCTTTTCTCAAAACTCCCTCGTGAATTAACTTCTTAATAACAAAACTTATACTTAACCATAAAAGATTTTATCACTTAATCATTTCTGTGGATTGATTCAAACACATACTTCTTATCGCAAAGTCTTATTTCAAAATGTCTCCTCTTATCCAAAATACAAATTTTCAAAATACTTAACCAAATTTTACTTTCTATACTCAAATTAGAAATAGGTTTCACAACTATCACTACCCCGCATAGTTTGGGAGTTAGTTTTATAAAGGTCTCTTAAATTTATTGCAAAATTATAGTATACGAAATATATAAATGTTTTTTTTTTTTTAAAAAAGATACGAGATAGGTCAATAGATGCACTAAGACATCTCATCATCTCCACTATGTGAACAGTACCTTCGTAGCATCATCATCATTCATGCTTCATTAATATATAATAGATAATATGGAAAGAAGGGAAAACAAAAGCAAGGGTTAGAGGAAAGTCCAAGAAAGACCCAAAGTCAGTACAATTAAACAAAAGCATAAATACTTAGAGCAATAGAGCTATCAAAATAATTTTTGAAGAGAGGAGATATGCTTGTCCAATGATCCGTAAGGGCGTTGATATCTTCTCAAATTTCGAGAGATTTTTATGAGCTTTGAAAATTCTATTTAAAGAATGACAGACACCAAGTTGAAGAGTATGAAATAAATAAATGTTGTTTTGACATTTTCATATAAGTTGATGAGTTTCACATAAATATAAAAATATCCTCTCGTTATCTTGTAAGAAAACATAGCATTAAAAGAATATTACAAATATCAATGATATTTGCAAATTGGGTTCAGTGGAAGCTATTCAATAACGTTTTCTTTATTGTGCTGTGCTTTATTTTATGTTTGTCTATTCAAATTTTATATAAGATAAACCATTTGAAAATGTATAAACTAAAATTCTTGAAAATATTTATAAATATAGCCAAATTTAGAAATATAAAAAATATAGATATTAGTAGACACAAAAAACTTCAATCATATTAGTGTTTATTTATATCACATATACTATATAAATATTTCTACCAATTTCTTTGATAGATTTTGAAATTTACTGTATTTATAAATATTTTTTTAAGAGAGAATGGTAAAAAATAGTAAATTTGACAAAATATTTACAACAAATAGTACGATTTTCATATTTTATCAATAATAGACATTGATAGACATTAACATGTTTCTATTAGTGAGATGGATAGACAGTGATAGTAGCATATCAGTTTCTATCATTGATAGAATTTAAAATTTTGTTATACTTTGTAAATATTTTAATTTATTTTTTATTTTAAAAAATGTCACATATTTTGTTCATTTTGTTATATTGGATCGAAAATGATATACCAAAACAAATCAATCATTAATAGAAAAAAAAATCTAATTAAACATCAATTTTTTTAAGAAAAAACACAAGGTGAAAAAAATGAACCCTAAATAACTAACCTACAGTATTTACTTGATAGATTTTGGTAAGTAATTTATGAAAAATATTAGTTTTAATTTTTAAGACAAATAACTTTGTTTACCAAGTTTAGGAAATAGAAAATGAAAGCATGCTACAAATTGTTTTTCCATAATTATATTATTATTATTGATAATTGGATAGAAGAAGCTCTTGGAGTTTGATACAGTCACACTACTAAAGAGTTTGACTGATTACAAATCATTTAAAAGATAAAGATTTTTGAAGAGAGCTGACTCAAATTTTCTTCTTCATTTCAAAATACTTCTCAATCAGTTCATCTAACACCCAACCAAATTATGGGCCAGTCTTTAATTGCCATTGCCATTGTCTCAATTCTCATCTCACTTTCCCTTTTATGGACCTATAAATACCTCCATAAGAATGCAAATCTTTCTCATCCCTCTCCCCCAAAACCAATCTCTTACAATACACACAAATATGAGTTCCAAAGCCTTTGTTTTCCTTGGCCTTCTTCTCGCCTTCGTTCTTCTCCTCTCCTCTGAAGTGGCTGCAAGGGACCTTGCGGAGACCTCCTCCAAGACTGACAACGGTGAGTTTTATGTTATAATAAATTTTAAGTCATCTAAGAAGTTGAATGCATAGTAGTCTTCTATTGATGATTTAATATTCTTTGTGCTTGTTCCTTTCACATCCAAATTTGTTCGGTAAACTTAGTTTAGGTACACATAAACTAACTCCGAACAGACACGAATATTAAGAAAAAACTCATGTAAAATATATATACTCATTATTTAACATCTTTATATACAGATTTTGATTTTATATAACATTTTCGTAAAGTTAAGGATTAATTTTAAATATAACATTGCAGAGGTCACAGTGGAAACCAATGGCGTAGAGGATGCCAAGTATGGAAGAGGTGGGTACGACAGAGGCTATGGTGGAGGGTACGACAGAGGCTATGGTGGAGGGTACGACAGAGGCTATGGCGGTGGGTACGACAGAGGCTATGGCGGTGGTCGTGGTGGGTATGGTCGTGGTCATTACGGTGGCCGTGGAGGCTATGGTGGTGGCCGTGGTGGCTACGGCAGAGGTTGCCGATATGGTCGATGTGGGCACAAGTGCTGCAGCTACGCTGGTGAAGTGGTAGAGGGTGCAAAACCCTAAGAGAAGGTGTAGAATGGGATGAAATAATAAAAAGGTTTAAAGTTTGTGTGTTTGGTTAAATGTGTGAACGGTAGAAGTTTGAGAAATAAATAGATGGGGAATGGAAGGAGTGGGTTCTGTAGTTTTTCTTTTTCCCCATGTTTGGGTTTTAGTATGTTATTGCAAAGATTTGGTTTTTGTAAAATTTTATAATATCAACAAACATATTTTCATTTTGTGTAATTAAGGGTTTTATTTCCATAACTTGAACATAAATTTTAATAGTTAAGGTATACACGCTTTCTTTCGTCTTTAGTCAAAACGATATATGGTGGCAATATATTTTGCATACAAATGAGAAAAGAAAGTAAAAAAATGTTTGCTCAGCCTGCATTATCTAAAGTTTATGGTGGTACTGACAAGTGACAAGGACACAATTAAATAAATTTATCAACATTTCATGGTGTTCTATCCTACGCAATAATAGTAATAATAATAATAGTAATAATTATTACTATTATTATTTTGAGGTGTTATTGGAGTTTTCAACAAATATCTCCAATCAGAGATGAAGAGGAAGTTCAACTTTTAAAAAGTACGTATTTCTTTTACGACCATCCATATATAGTATTTTTACCAATACTGTTAACATATTTCATATTGAACTTTCCACATATATATATGTATGGATCATTTATATATATTGGTTTAATGTTTGAGAGAGAAATTGTTTTTACTCTCTAAACTTTTCTCAGACTGTAATTATTTTGGAACGGAAGTATTTGTGAAAGAGGATGCATTAAGAGAGATGTAGGGTTTGGAACACAATTTTTTAATTTCTTGATGGTCATGATAAATGATCATTAAGAAATATATTTTTCTTAATACAATATCTATCTTCACCGTGATACATAAAGAAAAGTTCTCTTATTTTATTAAAGAAATATGAAAGAATGTAAGAAATAAACAACGTGGATTATTTATTTTCTTAATAAACAAAGTTTTTTTAGTTTTGTTGATGGCGGAATAACAAGAACACATTTTTGCAATTATTCACATCACTTGCCATTTTTAATACAGTGAAAAGAAAAGGAGAGAGGTGAGGGGTTGCCGCAATACACAAGAATAGAGAGAGAGGAAAGTTGAAGTTTCTTCTACAAACACAGTAGAGAGAAGAGCAGGGGCCGACGGTGAACGGGTTGACGTTGATGGCGTTTACCGGACGGCCACGCGACGGAGATTCTGAGGTTCTTCGTCGGGTCGGGCGTTTTCCGGTGAGGAGAGAGCTTTAGCATCCGCGTTTCGGTCTCGTTTTTCGGGCAGTACGGCGTCTGACTGAGCTTTAACGTCGGCGAGTTTCCATGTTCTACCGGCGGATTTCGCGCGGTGTGGCGGCTGGTTTAGCAGTGGGTTCGAGCCATCAGAGAGGTTGTTTCAGCCGTGGTTGTTCTTGGGGTTTGCAGTTGGTTGTTCGACATGTGGGTCTCCAGTGAAGGCAATTTCCGGTGGCTTTTGGGTGAGGCAACATCCGCCACGTGGGTCTCTCAGTTTCTAAACGATATAGTTGGGTTCGTAGTTTGTAACTTGTTTTTGCTGTTTGGTACAATCATAAACCAGTCCATATTCCAACAACTTTGCTAAATAATTTATGAAAATATTAGTTTTAATTTTTAAGACAAAGAATTTTGTTTACCAAGTTTAGGAATAGAAAATGAAAGCATGCTAGAAATTGTTTTTCCAGAATTATATTTATTATTATTATTGATAATTGGCTAAAAGAAGCTCTTGGAGTTTGATACAGTCACACTACTAAAGAGTTTGACTAATTACAAATCATTTAAACGATAAAGATTATTTAAGAGAGCTGACTCAAATTTTAATTTCCTTCTTCATTTCAGAATACTTCTCAATCAGTTCATCTAATGCCCAACTAAATTACGGGCCAGTCTTTAATTGCAATTGTCTCAATATTCTCATCTCCCTTTCTCTTTTATGTACCAATAAATACCATAAGAATTCAAATCTTTCTCATCCATATCTCCCAAAAGCAATCTCTTATTAAACACAAACATGAGTTCAAAAGCCTTTGTTTTCCTCGGCCTTCTTCTCGCCTTCATTGCAGAGGCCACAGTGGAAACCAATGGCGTAGAGGATGCTAAGTATGGAGGACGGAACGACAAAATCTACAGCGGTGGTGGTGGTTAGCATCGTGGTGGCTATGGTCGTGATGACTTCGGTCTTGGTGGCTATAGTGGTGGCTACGGCAGAGGTTGCACATATGGTCCATGCGTGTACAGGTGCTGCAGGTACGCTGGTGAAGTAGTAGAGGGTGCAAAACCATAAGACAAGGTGTGGAATATGGGATGAAATAATAAAAAAAGTAAAAAGTTTGTGTTTGATGAAATGTGTGAAGTGTGGAAGTTTGAGAAATAAATTCATGGGGAATGGAAGGAGTGGCTTCTGTAGTTTTTCTTTTCCCCATGTTTGGGTTTTAGTATGTTATTGCAAAGATCTGCTTTTTATCAGATTTTTATAATATCTACCATCATATTTTGATTTAGTGTAATTACGGTTTTATTTCCATAACTTTAATAGAAATGCAATAGAGACTACAGCAATAGAGAGATGTCTACCATCTACGTTTACATCTACTTATCATAAATTAAAAGTAAAATTTTGCTATATTTATAAATATTATATATTTAACCATTTTGTCATTTAAAACAAAATTTTTTCATTTAGTTTTATGATATAATTTTGTTTATATTTTAAAAGTTCTTGTTAAAATTGACTAGTCACATAGATGTCAATGTAAATGAAGATGCTGGTATTTCTCAATCTTATGAGTATGTCAATAAAAGTATCAATAATATATCGATCTCGATTAGATATTTATTTACTTTTGGTGATATTTTATTATTATTTTATTACCACATGTACAGAAAAGTAATATTTTAAACTTCATTTAGCATATGCTTACCTCAATCCACACTTATGAATATTAACACTCATAAATATTTGAGAACTAAGAAAACTTAGTTCAAATCCTCGCACTCAATTTATAGTAAATAAATATAACTGAATGATTAATTTAATTAAAAGTTTGAATTTCACCATCAAAATTTAATAAGCATTGAAATAAATATATCTACGTAACATGAAACATGTGGACCTATCTACTTATTAGGAGTTATGAATGAGAAAAATAAAGTGAAAATTTCTAATACTTTTTTCACCAAAATTCTCAATTCTTCCTTTTTTGAGTTGTTCTCGAACAGAAATTTGATTGAATTGAGGGAATGATTAATAAATTCCAATTGTCATGAAATGGCTAATTTTATGACACACAGCTAATGGTTTAACTTCAATATTTCAACGATCATTTTCAAATTTAGCAACCAAATTTTTTTGGAAAGTATAAAGAAGGGTTGAATGACTGCACATATATTTGAATCATTCATTCCATTTTCATAGTTAATTAACAATTAGAATAAAGAGAAGATCATAAGCAAAAAGCAGAAGGCAATAAATAAAAATGATGGGATTGAGGTCAAACATTATGACATTACTATTACATTTGTTGTTAATGTTGGCATCAACTGCAAAAGGTCAATCCATTTTTGATATCACTACATATGGTGCCAAACCTAATACTGATATTACTCAGGTAAATATATATTAACTTGATAAATTTCGTACTTTATGTATTTTTTTTTTTGTTTAATCAAATGATTCACAATTTATAGGCTTTGGCAAATGCATGGAAGGATGCATGTGCATCGACCTATTCTAGTAAATTGTTGATTCCAATGGGAGTTTACCATCTAAACCAATCCATTCTCCATGGTCCTTGCAAAAGTACTATTGAGGTTCGGATGGAAGGAACATTACAAGCTCATCCAGATCCAATAGGAGATGGGTTGGTTCTTTTTCAATATATCGATCAATTGACATTGTCAGGCACAGGTGCTTTTGATGGTCAAGGAGAAAAAGGTTGGGAAAAGAATGATTGTCACCTGAAGAAAATATGCACTAAACTTCCTATGGTAAATTAATTCTCTAATTGTATTAGCTTCTTTCTTTTTAATCTCGTTGATTATATAATTTTGTCGATTAACATAATGCATTGTTTTTAACTCGGATACCTTTTCTTTTTGTGGGGCGGGCCGGGGTTAAATTTGTAAGAATGTGAAGTTCAGTTTCGTAACCAATTCAATGGTGAAGGACATAACTTCGTTGGATAGTAAGAATTTTCACTTCAATCTTTTGGGTTGCAAGAATGTTACTTTTCAAAATGTGACAATTATTGCACCAGAGAATAGTCCCAACACCGATGGAATTCATGTGAGCAGTTCAGAAGTGATTAACATTTTCAATACACGTATCTCAACCGGAGATGATTGTATATCTGTTGGAGACAGCAACAAGCAAATAACTATTACTAATGTAACTTGCGGACCAGGTCATGGCATAAGTATAGGAAGTTTAGGCAAGTACACCAAGGAGAAAGAGGTGGCAGGAGTTACAGTGAAATCATGTAAACTTATCAATACTTCAAATGGTGTTAGAATCAAGACATGGCCAGATTGTGCAGTTGCATACACAGCCTCTGACTTGCATTTTGAAGATATTGAAATGGTTAATGTTAGCAATCCTGTGATTATTGACCAAGAATATTGTCCATCTAATCAATGCAACAAAAAGGTATATGTATTGAAATTATTCCTTATTCATAAATTTCAACTAATTAATTAATTAACTTCAATTAAGGAATATTTTTTCTTATATATAACAAATGCAAAACTAACCTGATTTAATTTTTGGTTTTCTTTATGTATACATTTGTTCAGATTCCATCAAAAATTAAGATCAACAACGTTAGTTTCAAGAATATCAGAGGCACTTCTGCTACTTTCGTTGCTGTTAAATTTATTTGTAGCACAGTCTTTTCGTGTGAAGGTGTGGAAGTTACAGATATTGACCTCGCTTACATCGGAACTCAAGGACGGATTACGTCTCAGTGTAGAAATGTGATTCCCATCATTACTGGAAAGCAAAATCCTCGTGCGTGTGTTGAAGCTGCTCCTGTTAATTCTCCATCCACGGACTGATCTTTTTCCCAACTATAGAACAGAAGTTCCAAAAACAAAACCATTTTTTGAAGAGTTGGATATATCTTTGTCTGATCTCTCATCATTTTTTTACATTTCAAAATTCTATTTATTCATTTAAGAAATGCATGCAACATAATGGATCATGCATATGTACTATACATTATTCTTTCAATTATTTGTTAATATGATCAAAGATTATTTTTCTCTTTAATTTGCCCTTAACACAGAAAGAAGACTTGAAATTTCTAACCATTTTGTTTTAGATTGAAAAACACATCTTTCGAACCTAATGACACCGTTTTGTAATATTAGAATAAATATTCTCTGTCCTGATCGCTATATGTTTATATTACTTGGTTGTTCATTTCCTAACTTTCTTTTAACTTCTTATTTTCGTTCGTTTATTTATTTATTTCAGAAATTTTTAACTAAATTGTTTTAAGACTAGATCTTGGCGTGTGATTCAATAAATTCTTTTATCTAAAAATAGGTGAAGAAATCCGCTTAACATTTTCAAATATATAACAAAATAAACAAAAATATTTACAAAAACTAGATATATATATAAAAAACACTTGAGAATATAGATCAGGTACATATATTAGACACTTGAGAATATAGATCAGGTACATATATTAGTGAACAGGAGTCTACCGTTGATATACTTATTTTTTAGCCCCTCCAAACTGTGATTAAATGATGTTATTTTAATACAAAAAGATTTCTACGAATGTATAACCTAAAGAAATAACTAAAGTTGATGGAACCCAACAATGTTAAATTGTACAATTAACATTTTTAACATTATCTAATCTGAGTCTATTACTTTGACGTGCCTGTCCATTGAACAGACTCCACGGTAAGAAACCTTTGTTCTACTTTTCTTATAAAGATAAGCTCATTATAATTATTCCACAAAAACTTATCTACCTTTGAAAATTGGGACTAAGGATGTCCCACCTTGACATGAATTTTATGTCATCACTACTATAAATACAATTGCAATCCTACAATACTTTCTCACCCCATCACCTCCAAATTAAATTGATCATATCTCTAATCAATAGAGAGAGAATGAGTTCCAAGTCCTTCATCTTGCTCGGTCTTCTTTTTGCCGTCGTCCTCTTTTCCTCGGAGGCGATAACTGTTACAGCAAGGGATGCGAAATTGAGTGAGTTTCATTTTTTAAACCTGCAATGCGATGTATACTCGCTACTTTTAATTCCTTCAATTAGTGTTATGTACTATACCACAGCTTGGGCTTATGACAAATAATTTTTTTATTTAGTTGAGGTTTATGACAAACAAACCGCCAATGAAATTTTTAATTACAGCTTAAAATCAATGTAGGTTTTTTAATTAGTTGATGGACAATAAACATCAACAGAAACTATTTGTATTTGACGTTGATTTTTGCCGATAACAAAATTATTTTTGTTGATGTCAAAAGTTTTGTTGACACTGCTTCATTGATAATATTTTTAGTTATCAATAAAGGTCAAATTTGTGGTAGTATATAATGATTATATCAATGATTTACTTTGCAGAAGAAGCTACGATGGAAACTGGTGAAGTTGACAATGTGGAGCGCCACAGTTATGGAGGAGCTCATTCTCGGAACCTTGCGGAATGCCTCCACGGTTGCAACCGAGGTTGTTGCGAATGCTTTCGCGGCCGTTGCATCAGGTGCTGCAGCTTTGCTGGTGAGGCTGGTATTGTTGATGGAAAGCCTCAAGCTAAGCCTAACAATTAAGCACATGTTATTGTGTAACATTAAATAAAATGGCTTTATTTTCTGAAGTTGGTGTTTGTAAGTTATGAATAAATGCATATATGCTCGTGAGATTAATTATTATATATGTTAATCGTATTACAATGAACAACGTATAATATGGTTCTGATCAAAGAAATGTGGCTGCTTTATTATTAATTATTTATATAAACTATCCAATGCCGTGTCTAATTAATTAATTATTACGTTTCACTTATATAATAAATTTGGGGAATTTGAAGTCTCTATTGAGATAAATTTAAACAATCACATAAAGCAGTTCTCTCCCTGACCCAATTACAAAAGAATAATCTCTCAAAACTTTTATGTTACCCACGTCTAAATCGTAAGTGTTGTTACTTGAAATATAATGCTTTAAAAGCAAGAGCAATATCTAATGTTTTTTTTACGGTGCTTGGAGGCTACCATTTCCAATTTGCCAAAGTTCAACCATAGGACTTAAAACCAAATGTTAAAAGAAAGAAGTAGAAAATAACCCCACAATAAAAAACAAAATAATAAAGGAAGAGAAAAACAATCTCACACAAATCAAGAGCATTACTTTAATATGAGAAAAGAGAGAGAGGAAGCCAAAAACAAAGGGAAAAGAAAACTCAAACACGTAAGAAACAAAATATTATTTAAATAGAGATATTTTTAAAAATTACAAAATAAATTAAAATATTACGAAAGATTCTACCAATCATATTTTTTTATCACTATATCATATGAATGACTATGAGTGATAGAATTTGGTATATGTTGTAAATAATTTTTAAAAATAGAACAATGTACTACTATCTAATATAAAAAGAAGCAATGAAATCAGGAGCACTACTCTCTCTTGTCAGCTCTATGGAGTATGGGGTACCAAAATTATTTCAGTCACCTAATTTTGTTGGATGAATTGCTAGATTAATGTTTGCTTTAAATTGGCTAAAATTTTTAATTTTGTGATTAACCAACTTTGTAAAAAATAAATTTATTTAACTAATTGTTTAGTTGGAGTAACTAAATCAATTAGTTAGTCTAATTAAGTAGGTGGAAAAATACTAAATATAGTATCTTTTTAATTTTGTTTTGTTTATTAGAGGCTCCATGCCATTTTGAGATGTAGGTCAAAATTAGTATTATTTTCAAATTAAAAAAAACTAGCCATTTGAAGAAGCTTTTTTTTTGCCATTGATAATTCTTTCTTTTTTGATCATGGGAGATGCAACACAAAAAATAAATTAAAATATTTTTTAGTTAAATGTAGGGTACTGTAGAATGTATTTTTTTAATTTTTTCTTGTCATCTGATACAATTTTCTAAAAATATAACTCTAATTTAAATGTAGGTATATGGTAGAGTTTTGGTGGAAATGATCCACAGTTTAAAACGTGAGTTAGGATTTCAACCTTTCTTTCTTTTCTTTTCTTTTTCTTCATCTTATTATTTTGTTTATTTTTCTTCAAAGTTCTTTATTCTTTATTCTTTATTATTCTTACTATTCTCATTACTTTATTTATTTTTCTTCAAGCTTCCATTTAAAGAAATGCAAAACAAAAACTAAATGATTAAATATTTATCTATTTTTCTTGTTCTTATTTATCTACTTTTCTTTCTCTTATAATTATTTATTTATTATCTTTTGAACTTCTCTTATATATATATTATAACATATTTCTTCCTATCTCGTTGTTTATCTCTTTTTTATTTTTTTAATTTATTCTTAAGCTTTATTTTCTATATATTGTATCATTACTTTTTTTGTAATTAGCACTTTTATTTATTTAATTATTTTTTTCTTCTTATGGCATTGATTATTGCTTCTTTAATTAATATTATCTTCTTTTATATGTTATTTAATATATTTTACACTCTTGTTTTGTGGTCAATTTAATATGTTATTGCTAATAATTGTTTAAATTTGTTAACATTTAATTTTCTTAATCTCCAAAATTTGGAAGATCAATTTTTTAGAATTTTTAAGGTGAGAAGTCGATTCTTTAGAAGTTCGATTTCCAATCATTTTTCTATAGAATGTTAATGTGTTTTTTTAATGTTTATTAATGTATGGTTATGCTTCTTTAAATGATATTGGTTGTTTACATAATATTTTTCATTAATGGCTACTTTCATGTTCAATTTAATATTTATTTACATGTTAAATTTCTCTTGAGACATTTAAAAGTTCGTTAAGTTATATGTTTTACAATTTTTTGTTTCGAGCATATTTATTTTCGAAAACGAAATATAAAAAATTTAAGAGTTCGATTTTCTAGAATTATTGAGGTGAAGGAATTGATTCTTTTAAAGTTCTAGATCGATCACTCATATGTTTTTATTAAAATCTCAATATGTTATTTTATATTTGCATAATTTTCTATGATGCTTATTTATCCTTATTTTTACTTATTTAATTTTTCTATTAAGCCTCATATTTTTTCTTATATAAAAATTTCAACTATTTCTTAATTAATATTTTCAATGTTTTAAAATCCTACCAATTTAAAGTTCTCTATGTTTTAAAATAAAAACTCCTTTTTAATAATTTAGAAAATTTGTCTATAATGTTATATATATATTTTTTATGCTTTTCAAACATTCAAATTTTAATCAATCATTTCATAAGGTTTCCTATCTTTTATATTAACTTATATATCATTTTCCTTTAACAAAATTCTAAGACAGAATCTAGAAAATTTGAAAATCCGATTTTCTAAAATTCTTGAGGAGAGAACACATTTTTTGTAGTCCAAGATTTGATTTAAAACTAACGATTTAATTTGAAAACGTTGGTCACTCTGCATCGTCTCGGACACATGGTGACATTTAGCACAAGATTCAATTATTTTGCTTTATAGATTCCTCTTTTTGTTTCGTGCAAAGCTATTTTTTATTGAATGAATGCATCACTACTAGATGTATTTGAGTTGAGATATTCTAAAGTATCTAATAAATCCACTTCTCTTCTTTGTGGTATAGGAAAAATCAAAAACAAGGAAATAGAAAAAGAAAACTAAAAGACATGCAAGAGTTTGTTTCTTCGTTCTTCTTTTTTCTTAGTTTGCGTGAAACTTCATGCAATTGCAAATAATAATATTATCTTCGTTACATGCAAGACTTGTTGTACCAAATATTTCATGATCCTTCATTTTTTATACGTTTTTCATGAAGCTAACATGTTAACTAATTATATATATTAAACAAAGTTTTAAGACTTTTACTTATAATATAACATGAAAACTATTTTGTATATATGTTTAAACTTTGAAAGGTCATAGCCTTTAATTTCACTCAAATTTTAAACATTGATTTGCTTTTCTCTATTTTATTATTTTAGGTGACGAAAACTTTTAAAAATCTACTTACAAGCAAGTTACGAAAGGAAAAGAAAAGTCAGTGATCAAAATTGAGAATAAAAGAGATTTGAAATGAGGGAGGAAAGGATGAAGTTAGTCAAACAGAAATTTCTATCAATAATTCTTAAAACCAAAATCTATCACTAATAAACTTTTTAATGTCAATTATATAGATTAATTTGTTTCTTTTAACTAAAAATTAGTTTTAGGGTTACACATGTATTCTTGGACCTCTAACTCTCACGCATACCAAGCTTATGAGATAATATAATAAATACAGAGCATATATTAGGTGTACAAAAAACCAAATACAAAACTGCACAAAATAGGATTCTTAAAATCTTAACCCCTTCCAAAGTTTATAATACATCTTTTTCATGGTATGAAAATTTCTACATGATATGTTGGAATAGAGGTAATTAATTAAAGTGGAATTTGGTCCTTTTTTCTTTTGAAATTCGTTTTATTCTTGACTTGTTAAGTCAAAGTTGGCGTACAAAGAAACCAATTTGATAGAAGGACTGAAAGCTACACCCACACCAAACGACATTATAAAAATATATTGCCCTAACCCCACATTTGAAAGAAAAAGTTCTTTAGAGATGTAAAAAAAAGTTTTTATAAACATTAGAAAAGTTGATATAATCAAGTCTTTAATATTGTTGCTATACGAAAAGTTGGTCAAATTTGTTGTAACCTCATACTTCCTTTTCATTTGAGCATGGTTCAATAGGTTAAAACATTATTTACATATATTGTTTAAACATGTTCAAATTTTTATTCGCGCAATATTGAAAAAAAAACTTGTTAATACTTTTAGTAGCAAGGTTCGAATTATATGTATCTTGTCAAATAAATTTAACTTAGTCGTAATTAGTTGGGTATGTTTATTCTCTTAAGGTTAAAAGTAGAATGTCACGTGCTCGTGAGTGTAAGCTTTTCGTTGGTCGTTGAATACTTAGAGAAGCCTATAGGATTTCACGTATTGTAACATTGATAAATTTTAAATTTAATGATAAAAATAGATTTCAAGAAAGTAATATTTATTGGAAACGACTAAAACTCAGCCAGTGTCATTGCGTTTCTCTTTTATGGTATTGGAAAATTCAACGATTAAAACAACACACTTCCACATGCACTGTACCTTTATAATTTGTACTATTAAAAATAAATGTTTGTGTATCGTTTAATAACTATTTGATTTTTAATGTTTAATGTTTAAAAAATTAGAGTTTCGGTTTGGTACATCTGTTATATGTTTTTTTTGTTATTGTGTTTTTTTTAACTTTCAATAATTTGCATATTTTTTTAAATACGATCGTTCAATTCTTAGTTGTATTCGAAAAGCAAAAACAAAATCTGGCTTTTTAAATAAAAATTAAATGAATATTTCACATTTCCAAAATGTTTATTTAAATATTAGTTCTAAAACAATTTAGTAAAATATGATTGAGTGGAAATATTTGATTTTGTGTCTCTGACAACAAAAAATGTTTTCCATTATCAATTATCATTCTGGTTGGTGTCCTATTGTGCCATGTGTTATTTCACAATTTTTTTATTATATGTATTGAAGATATCAAACTCGTAGTAGTCAATATAATCGAGTTTGTCAAATTGTCTATAAGTAGTGATATTTATTGAGTTTAGTAAGATACAAGTTGAAATTTTTTTCAAATAAATAGAAGAATGGGGAGTTTGTGAGATTTTTTATGTTTTATTTTCTTAATTTTTATTTATATTATTTTATAGAGTTATTTTACAAATAGAACTAAAAACAAACTAGTTACTCCAAAGAAAAAATCACTAAAAAAAATTCTAAAATTTATTAAGCCTTATTTTCCATAAAAAAATGTAAATATTTTGTCAAATTTTCTATTATCGACAAATTTTCTTATTTTTTATATATATAATATTTTATTTATTTTAATACTTATTTCAACACCAACCATTTTTTAAATTTAATACTTATTTCCTCTTCTTTTTTAACTCAAAACCAAATGCAATTTTTTTAAAAAAATTTAATACTTCTTTACATTTTTTCCAATAAAAATGCAACAACTACAGATTTTCGAACATTCTATAATGCACGGACGAAGAGCATCCTTAAAATTTTGGAGGCATCCTAAAAGATAATTTCTAACTTTGTGACATTTCTTTACATAGTTCTCTTTTTATATTTGGAGCATTTCTAAAAATATAAAAATAAATTAAAATATTAACAAGTTAAAACAAAATTTTGAATTATATCAACGATAGTCTTCTATCACAATAGCATATCAATGACTATTAGTTATAGAATTTACTATAAGTTGTAAATATTTTGTAAAATTTGTTATTTTTGAAAATTCCTCTCTTTATATTTTTTATTGAACGTGTATATATTAATTTGCATCGCCATTTATATACTTAAAATAAATGGCCAATCTTTTTTTTTTTTGTCGTCTAAGAAATTTTCAATTAATCACAAATTCTCACCCTATTAATTTGAGACTTATTAAAATTTTAGATGAACTCAAATTAATATTAATTAAAGACATGGAAATTGGCCAATAAAAAAATGCAATGGTCATTCTATATTTTAAAAAATAAATTGGATCAAACTTAAATAAAAATCTATTTTAAAAATAGATTAATTTAAGGGGTTCTGGCATATGCACCAAAACAAGGTTAAAATTATTATTAAGAAAATAGCAAAACTTAAAACTAATGGTAAATATAACAAAATTTACCTTCAACCCATGTAAATGTGCAAAAAAAAAAAAAAAAGTCTATTAAAGACATCAAAATATGCTTGAGGCACGAAATTCTCACTTATAGAAGTTTATCATTGATATAAATTGCTTTAAAAATTTTATCATTGATAGACTCTTTTTTCAAAAAAACTAATTGTAAATATAACAAAAAATTTCTTTAATCCTCATTGAAGCCACAAAATTTTCACTTTTTAAAGTCTATCATTTATAGACATGATAACAATTTATTATTGATAATAGACTCATTTTATAGAAATCTATCTCATTAATACCATATTATTATCATCAATGCTTTTGTATCATAAATATGATTTTATAAAAAAAACAATATCGATTTATGGATGATAGCAAATTTTTGTTGCTATACCTGTATCACAAATATTTTTGTATCCCAAATTTATTAGTGATAGCACACTATCAATGATATACTTTTATAAACGATAAAAGTTATCAACAATAAAAGCATATCATTGAAAATATATTGGTGTGGTTCATGATTTTCTTTATTTTCAATAAATGATAAAAAAAAATTGATTAATAATAGTTCCAAACTATATCAATGATACACTGTTATCATCGATAAAACTTCTATTGACGATGAAAATACGCATATCCTTGAAAACATATTACCATGTTTCACAATTTTTTTTTTAGTTTTGAATAATTCGTAGAAATGGATCGTTAATGCTTCTATAAATGATAAATTTTTATTATCGATAAACTTTCATCAATTATAAAACCATGTCATCATTAAAAAAATATATTTAAAGTGATTGCCATTGTATTGTTTTTTTGTTCATTAGAATCTAGATAGGTTTCTATCCCTAATAATAAAAGTTGAATTTATTTTCATAAAAAGTAAGAAAAAATTTATAGTTTCTTTGCTGTTTTTTCTATAAGGGTCTATCAATGTTAGAAAAAAATTTAATATTTATCATGAGAAGTGTTGTATAGTTTCATGTGTGTGTGTGTGTTTTTTTTTTTTTTTTTTTGTTAACTTGTTCAACTAAAGTCTATCGAGTAGGTTCGTATCACAATAAACTTGAAGAATGTTGAATTCATTATCACGAAAAGTAAAATATACAGTTTTTTATGCTGCTTTTTTTGATGTTGTTGATTAGTGTTCATGAGCAATAAATTTTTAAAAACTAAATATATTTTCATGAAAAGTGAGAAAATGTAGTTTTATTGTTTTTTTTGTTTCGAGTCTACGAATTATATGTTTCTATCACCAGGAGACATGAAGAAAATTGAATTTATCTTCATGAAAAGTAAGACAATACATAGTTAAAATGTTGTTTTTTGAGATTGTTGATAAGTATTGTTTATCGATTATATGTTTCTATCAGTGATAGAGTAGATAGAGCAGAAGAAAGTTGAATATATTTTCATAAAAAGTTAGAGAACGCATAGTTTCTTTTTCTTTTGTTTTGTTTTTGTTTTTTTTCTGTTCTTTATAATTTATCGATCATGAGTTTCGATTAGTGTTAGACTTAAAGAATTTTTAATGAAAAATAAGACAATATATAGTTTCAATTATGTTTTTGTTGTGTATTTGATTGTCTATATGTGATATGTTTCGGTCTCTTTCATTGGTAGATTGGAAGAAAGTTGAAGTAAGAAATGTGTAGTTCCATTGTTTTTTTTTTTTTTTTTTTTTATTAGAGTCCATTGATGATAAGTTTTTATCACTGATAGACTTGAAAAAAGTTGAATTTGATATGGAAAGTAATTAGAATAATATGTATATCATTTTGTTATTTTATAGTGTACTTGTTAATAAGAAAGATTGTTTCATTGTTGAATATTTTGTGTAGCTTACGGTCTATCAATGTTAAATTTTATCACTAAATTATAGATTTAAAAGAAAAGTTAAATTTATTTTTCAAGAGAATTTATAAATTTCTATCGGTGGTGTTTTTGTTTTTTTTTCTTTCCATAAAAACGCTCCCACCGCTAGGTAATGTTTCGTGTAATTGACTATAGAAATATTTATATGAACAAACAATGGAATTTGATGTCGATAAATTCATTTTAACGATAAATCAAAGAAACGGTAGAGCAAAAATTTAAATGAAAATCAATGGCATTTCGCTAATTAGAAGGTTGTGGCTTAAGTCTAAATTCACACACTTCTTATATGAAGATATTACACGTGAAATTCCACCTATTAATTGATTACATGAAGTCTAAACTCGTAAGTTGATTACACCCGCTCAATTTGTTGTTGCTTTAGTAATTAAAAACTCCACTAGCTCTTATAAGCTAAGCTTCCAATATTTTTAGGATGGAACCTATCCAAACTCTCAATTTCTTACAAATTTCTGCATGAGTAAAGGAGGAAAGAAACATCAGAATGAGAGAATCCCAACAAATATGACAAGTGTTCGAATAAGAAGATGGTGAAGTAAAGGAGCTCTATTTATGAAATAAACACAAAACAATCAAAATATAGTCCTCCCAAAACTCTGTATAAATAAAAGAGACTACCTTCATTTGGGACCTTCACACATAGATCTATAGATAAGAGAATTCAGAATTCAACAAAGTGATCTTCTTCAACGAACTAGGCATCTCTCAATGGATAGACCAACTCTTCTCCAACAAACAAACAAATTGTCTCTTCTCAAATTGATCATCTCTTCCCCATCTACAAATTAAAGACCTAGACTCTTTTGGTTTCAAAATAAGCGCGCTCATCAGCCCTCAAGTCAAAGTTAGAAACTAAGAGAAAGCATCGGAGGATTATACATTAGAGACTGTACGATACCACTGCCACACTTCAAAGCTTTTTTCACTTCTCTAGTTTATGTTAGTGAACTCAAAGGGACATAGGCCTCATTCTCATCACCTACCTTTTCTCCAAGATCCTTGAAATCATAAACTATTTTCTAAATTCATATTCTAGGTTGTTAGTGAGGCTAGCTCTTCCAAGAGTCCATCTAGAATGTAAAGAATTTCTCTCAAGAACATTTTGTTTTGGAGATCTTTGGTGGCAAAAAAATCCTTCCAGCTTAGCGGCACATCTTGTAGGCAGTGTCTTGGTCAATAACTTGTTTTTGAAATTCAAAACCAAGGTTCTATAGCTACCATTCCTAATCTTCATTTTCTTGTGTTGTGACTATATTTGGTAAGGTTGATGGATCCAAAAGGGCCTTGTGAGCCTTCTGTTGGCCTAGAATGGCTTTGATTTTGACTTTCCACAAACCAAAATCACCATTTCTATAAAAATTCTCTATCTCATACCTTGCTACTGCCATTGTTACTCGAAATTCAGAATCTTGAAGCTCTGAAAAAAGGGCTTTCTTGATAAATCTTTAATGCTCGTACACCACACTTTTGTTGGGTTATTTTCTTTTACAGGCCCAAAACAAAGAAGAAAGTTAAGGAATGAAGCCCAAAATGCTACTAATTAGGTTGGTGAAATGAATGATGCGAAAGCTTCTATGTTTTAATGCTGAATGACAACCATGTAAGTGAGAAATAATGAAGCAAAATTGTTTAGTTTTGACACAAAATCATTTTTGCTATTATATTCTCTTTTTCCAACACACAGAAACAAAATTCTTTATAAACTTTCTTTTTCTTCAACCTATATTTAAACTCTTCAACGGCGATCTGTTTTGCTAGGTTCAAAATCTCACAAATAAAAGCAAACAAATGCAAAGAGAAGAGGAAGGTGAATGCAGTGATCTACATGGTTCAACAAAATCGTCCACATCTATAGAAAAGTGACTATTCTCGAAGATTTCATGAGTTTTTCTTTACAAAAGCAACACCTAGTTATAAAGTGAAATGATTCTGATATGGTATTTAAAGCTCATACCATTCAGTTAAAATTTACATTTTATTTAACAGAGATTACAAACTAGCCATTCCAGGCATATTCTTCGCTACCTATGGTAGCTTTCTCCAAAAAAAAGTATCAGGTTTTTTCTTATCTTATGTTCAAATATTGAGAAACGTACATCGAAAAAACCATGAGACTAACCATACTTATAAGATAGACGAGTTAGTCTTTTTGTTGTCGATTGAATATGGTGTCATGATCCATATAAAGAGTCCAAACATGTATTTGATCCAATAAAATGAAATTGAAATCCGATCAACGATTAAGAATCCCGGGTTGAAAAAACTAAAGATTTGTATTTATACTCATTATAAAACAGATAGTTACTCATCTCATTCTCAATTGGTTTTAAGATGAAATCTTACACTATTAAATATCCTAGACTACAAGTTTACAGTAGGCTTATACGAGAGAACTTTTTCGTGGCAAGTTGAACATTATACTTGAGGTTATAATAGAAAGAGTTTGGAAAGAAGAGAATTATATGGTTATTTTTTATTTTTAATTATATTTGCTTTTAAACTGTTTTATAATAATACTTAAATCCATCTTCTTTTTTTTTTTAAGAATACGATTTTGGATCACTTGAGCATCTCTACTAGATCAACACCCTTTAGTACCATCATTATTTCTGCTTCATTAATGATAAAAAATAACTACAAGAATTAAGCAGAAAAAATAAAAAGGGCTAGAGAGAAGCCCCTAACAACCCAAAAGGAACAAATATAGTGTTGGCACCATAGTTGATGAACCGGGGAATTTGCGAGTCTAGAGACCGGTTAAAGCCTAAATATCTTTCTAAACTTTATAAATGAATTTTTCTTTATCGTTGGAAATTCTGTTATTTCTTTCGTTCCAAATGGTAGAAGGGAGACAGCACCGAATTAAAGATGATAATCTTCTTCTTAGCCTTTTGCTTTGAACGACAAATGTGTTCATAGAGGGATGCAGTACTTTGATAATAGAAATTCAAATTAAGCTGCAACGAGTTCAATTTTTTCCATATTAACTAAATGCATCTTTAAGTTACACTTATATTCTTCTTTCCACTCAATTATTCAATGGTAAATTCTTCTCTTTTATAAAAATTATTCTTTATTCTTATTATGGAGTTGCGAAAAGAAGAGCATACCTTGAATTCACCTATCAATAATGTATGTTCATTTTGTATTATTTGATTTGTTAAGTGAACTTGGCAGACAAAAGAGCATTTAATAGAAGAATTGAAAGCTACCCCTACGAAATGACATAAATCATAACAATATTAATAGTTTCGCCCAACCCACTTCGAGGAAAAGTTATTTAGAAATTTCTTTTTAAAGAAAAAGGAGTATGTGAAAATATGTAACTATATGTACTATGTGTGCATATGTATAGTTTGGCAAACCTGTTTTCTTTTTTCCTTCTAAATGAAGTGTACTGGTTGGAGTTGGATACAAAAAAAGTTCAACAATGATACAAATGCACTTAAATATTATTTGTATTTAATTTTAATTTGAAGCACTAAAAGGATTTTTTTTTCAATTCATTCTATTTTTCATTTAAATGTCAATTTAAGCAATGGTTTAGCTCCAATACATATATGTCCTTTGGATGCACGAATATCCATCACTCTCACATGGTTGACTTAAAAGAAAAAAGAGAAAGAAATTTGAATGGGGTTAGTCGTTTTTAGTTGCCATATTTGAATTGGAGCTAATTTTGTCTTTTATTTCTGCCTATAAAATAGAATGAGAAGGGTGCAAAATCTTCTCATTCCCTCTCCAAAATTACAAGTTAATTACTAGAAAGAAAAGAACATTTTAAAATGAATTATTCCAACTCCAAGCATTTTCCTTTTGTGACGACTCTTGTTTTCTCCATCGTAGTCGTTCTTGTCCTGTCCCCAAAAGTGGCAGCAAGAGACCTTTTAAGTGACGGCCGCGGCAGCTCCGCGGACACCCCTGGCTGCGGAAATTACTATAGATGCGGTGGGTACGGTAGAGGTGGAGGTGGAAATGGTTGCTCACATGGTTGCTGTGGTTTCAATCGTGATGGTCGATGCATCCAATGTTGCAACTATGCTAATGAAGTTACCAATGTAAACCCCTAAGAAAATATATAGTTAGGATAGCGAGTTCGAAGAAGTGGAACCATTTATTTAACTAAAGAAGTTTGAAAATCTCATGCTAAAGGAAAACATCAAATTTTCACGAACGATTACACAATCCTTCTGACTAAATATAACTTCACACCTCTTTGAATAAAAATTTTAAGACTTTTTTGTATCTTCATTTTCATTTATGATCATTTTTCTCTCATATTTCAGATTGAGTTTTTCTTAGCTAGAAATAGAGCTAAATGAGAGAGATGATCAAAGTTATTTGATGTATTGATGCAGAATAAATATACTGTAATGGTGGACACTAGTCCCTCTGGCAAAAAATTTTTCCTTTTTTTTTCTTTGGCAAAGGCATATTGAATAGCTTGATTTTTTTTTTTTTTATCAAACCATAAATAATGGAATGTTCAAATTTAAAGGCTAAGAAGACCAAGTAAAATTCGTATCTTTTTCAGAAAAAAAATTAAAAGCTTAAGAATAAACTAAATTAATACAATAGGCTAGTGTGTTTGAATCGACTTTCTAAGTATCACAGTACTATATGTTTAGTTTTAAAAGATTTCTTAAAAATATTGAACAAATGTGATTATAGCTGTTTAGTAGGATGTATGTATCAATCTTTAATAAGTTTTGTGAGAGAGTATTGAAACTACGTCCAAGCTTATAACAAAGGTTAAAAAA
The DNA here is from genome assembly GCF_000004075.3 of Cucumis sativus. Taxonomy (NCBI): domain Eukaryota; kingdom Viridiplantae; phylum Streptophyta; class Magnoliopsida; order Cucurbitales; family Cucurbitaceae; genus Cucumis; species Cucumis sativus. Next base: position 2,216,897 of record NC_026661.2, on the reverse strand, counting down.
GTATATATGATTGTTGCATCTTAAATAATCAACTAGCTTAATGTTCTTACTATCTAACTTTGAGGTGAGTGGTTAGATTATAACATAATTAACTTTTGACTCGTTAGATCCACAATAACGTAGAAGTAAAAAGACATTTTTTAATTTAGGAAATTGGAAATTATGATTTTAACAAGTTTGGTTATTTTTGCATATTTTGTTGTATCTTTCAATTTACTTAAATCTTGAATCACAAGTTATAATGGAACTATTTTTTAAGTTCACTTAAATATACAATTATAAGTTATAATAATGCGACTCTTTTTAGGGAAAATTATCATAATGGCCCTTTCACAAAGGTATGCTTCCGTTTTAACCTGCCCCTCGCAAACTTATCGTGTTTTATAACCTTCTGCTGAAGTCATAGCTCCTTTTCTTCATTAATAGTTAACCTCAAAGTCGGAATGACATTCTTGACCAGGCGGTCAAACATCCCTAGTTCGATGGCAATTCGTATCATCAATGACACTTCGTATCATGAGTGGCACACTTTGACTTTCTCTTGACTTCACCATCACTTGTAATAGGAAAACTATGCAAGTCTGACGCCATGAGTCAAGCCCTGACCCGATTTTACGAATGCCTAATTTTCGAATCATAACTCTTGACATCGCGTTAGGGATATCCAACTTAACATGATGAAATCTAAAGATTTCTGACCCGATTTTAGAAACATAAACTAACATCGAATTTCGAACCATTGTTATTTAATAACAATGGGGTGTACCAATTCATATTTGCGAGTAAAGATGTCATTATCTAGTACGACTTCCATCATCGATTTCTCATGTGACAAAAGAAAATTTGTTACTCCTAGTTAAGTTCTTATATGATCATTGCCTTGGTTTTTACCTTAATTCATGTGTGTGTTAATCTCTCCCTTTTTTTCATTATTATTATTCTCGATATATTCTAGCATTGTTTCAATCTTACTCTCTATTCAGCCACCATCCTTTTATAATCGTACAAAAGTTAAAAAAGTTAAAAATTATAAGTGTGTTTGTTGTGATTGGAACCTGTTGAAATATGAACTTGATTTTGGATTAACAATATTTGGGTCTAGCACAAATAAAAGTTCAATTTCTAGAAAGTATTAATTACTACATTATTTTAGAGAAATTAATAATATTTTGTAGGAGATCGATATTCAAAGAAGATTGAAGAAATATCTAAAGAAGTATAATTGTAAAGAATGTTCTATAGAATCATTTTAACCAATAGATGAAGAATGTGTTGGCAAAATTCTAGTCATACGTACATTTAGAGTCATTTTAACCAATAGATGAAGACTGTGTTGGCAAAATTCTAGTCATACATACATTTAGAGTCATTTTAACCAATAGATAAGAACGTGTTGGCAAAATTCTAGTCATACGTACATTTAGGGGTATCAAGCTAAGTGCCAACTAGTATAATTAGGAGGGATGTCCTACCACTCGCATGAAGCCAAAAAATAAAAAGTGTCCTAATAAACAGAAGTACCCTCTTTCATCAATTTTCTTTTTCAAATTTTCTCCTACCTCCAAAAATTCCTTTCCAACATAACTACCCATTAAATTTTAAAACCAATATAACTAAGTTACTTGTGTTGATTATCTAAAAACCTTTGAACAGTAAGGATTGACGGAGAGAAGTCAAGTAATGAAAATAAATCCATAGGCTTGAGATTAATTGGGTGTACTACCTAAAGCTTCATTTAGTATTAATGAAGTGCAGTACTCGAGTCTAATTAAGTAATAATTGTTGAATAAACGCATACGCCAAAGACTGTTAGTATATTTGAACCATAAATCTCGAGGTTATTAGTATACTCAAATGTCAGATGAGTTAAGTTCATCTAAAAAGATAGGTACTGTAATTTTATAGTGCACTAAAGTATCTCAACTAAATTGACACAATTTTAAATTTCTATTACATGTAATACCCATTTTGTTAAAATTAAATAATAATCGAGAAAATAGACCAAAAGAAGCATACATGAAAATGACTAGAGTGAAAGCCCTCTTGAACACAAATGAATAATTACACAAGAACAGTAATTGTTAGCAAACATTTTTTTATTATTTTATTTTATTTAAGAAAACACAAATAGTTACTGAACAAATTCTTTACGAAACTTTATCAAACAACTCACGTTTCATTATGATTAGCTCTTTAACTCGTACTAAAAGAATAAATCAAAATAATATATAGGCATCCGTTAAAGAATTAAATTTCTACGTGTTTTTGAACGAGAGGCAACGTCATCAATGGTAACAAAGTTTTATGATCATATTTTCAAATGTAAATTATGAGAAAACGACAAATTATAGTAATAAGGAAACTTTTACTACTCTAGCAATTCATATCCTTATTTCAACCTTAACCTTCTTCAATCATCAGACTATAAATACATTTGAAATCCAAACTAATTCTCATCTCCATCTCATCTTCAAATACTTTTTATTATTCCAATTTACAAAGATAATGAATTCCAAGCCTTTCATCCTCCTCGGTCTTCTGTTCTCCATTGTCATCCTCTCTTCAGAGGATGTAAACACGGTTACGGCTAGGGATGTAAAATTCAGTGAGTTTTACTTCATATCCACACCTTTATTAGATGATGATACATATTGCAATAATGTAGTTATTATATTACTTCTACTCGTTTCATTAGTGTCTTCTCATATATATGTTGATTCTAATGTAATTTAACATTATATATTTGTGTAGAAGAAGCTATTATGGAAACTGATGAACTTCATGACGAAGTCAACCGCCATGGTTTTGGAAGAGGACAAGCTAGATTCCTCCAACAATGCCTCCATGGTTGCAGGAACCGTTGTTGTAGCTGCGTCCGTGGTCGTTGCGTCCATTGCTGCTAGATTGGCTGGTGAGGCCGTGGTTGATGATGTAGAACCTCAAGCTAAAGGCATACCAACTAAACGTATTTTGTTACTTCAAATAATGGCCTTGATTTCTCAAGTTGATATGTATCGGTATGTATATGTTTGTTGTTTAATGTTTTTAAGTAATGAATAAATGCTTTCTTAAAAAAGGAAAAAAAAAAAATAGTGATGAATAAACGCATAAGCTTGAAATTAATTGTGTGTATTTAAAACTTTTAAGTAAAATTCGAATTGAGATATAATTTTTAAAAAAAAAATGTTGCTCAATTCAAACAGTTCATGTATCAACCAGTTGTAAATTTTGTTATGCTTTGATAAGTCATTTCCAATAGTCCGATTGAATCTCATTACACATATATGGACTAAATGAATCAATCAACGGTATCCATCACTACATTCTTAGTCATAGTGACAAGATCGGGTGGAGCACATTAAACATGTGAATTGCTGAATCAATTAAACAGTTTAAAGCCAAGGACAATAACCAGTGATGGAGGATTTTGTAGTGATTGTTGCAAACTAAAGTAAATTTGTCACGAAATAAATTGGAATTGAATTCGGATAGTTAAAAGCTCTTGCCTAGGTTTTTGAGTTGTTTCCATATCTTGCAACTTGATCACACGACTCCATTGATTATTCTTGTATCAATTAATCTTGGCCATATTACCTAAAGAAGCTAGGTTACGTTAGTCCTATTTAGCTAATTAACTAATTTATTACTTGAATAAAACACATCATAACTAGTTAGCTAATAGTATTAAGATTTAGCTAGGAAGCAACTATATGTAATCAAATATTAGATGATATTAAAAACATTTCAAGATAATTCTATATCCTAGGCTAAATTTAGCACTTGATCATACATTGTAATTAAGCCAAAATATAATCAAATATCACTCAAAAATCAAAAAAGAATTGGATCTTAATACAGGAATCCAATAATGAACGATCTAGACCTATCCAAGATGCAAAACAGAGAAATCTACTCAATACCTAAACTAGAAAATGTTACCTTAGTTCATCACCAACATATCGATCAATATTGGATATCGTTCCAATACATAAATAGCTCCAAAACAGTGTCACAGTGCAAACGGAATTCATCAGAGGACAGGATTTTGAAGCACCACAGAGCTATGCACTTCACAAATTGAGACACTCAATCTTACAACACGGCGATGCCGAAAAGTTGTAATCAAGTGAAGATCATTTCTGTAGATTATTGTTTATTCTATCAAACAGTCTTTGTAAATTAGAGCTCTTCAAGCTCAAATCAATCCCTCATCAACTAAAATACTAAAAGTTGGAGTGATGATTTTGGTAGATTGTTGTCTTGAGATGTAGCTGAATTATGAAGAAAAAAGATAATAAGTTTTAGGGTAGAATAATGGCATGTACACAAGGATAAAACAATTACATTATATAGCACAAAAATTAGTAAAAGATCAAAATAGTCACGTGCAACTACTATTTTGGATGCTTCTTTTCGAATGGATAGCATATGAATTTTTACTGTATTTTGTAAATATATTTTTATATAATAATTTTCTTAATGTAATTTTTTTTGTAAAAAGTCAGTACGTATTAATTAATATTAGAACTTAATTAAGCGTTGACTAGTTAAGTTTGAAATGACCTTTAACATCGTCATCATAATTAGTTTATTTATTGTACAAGGAAAAAAGTTTACTTTTATGTTCATCAAAGCTTAAAAACTTAAACTATCAAATTAAGAACAATTTCTGAAGAATGATAATATAAAGAAAAGGGTTCTTAGGGGTCAAGAATAAAAATTGTCACAAAACAATTTATACTCTTTAAATTTTAGGAGCTATATCAATTAAATAAAAAATTTTAGGTAATTAATCAATTGACCAACAAGAGTTTAATCAATTAGCACCTATATATATATCCGGAAAATCTAAAGGTGCCAAGTTGAATTCTCCAAGTTTATACAAAAAACAATCAATTTAATATAATATTGTTTTTGGGTGGCTTAGTGTCACGCCCCAAAAATGACCCAACAAATTTTTCGCAAATTAAGACTCCTTAGCATTGCCCAAGGGGAGCCAACCAACTCCCAAGCAGTCCAAACACCCAAGGAAGAGAAACAAGTTCACACCAAGCCTATGACACGCCAATGTGCAGAAGACAAGCGTGCGCGGCCCTGTCATGGCATGGGCGCGCACGCACGCAAGGGTGGCAGGCAGACAGACAGACGCGCACGGCAGATGGGCGCGCACGCGGAAAGCAAACACGGAGCGCGCGGAGAAGGTCCGGGAACCTCTCGAAGTTTCCAGAAGACTCGCGAGCGGCCAAGAAGGCTCACGAAGGCGCGCGCGCGCCAGACGGCTCCAAAAGCTTCCAGACAGTGTCTTGAGCGCTCGGGAATTTTCCAGATTGTTTTTGCCGACCTTGTAAGGCGGTTTATGGCTTGTAAGTCGGTTGTATACTTCTATAAATACCCCAAAGGGGTCCATTTGTATAGACAACACAGAATCCTTGGGAATTCATCAACAAAGCTCTCTTAAGCATTTTATCAAACACCTTGTCTACAACTCTTTGCCTACTTCTTACCTACGAATTTCCTTCTTCCTTAGTTTGTTCCAACAAGTCCAATCGCTCTTAGGCTTACATTGGTGCAACCCCAACACCTTTGTGCCGCACGTTGGTTTAGTGATCAAAATAACCACGTGACAGGTGGTATCAGAGCGTGTTCGTTCAAAGGGACATACTCTTGATCGTTGCTATCAAGTGCACGATACTGAGAGGCCGAGATTCAAGACCCTAGTTCTTGAAACGTTGTCGAAGTGGTAACAGAACACGGTTTCTATACCCACTTACCTCCAATTGACTTGTGAACATCATGTCCAGCGAAGAAGGCCACGTTTCAGCCCCAGTTGAGCAGGTTCTTGAAGGACCTGTCACATGAGGTAGGAAGGACCGACGATCCCCGACCCGACGATCCCCGACCCGACGATCGAAATCTAAGGGTCCAGATGCAAGGGAGCGTGTTGACACTTGCCTTGCCAACCTCGAGCAAAGTCTTGAGGATGTCCAGCACACGGTAGAAGAGTTGGGTGATAGCTACGAAGAGCTTATCCAGGAGAACGCGGAAATCTCTACCGTAACCAAGGAGCTCGTTAGCGATCTTGGAAAGACATTCCAAAAGGATTTGAAGGAGTTGTCATCAACCGTAACCACTTTGAAGACATTTGTTGAAGGTGAGTTACGCGAACTCTATTCTAAGTATATTTCCCTAGATGCAAAGGTAGATACTCTTTGCATGGAATGTCGTTCCAAGCACTTTGGTGGAGACGGTGCATCCACCAGTACACACACCGCTGTGCAAGGCACTACTCACATTAAAGTGCCAAAACCTGACACATACAATGGGGTGAGGAATGCCACGGTTGTGGAAAACTTCCTCTTTGGCCTTGACCGATACTATGCAGCTGTCGGTGTTCGAGATGATGAGGCCAAGATAAACAATGCCCCGACATTCCTAAGGGATGCCGCACAACTTTGGTGGTGTCGACGGTACGCCGACCAAAACGGGAATGTCATCCAGACGTGGGAGCAACTCAAGATCGAATTAAGGAAGCACTTTCTTCCCCCACAATGCCGAAATGGAGTCAAGAGCCAAACTTCGAAGGCTACGACACACAGGTAACATTCTCGACTATGTGAAGGAATTTACCACTATTATGCTTGAAATTAGTGATTTGCCAGAGAAGGAAGCCCTATTCCAATTCAGAGATGGACTAAAAGATTGGGCCAAGGTTGAGCTAGACCGTCGCAATGTTCAAACATTGGATGACGCTATAGCTGCAACCGAGATACTTGTCGATTATACAGCCCAATCAAAGGAGAGAAAACCCAGTCCAAATAAACGTGAAGGCAATCACTACAAGCATAGAGACTCCGAACAAAGAGAAAAAGGAAAGAAGGTATTCCACAGACATGACAAGTATCACAAAACTCAACAAGGCGAGTCGTCCAAACCTTCTCCCTGTTTTGTTTGTAATGGTCCCCATCGGACAAGAGACTGTCCGAATAGAAAAGCAATGAACACACTCGTTGCTAAATTGCTTGAGCCCAAGCAAGGAGATGATACACCACAGATTGGTTCCTTGCAACACATTGGAGCTCTAAAGCAGGCCAATCAAACAACTAAAGGAGGCATACTCCATGGCAACGTAAAGATAAACGGGAGAGAGACTATTGCCATGTTTGACACCGGTGCAAGCCATAACTTCATGAATGTGAATGAGGCTAAGAGACTAGGCCTCAAGTTCACAAACGAAGAGGGGACTGTCAAGGCGGTAAACTCAGAAGCACAAGCCATCAAAGGTGTAGCAAGAGGTGTAACAGTCAAAATTGGCGATTGGCAAGGTAAGCTCGACTTCACCGTGATACCTATGGATGACTTTGACATTGTGCTTGGCCTAGGGTTCTTCAATAAGGTAATTGCCATCATTAATTCTTCCGGAAGTACCCTCACCATAGTGGATGGTCAAATAACAACCATCCCACTAAAGAAGGGAAGGCCGGTGACCATGCTCTCAGCCATGCAATTCAAGAGAGGGGTCACCAAGCACGAGTGCTATGCAGTTACCCTAAAGGAGGCACAACCATAGGAGACTAGTCCTACCCAAAATATCGTCCCCAAAGAAGTACATAAAGTCCTTGAAGAATACAAGAACGTCATGCCCGCCGAGTTGCCGAAGAAAACGTCCCCCGAGAAGGGAAGTAGATCACGAGATTGAGCTGGAGCCAGGAGCCAAACCACCCGCTATGGCTCCCTATAGAATGGCCCCTCCAGAACTTGAGGAGTTAAAGAGGCAATTAAAAGAACTCCTCAAAGCTAGCTACATTCAACCCTCGAAGGCCCCATATGGTGCACATGTGCTCTTTCAGAAGAAGAAAGATTGGTCATTGAGACTGTGTATCGATTATCGAGCCCTCAATAAGGTGACCATAAAAAATAGGTACCCATACCGCTGATCGCTGATTTATTTGATCAACTTGGTAATGCCCGATGGTTCAGCAAGATCGATCTGAGATCAGGGTACTACCAAGTAAGAATCAACGAAGGGGACGAGCAAAAAACAACATGCGTAACCAGGTACGGCGCTTACGAATTCTTAGTAATGCCCTTCGGATTAACAAATGCCCCGACCACTTTCTGCACTCTGATGAACAAACTTTTCCAACCATTCCTAGATCAGTTTGTTGTCGTGTATCTGGATGACATTGTAGTATACAGTCGAACCATGGAAGAACATGTTCAACATCTCAGACAAGTATTCCAGGTACTCCACGACAACAAGTTATATATTAAGCTGGAAAAATGCTCATTTGCCAAACCAGAAGTGGAGTTTTTGGGACATTGGATTAGAGAAGGCAGATTAATGATGGATCCATCAAAGGTACGTGCCATACTTGACTGGAAACCCCCTACTAAAATCCCGAAGTTGCGATCATTTTTAGGGTTCGTGAACTACTATCATAGATTCATAAAGGGGTACTCAAATGTTGCTGCACCCCTCACCAACTTCCTAAAGAAAAGCCAAACCTGGCATTGGAGTGGGGAGTGTCAACAATCCCTTGACAGATTGAAAGAAGCCGTCTCGAAAGAGCCTGTGATGACTTTAGCTGATCACACCAAACCATTTGAGGTGCACACTGATGCATCAGACTTTACAATAGGGGGTGTCTTGATGTAGGAAGGTCATCCTATAGCCTACAAGAGCTGCAAACTCAATGATACGAAGCGGCGATACACCGTGCAAGAAAAGGAGATGACCGCCATCGTCCAATGCATACGAGTGTGGAGACACTACCTGTTAGGCAGTAAATTCACGATGATGACAAACAATGTGGCAACCAGCTACTTCCAGACGCAGAAGAAACTCACACCAAAGCAAGCTCGATGGCAAGACTTTCTTGCCGAGTTTGATTTTCATCTACGATACAAGCCGGGCAAAGCTAATGTAGTTGCTGATGCCTTAAGCCGAAAGGCAGAGCTTGTTGTTATTCCTACTGCCATAATCTCAGAATTCAACAGAAAATCAAGGAGATCTTAGCAGAAAGGAAGACACGAGGGAAAGGAGTTCCCAGCTATAATGAATATTTGATTGCTTGGGAAGGACTACCCAAAAGCGAAGCAAGTTGGGAAAAGGAGGACACCCTATGGCAATTTCAAGATGAAATCAGAAGATTTCAAGAAAGCGCAACGCCCGTTGCGAAATCGAGTGGGGGAGGGTGTCACACCCCAAAAATGACCCAACAAATTTTTCGCAAATTAAGGCTCCTTAACATTGCCCAAGGGGAGCCAACCAAGTCCCAAGCAGTCCAAAGACCCAAGGAAGAGGAACAAGTTCACGTCAAGCCTATGACACGCCAATGTGCAGGAGACAGACGCGCGCAACCCTCTCATGGTATGGACGCGAGCACACGCAAGGGCAGTAGGCAGACAGACAGACGCGCACGGCAGATGGGCGCGCGCGACACGGACGCGCACGCAAGGCCAGTCGGACGCGCGCACGGCACTAGCGTGCGCGGGAAGCAGACACGGAGCGCGCAGAGAAGGTCCGGGAACCTCTCAAAGTTTTCAAAAGACTAGCGAGCGGCCGAGAAGGCTCGCGAACACGCGCGAAGGCGCGTGCGCGCCAGACGGATCCAGAAGCTTCCAGACAGTGTCATGAGCGCTCGGAAATTTTCCAGATTGTTTTTGCCGACCTTGTAAGGCGGTTTAGGGCTTGTAAGTCGGTTGTATACTTCTATAAATACCCCAAAGGGGTCCATTTGTATAGACAACACAGAATCCTTGGGAATTCATCAACAAAGCTCTCTTAAGCATTTCATCAAACACCTTGTCTACAACTCTTTGCCTACTTCTTGCCTACGAATTTCCTTCTTCTTTAGATTGTTCCAACAAGTCCAATCGCTCTTAGGCTTACATTGGTGCAACCCCAACACCTTTGTGTCGCACGTTGGTTTAGTGATCAAAATAACCACGTGACATTAGGCTTTCTTCTACCATCTCCTTCTTTTCTCTCTTTGTTCCTTTCCTCCTAAAGAAGACCCTTTCATAATTGTTTTGATGTGTAAATGGCCAATTTTGGATACCCACAAGGACGAACATCGAGCATTTTGAGCAAAACTGAGCTTTTGAAGAAATATATGGAGAAAATGATGAGCTTTTAGGACATTCGCTCTCAAATTATATGCCTATTTATGGACCTTAGCCTTTCAAAACTATATATGAATGATCCAACATGTTAAACTATTGATATAATTAAATTTACCAATATTACTAGTGATTTTAGAATGAAGGGTATAATCAAATCGAAAAACAAGAAGGTTAGAAAAGAAAAAGATTTGGACTTAAAAGGTCCTAGGGCCAAAATGTGCATAATAGTGGGGAGGGTTAATTCGCTTCAAAGCAAATTTATGCATGCTTCACCTAGGCTAACCATAGCAAAATAAATTAGTTAATGTATTACGTTAAGTAACATTTATGTCCTAGTAAAAACTGTGACTAAGGAGAGATGTTCGGCCTCCCCTAACCCTAGTCAAACAGGAAATCAAGCATGTCCCTTGGTATAATAGATAGATCATATAATTTTTTTTATTAAATCAAATATTTGTTTGAGCTTTATGAGCCAATATGTTATCATACTACGTAACACGGGTTACACCTCAAAATTAATTAAACAATTGGAGAAATAGTTCATCTATCTCATAATGAGTGTAAGGTTATTTGTTATTTTTAATGCAAGATTCTCAACCAAATAGAATTAAGGAAAGAGAGACACATTTGGAGAGATTCATGTTTTGCATTTTTGTTCTTGAGATTGGCCTTGGGACAAATTGGAGGTGTTTCCTTTAGCAAACTGGAAGAAGTTTTTCTGTAAATTTTTTCAAGAATAAACCATAGAAATTAGGAATGAAGAAATGAATTATTCTTTTTTTTTTCAGGAAGATACTTGGGTTGTTCTTCATTTAGTAGAGGTAGCTAGTTCTACTATTGATTTGAAATCATGACAGAATGGAGATTAAGTAGATTAAAGTATGAACTTGTTAGGTAAAAATGGGAGAAGTATCTGTCATGCATTTGGGTAAAAATGAGTAGTTTTTTACTCTTTCTTATTATGAAAAAGAGAAGCTATTCAATAGCATTGGAGTTGTGGATTTAAAGGTGATAGAAAACAAAAGTAAAAAACAAGAAATGGATGGTAAATTTATGTTTAGAGGAAAAAGAAAGTTGAAGTGTTGGTCATATGAGAGAAGAGAAAAGGTTTGATATTGGTTTGGGGAAATTGAACGGTGAGGAAGATGAAGAAAAACAAAAAGTCGTTCAAGTGAGTTAGGTAAGAAGAGGAAAATTAAGGTAATGAGTAAGATAATTAAGGTGGAAAATGATGGAGAAGTGTGTGAGTGGAGAAACAAAATAATAAGATAATAAGAAATTTTGGAAAATGATGAAGAAGTGTGTAAGTGGAAAAACAAAAAATAATAAGGCAATAACAATTTGACTTTTAAATTTTTATTTTTAAAATTAAGTTTAAGAGTATTACTTTTATCTTCAAATTTTTTTCATTAGATTAGAAGATGGATGAAGTAAACTTTTGAAAACTAGAAAGTTAAGCTTTTAAAGACACTTGGTTTTCTTCTTCTTCGTCTAATTATATATCATCTATTAATATAGGTTTAGTCCTCGTAGACAAAATTTACTCTACTTGGAGAACCCAATAAATGCTGCTTCTGCATCTCCATTGTTCAGAAAACTATACACAAACTTTTTCTAAACTATCTCGGATGCATACACAGAACTTAACTTTATAAGTAGTACAAATCAGTATATATAAATTTTATGAAGAGTATATACTGTATAAACATACACATACACATAAAAATAAGTGTTTCTCAATCCCAAGGTGTATATGAATTGTTATTGTACAACATGATGATGATGTATTGTATATTACTCATATATATACACACACTGGAATAAAGAGCTTGGTAGATTAGTCATAACAATTAATATGTGCATGATATCTTATATATTTTATTCATATATACCCACATGTTGATATAAATATAGAACTATATACCTACTAAATATAAAGAATATAATAATTGATTATGAGCCTTACTATGAAATTGAAATGGTTGCACAACGTACCCTCTTTGCTCGTTGAAAAAGGTTTGAATGATTCCACAAATGGAAATCTTTAAATGTAAAAATTTTTCCTTTTGTGATTAATTTTGATAAGAAATCGTTTTACAAAATAGACCATCTTATAGCACATGATTTTTATATCTTTTTTACATATTTGTGTCTTCTTTTTTCCAATATCCTCTTTTTTAAGACAATAGTAAATGGTAAAAAAGTTAATGAGATGATATGAATTTTGGACTTGATTTTGATTTTTATCCGATATTGTAATTCATTAGGCTATTCATGAAGAAATCAATGAATTTAAGATATTGTAGTTTGACCGATTTGTATAAATTACTATGATAGAAAACCTTATTTTCTTTCATCAATATAAAATATAAAAAAAATTTATACTTTAACTTTCTCTCAATAATATTTATATATGTATTCAAATTTTAATGTCAAAATACTTAAAGAATCTAAATTGATTTGTGGAGACAACTTTCACTTTAAACGCATAAAAGAAACAAAAGTGACGTTGCTAGTCATTACAGGGGCTAGTACGTCGCTTTTTGAATGTTATTTGCTATAAACAATTTTTACCGTATTTGAATTAGCTAAAACAATAAGATGTTAAATTTACACGTTTCTTTGAATGAGAGGCCAATGCAATGAAAACAAAGTATGAGTAAAAGAAAATTGGGACCAAATTTTCACCAACTTGACATTGTATAATATTGTAAGGAAACTTCTACTCTAGCAATTAAAATTCTTATTCCAATCTTACCCTTCTTCTATATCCCATCCTACTACTATAAATACATTTGAAATCCTCCAAAACTAATTCTCATCCCATCTCCAAATACATTTTATATATCATTCTAAATCTACAAGAAAAAGAAAATGAATTCTAAGGCTTTCATCCTCCTCGGTCTCCTTTTCGCAGCTGTCATCCTAGAGGTAACCGCAGTTACGGCCACGAACGACATAAAATCTAGTGAGTCTAATCATTTATTAGATGATACATTGCAACACACTCTTTACTTATACTCATTTCATTAGTGTTATATGTGTGTGTTGATTCTCATGAGATATTCATTAACATTGTAGATGAAGCTTTTAAGCAAACAGATGAAATCAATGATGTCAAGCACCACGATTTGGGAGGAGAAGATGCTTCACTTGCCCAATGCCACCACCATTGCCACAAAGGTTGCTGCAAGTGTTCCCATGGTCATTGCGTCAAGTGCTGCCACTAATCTGCTGATGATCAGGCCCTGGTTGATGTACAATCTCAAGCCAAAAGTTTAACAACAAATCCTACTTTGTTGCTTTGTTTTTTGATTTCTCAAGTTCATATATTATATAATAATGTCTGCAGTCCAGTGTGTTTGCTTTTAAGTACTGAATAAATGCTTTGTTATGAAAAAAAAAAAGTAATGAATAAATGGAATGGCTTGAGATTGACTGTGTTTATTTAAAGATCTCATCGTATAAGTTAACCACTTACGACCATGACAAGTACAGCATGTTTGGGCAGTGATTTTAACAAAAAAAACTGATTTATTAATAAGTGATTTGGATGGCATATTTGGTTGTGCTCCCTACACTTTTGAAAGTGTATTTTGTAAAATCAAAACTAAAAATGATATATTTTGAATGGAGCATTATTTAGGGCAAGAAATAAGAACTACTAAAAATGAAATCGTATGCTTTTTAAAATGTAAGAAAAACAATACAGATCTAACAAAAATTGCCAAAGGCATAGGAAAAAATTAATAAACTTTGGGGGGAATGACAAGCTAACTTTAAAGATTAAAAAAAAATTAAGAGCGACGAATTGAGATTTTAAGAGTAAATAGTCAGATGAAGAGGTAAAAATTAGAGAGGAAAAAAGTTGAATAAAAAAAAAAAATTGGAAAATTGTAGTAGATGATAAAACTCTTAAAAATATTTACAAATATACCAAAATTTTATAATCTATTAGTGATAAACGTTGATAGACATCTAGATATCGAGACGGGTCTGAGGATGCCAATTCCTGTCCTCGTTCCCTGTCCTATTTCACATCCCCACTAATTTTTCGTGGGAAACAGGATAGGGATTACTCGTGAGGATTTAGAAGGGATCAAGTTTTCCTTTTTTTTTAAGTTTAATTTCATTATCCAATCTGATTAGCTATTTGAAATGTATATATGTTTGAATATTGTTTTTTTTTCAATAGAATATTATCAATTTTCTTATTTAAAACAATTAAAATGTCAAATTCTCACGGTTTATAAAGGTAAAAGTTCAATTATTAGAAAATACATTTAGAAATTTATCCATAAAATTCAAAAATCCATACAAAAAATAAAAAATCAATCTCTAAATATTCTAACAAAAACTTCAATTACATCCTATTTTGTAAGAAACAACCAAGAAAAGTTTATAAATCATAAGTAAATGCAACATATACATATACTTTTAAAGAAAGTTCACAACACATAAATGGAATTAAAGGAAAAAAAAGAAGAAAGGAAGAGTTTCAAAATAGCCTTTCTTTTTTTTCTTTTTTTTTAACTCTAAGTTAATAAATAAACAAATATTTATATTTATATTTATATATATATTTAGCTATATTTTTGTTCAGGTCGGGGTTGGGAACGGGGAATACATAAAAGAGTAAAAAGAATTTTTCACGCCCCCGTTCCTCGTGTCTCGTTCGTCGATCTCCATGGATTAAATGGACATCTCTATTAAGACATCTATTAGTATTTATTAAGATGATAATAGTATATAAGTATCTATCCATCCATCAATGGTATTTTAATAAATTTTGTTGTTGCTACACTTATTATTATATTTTAAAATATTTACGATCGTTTCATTTAGAACATTACTATTTAACCTAAACACAATATTCAAGCATAATTAATTGTGAGATTTTTTATATGGTTAAGGTTAGGGATCTCCTCTTCTCAACAAACTTGTGATCAACAAAATCACAAAATAATAAAATATAACACATTTGAATAAATATATCAATAAATTTCAACTATTTTAGCCTATAAATTTCGAATAAAAATATAAAATAATAAAAGAGAAAAAAAAAAAAAAACCTTTAATTTTCAATATATTTTTCTTCCATAGTAAAAGACTGATGATATTATGTTAACAATTTGAGTAAGTAGTTTGGTAAACAGACTCAGTTTTGGCATTTAAACTCCCAACTTTCTAGTCTTAACAATTAGAGTTAAAAAATGAAAGATTTAACCATCAAACCTCTGATTACAATAATCCAAGAAACAAGGGGTTAAGGATAATAACCTTTTTTTTCTCCTTTCCCATATAATTATTGTATATATGATATAATAATAATTGTTCAACAGAAATTATAGCCTAATTAACAAAATTTTCTAGTTCAAAATATAAAGAAAATGAATATACAGGACCCTACAATGAGGATAATATGAGCACCATATAAAATAGGGCTCTCCTCAAACCACAATTAACCAAACAGTAGAATAAGCTAAACTGTAATCATTTTTCTTCCTGTATTATATCCTCTCAATAAATAAATTTAATCAAAAAGGGGAAAAAAAATATGCTGAGTTTGCTTTTGTGAGTAGCTCCCTCTCTATTAAGAATTTGCACTTTTAATGCCTGAGGAAGTGGCTGAGGTTTCTTCCTCAGACTCTTCCTTATTTCGAACTGAAGCATTGTCCTCTATTGCCAAAGAACTAGTTTGGTTAGCCAACGACAATTCGGTCCCATCAACCGAAGCTTCTGTGTTGCCATCTGAAACGTTACCGTCGTTCATGTTTAACAGCTCGGACTCACCTGCTTGTTGCAGCAGGCTCCAGTACATGATGCTAGCAGTGAGTATAAGGATCATCTTTTGGTTTACCTATCAAAAGTTGGCATGGTTGAACAGGAATTCAATTGGAGTTTTAAGTGCCAACAATTACACTCACCATTTTTTCAAAAGATATGGTATATAATCAAGTTAAGCAACTTACTTCAATAATATCTTCAGGTAGCAAGAACAGGGAGCAGCCCAGCTTTCGAGCAACACTAATAATATATGTCGCATTCAGCTTCTTGTCTTCCTCTGCAATTTGACAATTTTACACCGTAAGATAGCTTACAGAACCATCCCTGCAAAATTGAAACAAACAATCCTACGCTCCAAAGATGGAACTTTAAGAAAAACAGCATAAAGACTCACCAGTTTCTCCTTTTGTGACAACAGCCCAATTCACCACCCTTGGCTCCACAGCACTAAGAAGCTCAAGGAAGAAGATACCATTTGAAAGGTTCTTATCCTGAAACCAGAAGTTATATCATCCAGGTGAAACAATCAACAATAGACTTTGACGTAAAAACACATTCTTCAATCATTTACCTTGAAGCCCTCCATCTGGGAGGTTCTACCGGCTTTCTTTACTTTGTTGTTTGCCCAGTTCAGGATATCAGCATCTGTAATCTCTTTCCCTTCTTTGCCTTGAGAGTGTGATCTCAGGTTTCTCAACAGTTGAAGCATGGTAAACCTCATCAGTTGCCATAGAAATGCTGCTCAATAAGAAGGAAATTATCTTTAGATATTTGGTCTTGTAATTTCTATCTCTAGTTTGAGGATCCTTAAGTCTCTTCTACTACCAAATAGGAATTTGGAATCAACAACAGTAACTAGGCAGTAAGATCATGGTTTGATCAGTACATTCAACATCAAAACGTGCTAATAACTATGATGCAAGAACTATAGTTCATACTTCATAGAATATAAGCAAGTACATATGCGCAAGCAAAGTATTTTTTTTTTTTGGCTAAAGGAACCCAATCATTCTCATTCTTTTTTTTTTATAGATTTTCCCTAAAATGTATGGTCTACTAATCTTTCCGCTGGTGACCAATAAATCAAAACATGACAGAATAGCATTCGTGAATGTCAATCAAAATCCAAATGAATGGAGAGTTCATATTCTAGAAAAGAGGAGAGAAATTTTGTAGTTACCGAGTATAAGTTTCTTGTTTCCCTGCACAATATCATTTCCAGCTACGTTTACAAGAGAAAAATTTAACTCCTTCCCAAGTTTTATCACTTGATTGCAATTCTCAACTTTTCTAAATGGCATCTTGATAGGAGGCTTTGATGCCTGTTTCCATATTACTGATCCAGGAGAAACCTTGTCAAGAACTTCCAAAAGAACCCATCTGCAGTATGGACGTCATATCTCAAGCTTGTCCATAAAAAGGAGGATATATAGTTGATTCATAAGTAAGAGTAAAACAGAAAACAATACCCGTTTCTCACATCCTCAAAAACATTGTTGACATATGTGGCTATGCCAAGACTGTTGATCCACAACCGGAAGCACCGCTCTTCCCGCGAGGTTTGGGCATCATCAGTCATCATTTCTGCAAATGACATTTTTGAACTGTCCACAGTCAACCCATTCCTGCATTACAAGTTTCCAATACAAATTAGATTAAAAATCCAACTACGCAGCATCATATATTTTGAAACTCCATGAAACATACTGCTATTGTTGATATGATAGGTCGTCTCCTATGATGAATTTCTATCTTCCTTCATTTTACAACTTGCTGGAAGATTAATTGAATTAAAATTGAAGGATCATCCATAAAGAAAATTTCAACCAAGTTATTGAGTCGAAATCATATGGGCCTCCAACTCAATATATTTCTTGTATTGGGTTTCTTGGCTATCAAACAACGGTGACCAGCATTAGGTCCTTTCCATTATGGCCAACGTAGGAAAGATTGGACAAAAAGCTCCTGGGAGTTAGATACCTTCTTACCTTTGAAATTTTGATCAACTATCCACATGTTCACTTCGAATATTAAGAAATGAAATAACATGTTTAGAATGAGAGAAAAGGCACATCCACAGTGAGAGGTACGTACACTTGCAAAGGATTTGACAAACATGATGGGGAAAACGATGTTTCTCACCTGTGCTGAAAAATTTGGGCAACAAATGCAAGATTAAGATTTGGTGAACCCTCAATAATGTCCTTGGGAGTAATATATCTTTTACAATCCAATTTTTCTGCAAGATCAAGAACCATATTAGCTCTTTCAGAAGGATCTTTAACATTCAAAGTCCCTGGACCAGAGAACTCAGGTGCAAGAGCATTGAGCAGATAAGCATATGCCTCTCCATCCTGCAAATGAAAATTTTGATTACGTAACCAATATAGAAAACACAGCCTCACTGAATACTTTTTCAAAATATTTTAATGAGTCTAATTTCTCTACTTAATGTGGGGCCTCTAACAGAGATTTCAATGTGGTTACACGAAATTCTGAGTTCTAATTCTAAGTCCTGAAATGAGTCCATCACACATAATATGATTTGCACGTTATAAATTTTTCTCCAGGAAAGCCATTGTCAAAATTGGACATTGACGGAAGTTAGAAAATGGGTAAACCATGCTCACGGAGGTCATCACTTCACATGGAAGCTAGAGCAAAAAAGACAAAAAGAATGGACCTAACTAAGACAATTAATTTCATGATTGAAAAGAGAGCAGATCTAACTATGTCCAATTGATCAAACATCTAGAACCCATTCAGAAATTAAATGTAAAGGTACTGAAAGAAACATTACTTGTATAATCAAGAATCTATGCAGAACTACTAAAGCGTGAATCAATTATAAAGTAATCAGTGGGCATCTTCTAACCTTCACATCTGATGAAAAATTTGTAACTTGTTTCTCATAGCCAGCTTTTTTCAGATGAAAATTCATCCATTTGAGTAAGACTTTCTCTGGTGCTAGCCCTATGAGTTCTTCCACTTCCTGCCAGGTTATTGATAATATTTGTGAGAATTGTTACAAATCATCAACCATCCTATGATAATAGCTTCAAGAAGATTTGTTCCTTTTCTCCAACAGCCAGACAAATCAACTCTTATTATGAAGACATTAACCCAAAAAAAATCACCTTGCTATCATCCACCAGTTCCACAAGTTGAGGAGTTTTTTTCAGATTAAGATCAGCCAGCACTTGAATCTACATTACCAGCACAGTAAAAGAGATAAATAAAGCTAATTCCCGATAGTAAAGACCTTGGAAGATCAAACATTTTTCCTGAATATGTCCAACAAAAAAACATTCAAAAAGCAAAATGAAGACAATCAATTATTTAATACCTTAATTATTTGTGATATCAGCCCAAGCAGCAGATGCGGCTAGAAAACAGAATTAAAAAAGGGACAAAATTAGGAAACTATACAATAAATTTATTTAATTGAATATGCTAATTAAATGCAGATCCTTATAGATGGCCAAAGAGGTAGCTATAACGCACTCTAGCTTCAACCAAATCTTGTGTGCCAATGTTAACCACTGTGCATCCAATAGCCTTTGCAGAGTTAAGGCCAAGAGTATGGTTTTCATTTCTCTCCCATGGATTAAGGACTTTTTTCGTATTGATAGCTCGTTCGTCTATGGTCCCTGGAACAGCTACATTGATAAGCTTACTGCACAGGGCAACCAAAAGCATAAACAAAAATTATTACCATCTGTCAACACAAAGTTAAACATTGATATGTCTAAATTCAAGTTGTTTCAACTACCATAGAAGAACACCATCTTTCGCAAGGTCAAACAAATCATTGGTACTAGGATCTAAAGGGAGATAGTTCTTCAGAAATGGATCTTCAGCCAGAAAACTGTTTATGTGTGCAACATAAGAAGCCTTCTCGGATTCGTTAATGGCATGATGAAACGTAGTTGTGGCAGCCTTGAGAAATGAAGAAGAGTTTTTAGATCCACCCGATTTAGCTGTTGCTCTGCCTTGTAAATCTAGATATGCCTACAGTAATTAATCTTATAAATTCAACCACTTCAAAACAACTACTTATGCTTGTAAAATGGAAAATCAACATTCCCTGAGAGGAAATGGTTAAAGTTCATCCGTAAACAAAAAACAATTCAAATTCCATCATAAATAGACTCACCCGAAGATATGACTCGAAGTCTATTTCTTCACCCACGTCTCTACTTGTTTCCTTTAAGAAATCTTTAATCTCATCCTCAGTAAACATTTCGCTGAAAGCTTTCAATTTCACAAAAACAGGAGGCAAATCTTCCACCTTGAAACAACCCGATTGGCTCCTTACCGAAATAAACTAAATCCAACAAAACCAATTCTCATATCAACTGAAAAGAAATCAAAATTTACCAGAAAAAATAACCAAAACGACTCCAGTAGCCCAAGAAAATAGAAAAGTAGATGCTTACTCTGGATTTGAGGGTACGAAGCTCGACTTGGGTGAATTGACTTTGAAGCCATGGATCAGAAACAAGAACACCCTCAAAGCTTGACATCTTCAACTCTTTTTTGGCAGAATCTCTAAGTCTCAACACAAAGAACACTTCCTAAGAACTGAAACAATAAATTCCAATCACAGAGATGTCCACAAAAGCAATAAAGGTCAATCCTACAAACATGAGAGACAACTATGAAACAAACCACACCAATCACAATGAAACCAACATGGAAAAATAATCACCATTGACAAAACAACAGATCCCATAAAACGAAAAATCAACCAAAACCCAATTGAAGAGGCGTAGTCTACAAGCAATTCAACATACTATGCACAAATGTTCAAACACAATACTTGGGGATTCACCGAATAATGTAAAATCAACAAATTCAATGGAAATAAGGAAAACCCAGAAAGGAAAAAACAATAAAGAGTCATAATTTAGACGCAATTGAACAAACTATGCATGAATACTAACACACAAAAACATGGGGATTCATGGAATAGTCTGAAAACAACAAATTGGATGAAAAGAAGGAAAATCAATGAAGAGCAAGGGAAAAGACATCGTACCTAGAGAAAAAGTCCTAAAATCGAGATGGAAGAAAGAGATTAATCAGAAAAGCAATGTCATGGTGAAGAGTGAAAGAGAGGTGGTGGGAATGAATGAGGATGTGTGAAGAAGGCGAATGGAATAGGGACAGGAATAGGCGAGGAAAACGAGAGAAAGGCGTGCTTGTTTTGAGGAACTGCTGAGAGAGACCAAGAAAAATGGGGAACCAAAAACCAAATTCAGCCACTGAAAGCCTCAAAATATATAATTATAATAAATAATCATATATGATTTAATTTAATCAACCTTTCCTTTTTCATTCTTTCATGTTTTCATTCTATGGAGAGTTTTGAAAATGAAAATTCATTGCTTACGCTCTCTTTTCTCATGAATTTCTTAATGATTACGCAATCTCTCTCTTTGGGTGCCTTTACTTTCTATTAATTAATGCATGAATGTCTTGTTCTTCATCTTCAACACAAATTCAACTCTCATATTTAAGATGAAATTATACATTTTTTGCTAATCTACAATTTTTATACTTTAATTCAATCCGCATTCTTTGAGTGTCATTTATTCTTGAATATGGATGAGAAATTTGATGAAATTGAAAAGAGAAATAGAGAAGGTGTAATATTCTTCCTATTTTTCTTCTAAGCAAGCAAAGAATAATTCAACTTTTTAATCGTTTTTTTAGTTCAAACAATTATGAAAGGAAAGATTGAACTATAGAATGGTAATAAGTGTCGTATCGACTTAGTTATTATGTTTGAATTGATGAATTTAGCTTTAAAGTGATTTAATCATTTAGACTGAGTTTCTATTATCTAATTGTGTTGGTGTAATTATTTATTACCAACAAAAACATAACTCCATGGTATAATTTTAGGTCATATTTTGGTGGACAAAATATTTGTTCGGTTTGGACACAGCACAATACCAACACATGGAAACACTTTAGGCACATACTTGTTTTTACATGTTTGTCTTGATCAAGGTGCATTGTCCAATCCATTGATTTAACATTCAATTTTAGATCATATTTCCTTGGAGATGAACGAAAAAAACAGAAAGAAGAATCATTATTGTTAGTGAAATTATCATTTGGGTTATTGTAACTTAAAATTTATTCATATTAGCTACAATACGATTAGACATTAGTGTCTACATATTTATGGTAGATTTTATAGTCTCCCACGTGTTAGGTTATTGGTAACTTAATTAATAGGCAATGAGGGTACAAAAATTCAAAGTTTCAAACTCGAAAAAAATAGTACTTATCATACATTTAGTTTTCCTATTTCCTACAACGTTTAGAGCATAAAGGAAATCAAACCCTAACATGGTTAAACTCGTTTAATGGAACATATATTTTGTTGGTAAAATTGGTAGATGTATTGTGAAAGTTGGGGTTATTTCAATTTGAAGTGAATATGTAGTTGGATTTAGTTTACACTCTTTCATTTCATTTTCTTTTATTTCTTTTCACACTTTGTCTCATTCTTTTTGTTGGGGAGTTTCTCATCCTTTTCATGGTTTCATCTTTCCATGTCAATAACCAAATCATACACACAAAATTTCCATCCTCATTAATTACAACTCTTCAAATCTTTGGAATGGTCCCATCTTTTTCCAGGCTCGAGTAAGTTCAAACCGTTACGGTTATACACACAATCGAAAGTGATTTTGAAATAATGAAAAAAATTACTTTCATTTTTTTCAAAACCACTCCATGGAAATGATAAGTTTTAAAATTTTTAAATATAGAACTTAGATATTAGTTTAAAATTTGTAAAAGAAATCTTTCTAATTTCTAGAGTGGTGTGATCATAATGAAAATGATTTAGGATGAAAGAACCATGGAACCATCAAGTTATTAATTAGATTTTAATAATTATATTTTATTGATGAAAGAACCATGAAAGCATCAAATTATTAATTAGATTTGATTTAATAATTGTAATGTAATTTTAGTATGTTTTAGGTTTATCATTTAAATGAGAGTTGTATTGAGAGATTGGGTTGATTTATTCCGATTATGATAATCAAATTTAGTCGTTGGTCTTCCTCAAGTTTAGCCAAAAAGAGCTTTTTGAATCATGAATTGCAATGCTAAAAACATTCATTCAAGTGGAATTTGATCTTCCTATCTCGTGTAGCATTTGAAGAATAGAAATTTGATCTACTTTTAGGAAAAAATCAGGCTGATTTGGGAATTTTAGTCAAATTATCAAAGAGTTCTTAATTACAATTTATTGGATTCCATATCACAGATATACAAACCAAAGTTGGAAAGATGAAGTTATTTTTGTCAATAAAAATACAAGAATTGGTATATTTATTAGAGGATGAATTCATTGAACTGTAAAACAAAAATCCTTCCCCGTCATAATTTATAGACCACACAATAGGAATTCTCATGCACAAATCCAACAACATATATGTTCATAAAAAAATGGAGCTTCACATCAATAACAAAACAAAATGGCAATATAGTTTTCATAAATGTAATAAATGGATGGTAGGATTTCTGATCACAATCAAAACAAAAATCCACCAGAGATACCCAAAACAATGTGAATCAAAATTCCCCAATTGATGATCCTATGGGAAGATGATGGCTTTGGTTCTGAAGATGGAGCAGCCCTCCCATCAATAACATCCGAAGGAGCGTCAGCAGCAGGAGCGATATCAGGTGCGGGTGCTGGGGCCGGGGTTGGTGGAATATCAGTTCCGAAGATTGCCTCAGGCAGCAGAAGTTTGTCTACTTGGTAAACAGCAACAGGATCACTTGAATGCACACTGCTACTAACCTTTGTGTTAGTCCAGCCAGAGCCAATATGGATAGTCCCAGAAACGTCTGTGAAGTTCAAACTGTATTGCCCACCGGCAAACGTTGGGATCGGGTTCTGAAGGCTGAGGTTCCTGAACTCAGCAAGGGAATAGTAATGTGGCAACCCATGAAATAGGATAAGAGACTTGAGTTGATCCGCGGTGAGATTCGAGAGAGACGGTTTCTTTTGTGCCGAGAAAGCGCTGTCTTTTGGGACAAAGATAGTCACTCCTTCCTCTGTGTTATTGGCTTGGTTTTGGAAGGTGTCGATGGCTTTGGTGGACTGGAGGTAACTGAGGAAGGTGTGAAATGGACCAGCTACAGTGAGCAGATCTGTGAGGTTTACAAAATCTGGGGCTGGCGCCGGTGCCGGGGTCGGGCTAAATGAGGGGGGGCTGGCTGTTTGGGCATTGGCAGATGAAGAGCTCAGAAGCAACAATGCACTACAAACAGTGAAAATCATGGAAAATCCCATTTTCCACAACTTCCTGCAGAGGAAAAAAAAGGTGTCCTGGATCAGATCTTAGGTACTTAGGTAGGTTTACAAATCAAAATGTGAAATTGATGAGATGCTTCATAAGTTCACAGTGACATTTCCACAAATAAGTTCACATGCAGGAATCAAAATTTCAATAAAATGCATTGACAAAGGTTATATACCTCTCAAAATTCACCAAATCTCAGCAAGAACTAAAGAAAACAAGTCCCAAAACTCAGCAAATTTAAGTATTTGTTCCTCCAAAACCCAGATCTCACAAGCTCAGTAAGAAACTAAAACAGAGCACAAACACATGCAAGCACAGAACACAAGAAAACAGCACATTCTAAGATCCAGAGAAGTAAATCAAACAGTAAAACCAAAAAGAAAAAAGAAATTGAAAGACATACAAACACAAGCAAACAATGCAAATTGTCCCATCAGCATTTCAGCCACACACATTCCCACAAAACCCAACTAAACAAATCCCAAAAAGAAGAAAAAAAAGTAAGAAAGACCCAGATCTAGATCAGTTGCATGCAGTAGAGGTGATAAGAAGCAAAACCCAAATGTAAAAAAGGCAAAAAAAAAAAAAAAAATTAAAAAAAGCGAGAAGAATGAGAGAGAGACTGACCAGGGCAGGGAAGAGAGAAGGGGGGGCCTGACAGAGAAATAATGGGGAAGGAGGAGATGAGAAATACAAATAAGGATTGAAAATAGAAGCAAGTATTTAAAGAAAAGGAGAAGAAAAAGCAAAGAGGTGGTGAAGGAGAGACAGTAATTGGGTGATAAACTAAGAGATGGGATCTTCCTTAGACATAAAAAAACCATACTTTATTGGGAAGGCTTTTTCTTAAGAAGTGGGACATGTAGGGTAGTCTTTCTTAATCACATTTGAACTAATTCATTTTTTCTTTTCTTTTCCTTCTTCCTCCTAAACCCAACCTTACACTCTACCCCCCCCATCAACTCCATTATCTCCAACATTTTTTTTACTTTGTCAAAAAAAAAACAACCCTTTTTAGTTCAATAATATAACAATCAAACTAAATTCAAGTTATCTTCACCTTCTTTTTTTAACAATAATACCAAAGTCACCTTGTTTTGACATTTCTTAACGTTGATTTAAGTTAGATCTTAAGGTATATTTTAATAGAAAAGTAGAAAAATAACTACAACTAATGTTGCATTCCTTTTCCTCTTTGCTAAAGTCAACAGCATTTGTAAACTTTACCAAATGAATAGAAAGGCAGTTCTTTAAAAAAATAACATAAGAATTAACTTAATTCCCTTTTATATTTTTAGGGTCATTAAAAATTGATAACTAAAGATTAAAAAAAAAAAGACAAAATATAACAAAATCTTAAATTTTATTAATAATAAATAGGGATAGACATTTTTCCTTTTTATATATATTATTAAAAGGAGGTGAGGAAGTAAAAGTTAATAATGGTATTTATGAATTTTATATTCACGAAAGAGTGGTGGCCTCAATGGTAAAATTATTATATAAGAAAAAGGAAAAAGATCCAGAGAAGGAGAAATTAATGAAAATATGGTGAGAGGAGAAAATGAAAATGAAGGGAACTCCGACCTCCACCTCTCCCCGCCCTCTCACGGTTGTTTCCGCCGTTCCCATCTATCACGGTTGTTTCTAATCCAAATTCATTCACTCTCTCTTCCCCTAAATTTGAAAATAATTCCCAACACAATTAGGTATTTAATTAAAACAAGTTATGAATTCAACCCATTAAATTATATATTTGACAATTAGGGGGAAGAGTTAATTAGAAGAAAGAAAATATGAACAACCTAATCGTCGGTGACAGCCACCTCATGCTTATATGCTTATTATTTGGAGAAGTGTGATTATCAAATCTCTTTTTCTTTTCTTTTTTTTTTTTATTCAATTAGTTAATTACTTAATTTTATAATTTTATAATTTAGCCAGCTAATTAATTAAAATGATGTGTTTTTGAGGAAGGAAATAGGATGGGAAGAAGAAGTTGTGACCCATTAACCCACACCCTTATTTAATCATTGATCCCATACCTCCCAAATTAAATCCCCATTTTAATAATTCCATCCATCCTATTAACTATTAATCATTGATTTGGAAACAATTTCTATTTCATATGTATCAAATCATCTCTCATGTCTTTTCATTTTCTCAATATTACTCATTTTAAATCTCATTAACTGCCTCATTCATTTTTATCTTGCTTTTTTCATGTTCCATATATGACTCTTTGTTGTGTGTTGGGATAATAAATTTGTATATAAGAAATTAATAACATCATCAATTTCAATATTAGTTTGTGTAATTAAGTAATCCAATTAGAGTCCTAACAGACTACTACAACAACCTAATTTCAACTTATTTTAAACTCTTAAATCCAATTTCACATACATATGTCTCACTACTAATAATTAATATATACTTTCAATTAATTCAGATATAGATAAATTAAGTTGTTTTATTATCGCATTATATGTTATGTTATTGATGTATGACTATAATATTTTTTTAAACCAAAATTGTAATTTAGGGTTTGATTACTTGTAAATAAAGATTGTTTTTGTGTGAAATCGAAATTAGTAAAGTTATTTTTTAAACTATATATGAATTTAAAGAGATAGAGATGTGTTTTAGAAGAGTTTGAATAATGTGTCGGTGTACCCTAATGTTACTATTAAGAATTTTTCATTTTCCCAAGAAAGTGATGCATTATATTGTTTTCCTTTTTCATATAGGTGGAAAACAAATTGCTTCTTCTTATAATCGTTAGATTTAGTAATAATAAATAGGCTTAAATTTGACCCAATACTTTGTGGTTATTCTCAAATATAACAATATAAATCAAAGTTATAACCGAGAATAAGCTCAATGTAGGATAGAATCTGAAATTTTATCATAATTTTTCAATATTTTGTTATGAAATTACTCCTAAAATTTCAAAATAAAAAACTCTTTAAACTTCTTTTAAAAAGAAAAACTCCAAATTACAAGTTTGGTTGAAAATCAGATTTTGTTTTAAAAATATCTTCCAACTTTGAAATGTTTCATCTTAAAATTTTTTATGTCATTTTCAATAGTTTATGAATAAAAAATATTAACAAATATAGCAAAATTTTATGGTTAATTAGTGATAAACTTTAATAGACAGTAAAATTTTAGTAATGTTCTATCAAAATCTATTATTGATGGACAAAACTTTTATATATTTACCTTTATAAATATTTTTAGTAGTTTTGTCATTTAAAACTATTATAAAATTAAGAAGAATATTATTTAAGTGGAAAAAAAAGTTCATATCCATCCTTATCCATTTAAATTATTAATTTTAATCTTTTAAAATAAACATATTTTTTTAAAAAAATTATTTAAAGAAGTATAGGTTGATAACAAAGTAAGTTTGATTCAATAACAAATTACATGTTTAAAGCGAGTTTAGCTCGACAATGAAAATTGACATTCATTTAGATGACATCAAAACAAACTTCACTACATTAAAAGCTCTTAGCAACAAAATTAAAAGTCGAGACAAAAATGAAGACTTAGTTAATTACTCTCCATTTGTGTGTTTGGAGAAAATTGGCCTAAAACACCAAAATTTGATTGAAACTAAAGTATGTGACATAAAATAAATTATTTCCTTTTGGGATTTTATAAAATAAGTAGAGTTGGTAAAATAAGATTTAAAAAATGTATAGAAGAGGGTTGGAAGATGTGGAAGCAATGTCAAGAAGAATCTAACATATTTGCTGGTGTTTGAGCTAAACAAATGAATATGCCCTATTCCTCTTAATCTTCCCATATTAATAAACTGTCTATTTTTTGTTTTGTTATTTTGCTTTAATACATTAATATGATAACTAAAGTATGATCATAAATACAATATATATAATATACTTTTGAAAAAGAAGAATGAATATATAGAGAAGAAAAAAAAGGAATGGAGGGTAAAAGGTAATGATCTAGTATTGGTGAGAAGAGACTAAAAATAAGATTGTTTGGAATTTTCACTTAGGGTTCAAATCTGTCAGAAATAGTCACAAACAACCAAACCAACACAGCCTGTTTCCTTCTCTACCTCCACCACTTGTTCTTTTCTTTTTTTCTTTTTTTTTCCTAATGATTATTTTATTTTTATCTCGAAAAAAAATCGATTTTAAAGTCCTCATATTCTTGTTTAGAGACTAACTCGGATTACTCAAACTAAACGGTAAAAGTTGGGTTCAATTTTACATTGGATTAGAAAGTTTTGAAAAAAAAAAGACGGTAAAAGTTAGGTTCAATTTTACATTGGATTAGAAAGTTTTGAAAAAAAAAAGTTGGATTGACTTGACCCAACCCGATTCTATATAAACCTAAAACCTTGATATGTATGTATGTGTCAATTTGTTCAAGTAATATAAAATTTTGTATTACAAAAGATGGAAAAAAGAAAACCAGCCCACCAACCCAACTATAATTTTTTTTTTTTGTAATTTTATATATGATGTGATTCAAACATGTGAAAAAAGAAAATGGGTAAAAAAAAGGTGGAAGGCCAAACACACCTTTTATTAGAGGGGCCATCAAACAAGATATCTCAATATATTCCTTTTTTTCCCCGTTCATTCATCTCCTTCTCCAACATCCCAATACATTGAAAACTTGCAAGAGTTTGGATGCAGCGTAAACCTAGTAATTAACATAATATTTGTTGGCCTTAATTATAATTACATGTAATTAAAAGACATTAATTTACTAAAATTGGCAGTTTTCAGAACATCAGCTAATCAGCTGGATGATGGGGATTTGATTGCTTAAGCCAAGAACGCAGCACTGCTCCTAATGCCCACAAATCATTGCCTTTATGTTGCTGCCCAGTCCTTTCTGATGTCAAATGTGTAGTTAATTTCCAAGTAACACTTGTTATCATCATCAAGAAACTGCCATACACAAAAAGATTTACAATTCATTTACAACTACAAATACAAACATAGAGGCAAATGCTACTTCGTTTTTATGCACGATATGAAGCTAGCACAATGGAGAGAATCCTCATTTTTCTGATGAGAGAAATAAAAGTTCAGTTTGGAAGTTGAATATTTTTGTATCTAACCCTTTATTGAGCTTGATAAATGCAGGGAGAGGGGGAGGATCCGTTTGAAAGAGACTGAATAGATCTGTCATTTGTTTCTGATTTTGATGAACTTCATCGTGGAATGAAAGGGTATTCATTAAAAGAAAAATTATGGGAACAAGGAAGGTTTTCGAGAAGAAGGTTTGTCAAAAGAACAGTCAAGTCATGGAAAAGAAAGGGCTTTGCTTTTTTTTTTTTTTTTTATGCAAGGTGGTGATGATTTTGATTTAGAAGAGGGGGAATTCAGAAAACATTCAAGATGAAAGTACACATTTTGTAAAGCATATGTTATACAGAAGAACATGGGCCATGTCCCTTAGGAAAGAAAGGCCAGCCAGCACAACAGGAATCAATTAATGGACTTAATGGGCCACGTGATTTGGACAGCAATGAAGACTTGGGATGGGAATAATGTAAAACTTCTTTAATTATGAGAATGGTAAAAGGGTTCTTTGTTTTTAAGCACTGTAGCTATTATTGCATGGAAATCAAAAAGGAACCTCAATGATGCTTAGTTTCATGCTAGCTGGGAAAAAATATCATCAAAATAGAGTTAGATATAGCTTGGAAAGGTTAAAGAAATTTATGGGTTATGCTTATAGCTTCGTTCGGTTGAAAATCGGGAATTGAATATTGATTCTAGTTTGAGAGCCCTAGAGAAGTTAGAACTCATTTGACTATGCAGACAAAGGAATATCAATGTTATGGCGCCATAGATTGTTCTCTTAAAACCAGATGATGTCATGTGTATTACCGATGATTCCTCGGAAGTTGGCATCTTTCAAACTATGCCCAAGAGGTTATGATATGTGGAATAAGGAGAAAAAACCAAACACTACCCCACTTGAAAATGCTAGAGCCTTAGGCATTGTTAAGTGACAACGTCAGAGGACTTCTAGTGTTTAAAAAAAAACAAACTGACCTTAGATCTTGCTGAATACGATCCACGGGCGAACATGCCGGAGGGTGTGGTATCCTCTGGCATTACATGAGTGTAGGTCTCTAGCTGGGGACTGAAAGTTCCAAGCATCTCTTTGGCGCTATCAACTGAAACATACAAGATTACAAAAGTCATCATCAGTCAGGCAATCGAAACACGAACTTATATTAACGAAGAGGCGAATCAGATAGAGAAAAAAACCTTTGACACCAGTTTTCCAAACAGTGTTGGTGTACTTGAGGCCAGCAACAATGTTGTTAGTCACTTGGAAGGAGAATTTCAGGCTGTAACGGCTGCCTTCTTTTAGGGTAAACCACAATCCTTTTGGATTCCCGTCCTCGGGAATGGGAAGAACTAAATCTGGTCTCTCTGGAGACACTATTGAAAGACTTAGAATCTTCACCTCTGGCTCAAGAGTTTCTACAAAATACATAAGAAATGGAACTGAAAAACAAAACCAAAAAGAAGAGATACAATAACAACTTTCTCTTTTAAGGGAAAAACATGGCTGCAAATACCCCAAGATAATTCCATAGAAGCATTTCAGAACCAAACACTAAATTTTGAAATGATCAAAGAAAGTGAAATCAATCTACAAAACTAGGAAGAATTTTAAATTATAATTACCTCCAGCATTTTCTAAATCCACAGCTCCAAGAAGCTGCTCCTTCCACCTCCTAAGACTCTCATCATCCTAAACTTACATACCACAAAACAACAGAAACAATAGTTATACACTTGACAAGCACAAAGAAAACTTATTACAATACAATCTCGAATCAAATGTGAGAAACAAGAACAAAGATTAACCTTATCTTTTTCAAGCTCTTCTTTCAATGTGCGTTGAGGCCCCAACTCAATATTACTTCCTTCATCATCAGTCTCATCCTCAGTTGCAGAGAGAGAAGTTTCACTCATTTGCCTTGAAATCTTCTCAGTAGCTTCATTCTCATTCCCATGGTTATCCAATGCACCTCCCTCCTCACGATTCTCATCAAACCCCATGTTCTTGGAATTTGAGGCAGCCCCAACAGCCAAAGACATTAAAAGGGTTACACCAAGACAAAGAAACAAAAGAAAATCCAGAAAGAAGAAAACCCCACGAGCTAGATCATATAGAGAGCACTAATTACTGATTCAATCCCATATGAGAAAACCCAGTAAAGAAATTGAAAGAAGGGGACGAAAACAGGGGTGGGTTTCTTCTTTGTGGTGTAGATACGAACAAAACCCAGAAAGGGAAAAGAGGAAAAGAAGCGAAATGAAGAAGAAGCAGAACGAGAAAAACCGTCAACAGAGGGGAAAACAGGAAATGGGCGTTGAATTAAACTATGAGGTTTGAAGTTCAAACCAAAAGAGAGAGAGAGAGAGAGAGAGAGAGCTATGTGGTGATCCGAAATGCTCGAAAGAGGGAGCAAAAAGAAAGAAATGGATTGGATAGATTGTTTTTGGAAAAAGGAAGAGAGAAAGAATGTGGGATTTGAAAAATTCAAAGCGGGGGAGGGGGAATTAGCGCAGAGAATTGCGGGGGCATTATTATTGTAAATCTTTGTGTTTAAAATTTGAATTGAAAGCAAAGAATACCCGTTTGACGACTTTAGTCTAGGAAGTTGCAGAAGCTTCTTCTTCTTCCTCGCTCTCCCTGTCTTCTTTCTAACTTTTTCCTTTTTCTTTCTTTCTTTTGAAACGGTCAACTATTACGTTAAACTACTACACAATTCCATATAGTTTCATTTGTTTTCGTGCTTTCAAGTTTCAAGTTTATATGAATATGTTTCTTACAAATTTGATTTATAAACAAATTCAATTCAAAAAACTATATCTTCTATTATATATTTTAGCTTTGTGTCATCTAATAATTCAAACATTTGATGGTTTTTCAAAAAAGTTAAAACTAATTACTTACTAAATTGAAATTTTCAAGATTCAATTGTATATCAAATTTAAATTTTTTTTTTTTGTGAAACCCATTGTATGTAAAATGGAAAGTTCATAATTTTGTTTAACATATTAGAGACTAAATAATTTAATATTTATATAAATATAGAATAAATATTTAAATAAAGTAATATTAGTACTAACAAAATATTGAGTAACATCCGTTACAAAATTGTGAAAGTTTCAAATATGCATGATGATGTATCTCTACATAATGACGTCAAAATGAATTTAAGTAATTTGCATAATCCTCCAACCGTATAATTATTGTACTAAAAATATAACAAATACGTTTCAAATACTAAATTTTTTATGCTTACATATATGACACGTGATTTGGTATTATCTATTTTCATGCTAATTAACCATTTTTTTAATAAAAAAAAATATAAGCAACTAATATAATATTTCTTAACTCAAAACTAAAACAACTTATTTAAAATAATGTTCAAAACTAAAAGAAAATAATAAATAAAAGATCAAATCTTAGAATCATCTAATCCTCATTCTCACATTTGAGCCCTACCAAGTCTTAGTAAAATATAATTCTCTTTAATATCTTCAATAATTTAATGAAATAAGTTATTTGTTTATCTTTCATACTTTCATCCAATCTTATTCAATGTTGACGTAGAAATTTTATATAGAAAAGCACTAGGCACTATATAATAAACACATTAAAAAGTGTTTAAAAAATATATCGACGTTTCACTGATGCTTTAATAACATTCACTAGTATATTTGTAGCAATAAAGAAAAAACTAGCAATTTTCATATATTTTTCGACTAGCAATTTTTATATATTTTTTTGTAATGTAAGTGTGAATTTAAAAATTGCATCAAAAAAAGGAAAAGAAAAAAAAGAAAAGAATAATAATTTTTTTATGGAATATTGTTAGGAGAGTAGAAATTTAGATCACTAATTTAGTTGCATTTTTTTAAAAATATTTATTAGATAACAAACGACGACTAGAAAATAAGTCACGGTTTTGTTTCTCTTTTTAAAAAATTATTTTTATGACGTTATTGAAATTTGTCAATAAAATTGATATTTGGAGTCTTGAGCGGGTGGTTTTGCAATGAAAGCACAGTCGCTACATTAGAATCAAAATTTGGATAAAATAAAATATTATAATATGACACTTCAAAATTAATATTAAAATACAAAAACCGATAATATAAGGAGACACGTGCCTCTTTTGGCCCCTTAATAAATCCACGATTATCATATTCTTCTCTAAACAATGTGTGTCCTTTTTATTAAAATCTATTTAAAATAAATTATGGAAAAAGAAAGGAAAAGAGGAACTATAGTTGATTAATGGGCTTGAATATGTCAATATATAAGCCCAAATTTTAGTGAGGTTAAGAAGACATGGTGGGCCTTTTGCTTGAACTAAAGAAAAACCCATTCTCTATATATTGGTGAATTGGAGGAAAATTGCAAATTTGGAGAAGTCTTCTTTATTTATTCAATCTTTTTTTCTTTCGAAATAACGAATTAAATAAGTTTTATAGTAAAGTATATGGTCGTACATGCAATATTTTCAATATATCTGATTTGATCATTTGATACTATATTTTTTAGATAGTATGTTGGTATATTATACGTTTAGAAAAATATATTGGTGGACCGTTTTATTTAAACCATTTGATACGTTTTTAAAAAAGAAAAATGAGAAAAAAAATCTAAAATTTTAAATTGCCACACATGAAGTTGAAACCCCATTACCTCCTTTATTTGAAAATTTTCCTTGTTTACTTTCAGAAATTTGAAGACTCTATCATTCATATTCGAGGTTTTGCTCGTTTCATGGCTTTTCACAAATTCATGGTTTTTGATCGAACGATTTCTTCTTCCATCGCGAGGTTTTGGATGAATGTGCAGTAGAAAACTTCACGATTTCACAATTTCGATCGGAGGATTTCTTCGTCCATCGCGAGGATTAATAATGAATATATAGTGGAAAGCTTTATGGATTTCTACCAAAGAGGTTCATGCATATTGGTTTTCTTTTGTGAATAAGCTGAAGGTGGAAATAATTGCACTTGCATGAAAAAGAAATAACTTTTTTATTTTTTATATACGTTTATTTTTATAAATTCTATTTTGCAATTTCTTTCCACTGTCTTATCAACAAGTTAGAAAGACCATACAAAGTGTTTTTACCAATTGAAAACCTTTTTTTAGCTTCTTTAATTTAATTATAAAAACGTATAAAAAAATAAAAGGTTATTTATTTTTCATTATTTAATCATAAAAGAAGTCTCACATCTTTGATGTCCATACATCTCTTTGATTATTTAAAAGAGGAAAAGTTAAATATATGTCCGAATTATGTGAAAACATTATCATTTGCATAAATCTCAATACTAATAACAAAAATTTAAAACTAAATCTGAAAATATACAACTTTAAATAAACTCTTAACTTATATTCCATATAGATATTAAATAAAATGTGTCAACAAATTATTGGTCGATAGATTCCACATACACATCGAGTCTCAATTTGGTAGGTCCTTCCAAATTTGGAAACCACGTGCTCATGATCAATGGGGCAAAACTAATGTAACAATTGAAGAACCCTGCTTGTATACCAAGGGTCATTATCCATAATATTGAGAAAATGGAATTACATTCTTCTTTAATGCCCTCTTCTTACACCAAAGAGGCATTATTCAACAAATGAACAAATAACTCACCATTCAAATTTTAAAATGTCCATCTTAATCTAACTGTAGATATCTCATTACAAAAGATGTCGATGAAAATATTATATAATGTTGAAGTGATGGGATATTTTTAAACAAAATTATATTGAATATAAAAACTATTTAAATTAATTTATCAATCTAACAAAACACATAGACAATAATAGTTTATTTTTACTAAAGGATAGAAAATACTTCAAGATTCTTCAATGTTCTAAAAGTATTCACATTATTTAAAAAAGTTTTAATAATATTGTATTATACAACTTGAAAATAATTTTGCTATAAAAATTCTAAAAGAAAGTTTACACTTGAGAGATAGTTATGAATTGTGAAAAAGAAGGGAAATTAAATAATTTAACATTTTACTTTTCATCAAGAGCTCGAGCTCTCTAAAAGTACAAATGGACTAATTTAGAGTTTTAATTTTAATGTACTTTCAAATGAATATAATCACAAATTTTGATTACTATATATATATTGTTTTGTTTTTTTGGTGACGAGATTGATCAAATGAAGCCTTCAATTATAAACTCACTCATTGGAATCCACAATAATGTGAATTTAGTTTAAATTGTGACTTCTTTGGTTCTTTAATTATCCATATTATTATAGATTAGATATATGTTGGATGATTCATTAATGCTGTGAAGAAAATGTATGTCACAAATCCAAAAATCCAATAATTGATTTATTTTAATATAAGAAAAGAAGAATGAAAGTGCATGTCCATTCTTTATTTTATTTAAGACATTTTAGTTTCAACTTCAAAAAGCCAACTTTATTGGGTTGACAATAATGATAAAATTGATGATAATTATTATTTAATATAAGAGAAAAGAAAAACAATTATATATACTTAATATTTCAACTTAAAATTAATTGATGGATGAATTAGAAAATCAAAAGAAAAGTTGATGGATGAATTAAATATTAAATGAATGAAAAGATGATAAGAGTAGCATTGTCATGAATGGAACCCCACAAATTATAGAAGTCGTATCCAACTAATTGATAGGTTGGAAAATGGACCCTCCAACATATAGTCTAATCCTAATGCTAACAAATAAACTTGAGGAATTTTAGAAAAATATACTAATGATGTATTTTCTTGTTAGTATGATTATTGGTTAAAATATGTTTTTTAGTTGCTAAATTATGTTAACTAATTTGTCTCATTAAAATCATTCTATAGTAAACCTAGAAATTTGAATATCTACGTT
Organism: Cucumis sativus; assembly: GCF_000004075.3. Taxonomy (NCBI): domain Eukaryota; kingdom Viridiplantae; phylum Streptophyta; class Magnoliopsida; order Cucurbitales; family Cucurbitaceae; genus Cucumis; species Cucumis sativus. The sequence goes on along the minus strand of NC_026661.2, from coordinate 2,180,706 downwards.
AGGAGTAGATTCCTTCTTGAATTTGTGTATTAATATTCTTTAAAAGAAGCATGTTTGAATTTCATTGTGACAAGTGATAGATCTAGAAATTTTATATAGGACATATTTTGTTTAAAACAAAGCATTATTTAATATATTTTATAATCTCACACTTCAAAGTTAACACTAACGTTCAAAAACCAATATTGCGAGGGGACATGTTTCCCGCTGACCCCTACGTAAATTCGTCATTAATAGCAATCCAACTTTTTTAACTTGAGCTTAGAAATACTTTGTAATAAAATACGATGGGTCAGAATGTATAACCGAACATCTCTACTAGGTAGATCCCTTTAGCACCTTCATCGAAAAAGTATATGTTTTTAAATGTATATGTTAATTTTGGGGCCTAAAACAACAATATTTTTACTTTTTCACATGATTGCATGTACAAATTTCACATACAATTAAAGAAAAACATAACTTAAGTGACATATAATATATGCTAGTGATATTTAAAAAGATTGGAAGTTTGTATTCCTCCACCCATATTGTTCTAAGAAATGTTTTATTTGATGCGTTGTCAAATCGCATGACTCAATGACAATTGACATTTCTCCAAGTCTCGACTTGTTTTATTAAAAAATAATTTTTATAAAATCAGTAATTATAAGTGAAAAATCAAATCATTTACCTGCAATTCATAGTCAAACTAAGATTGACATCCATACCAAATTTTTACCAAAAGAAAATTTGAATAGAATTAAACCTAAACAAAAATCATATTAAAGATGTAATTAAAACAAACATCAAAAGTTTAAACTAAATATTAATCACCATGTTAATGCATGTTTTAACTAAAGTTCTAGCCAAATGTTCTCTCCCTAATCGCAAAAGTATAAATCACAAATCTAACGTATGATAATAATAACAACAACAATATTTGAATACACAGCTGGTGTAGTTTTTTTTTAATATTTTCAACGTTTTATAATTTTCTCTGTCTAAATGTATCTTATTTTAATTTTATAATTAATAAGCTAAAGCTATTTGGATTTGTGTATATAAAGCCAACTCTTAGGTCCATAAAGTTTCACACATTACATTTTCTGTCTTTTCCCTTAGCTTCTTCTTCCCCCTTTAATTTCTTAAGCACTTCTTTCATACTCCCTAAGAAGCTATTTCCATGGCCACCGTTGAGGTATCTCAGTAATATTCTTTCACTTTTTACTTTCTTTACAGTTCGAATATGCATCACGTTTTACATCTCTCCATTCATATACGTATTTGTGTAAGAGAAAAAAATTATTCAATCAGATTGTCCAAAGTAACGTATGTATATAAACCACGCTTTGGATATAAAATTAAAAAATTTGCGTACCCCTAATAATAATTAAGTAACAACCTTCTTGAATAATTTTTCTAGGAAAAGAAGGGTGCAATTGCATCTTTTTTTAATTGCCTTATGAGTCTGTTCTCAAGAAATGTATTTAGAATTTTGAAACTTAGAAAATGAACCTTTTGAAAATATAACATGAGTTTTTAGACGAAATACTGATCTAGATATTTTTTTTTTTCAATTAACTTCTTTTCTTCATGCTAATAAAAGATTAAATTTATAGTTATTTAAAAAGTAAAAAAATTAATTGATTGTGATAATTTTAACTGTGATATATATATGATATTAGATAGCAATAACTATAGTATATAGTAAGCCTTTTTTTTTCCTTTTAAGTTTCTAGCTTCGTCTCTCGTAAGAAATTACTATGATAACTTGCAGATCGTATCTCCGAATGCCACTCTCTTAGAAGACACGACGACTGTTAAAGAGACGGTCACAAAAGAAGAAGTCGAGGAACAATCGTCACCAGACACGACATCAAAAGAGAACGTAGAAGAAAAAGAAGAGAGTGTTAAAGTTGACGAAGTTGTTGATGAAAAATCGTCAGATGATTCAGAAGCCGTTGTTCCAAATGAAAAAGTTGAAGCAACGGCTGAAGAGGAAGAGGAGGAAGATGAGGTTGTTATTCTAACAGATGATGACGAGGTCGAGGAATTAGAATATAATGAAGAAGCTGCAGAAGTAGCCAAGGAAGAAAACGACAAACCCGACGAGTCATCGGTCGTACCGGAAGCCAAAGCTGTAGTATCAGAGGAGGCAGAGGAAGAAGATGAGAAGAAAGATGAAGCCGCAGAGGAGAAGAAAGAGTAAGGAAATATGGGATAAAAATTAGGCAATATGATGCATGGGATGGGATAGAGTTGTGTGTTAAAATATTAGTGTGTGGAATATATGTTTGGAAGTTTGGAAGTTTGGAAGCCACCTAAAGAGTCTCTTGACACGTCATTTTCCACGTGGCAAATAAAGTGTTGGTTTGGCTTTTGGTTGTGTAATGGTATAGGGCAAAATTGGGGTTTGTCCCATAATTTTAATTATATATGAGATGTATTTTTATAAGGAGTGGAACTGCTGCCATTATGTTCATCATATCAAGATGTATATTTTAATATTTTCATCTTGGTTGGAACTTGTGTTTATATATGTTGGGGAATGAGATTTTGTATTGTTGTATCCCATTCTCTAATTTGCTGAAAAAAATGAATCAATTATATTCATTTTTTTATTGTTTGATCTATTAATCATTTTTGCAGTTTTTCTAATAAGATGTTGAATTATTATTGTTATTATCATTGTCAAACCAATTTGATAAAACTTAATTAGAGGACTAAATATAAAATTTGACAAATTACAAAACCACTTTGGGTTGATTTCTTAATTATAAAAATTGAGTTTGGATTAACCTATATAAGTTAGGGTTGGTTTTAATGTGATAAAAGACTGTTTTTTTAAAAATCAAATTTGGGTGTATAATTACGAATACAATAATATTGTATGGATGATTTTTGTAATTCAACTTTCTTTCTAAGATTAATATATAGTTTGAAATTTTAAATCACACACAGATAACAAAATATAGTATTTAAAAGAAAACATTCTTCTTGAATATAAATTTCTGTTTACAAGATGGGAATTTAGAATCAACAATAATATAAAGTTATGGTGTTTAAATGCATGGAATATATGGCTCCAAATAAAAATATTCGGACTTGTCGTTAAGAAGCCAACAAGATCGAATAAGTGAATATATAAAGGAAACAATCAAAGTATAAAGATAAATAGAAATTTTGTATGTAGTTTGAGAGACCAACCATTGCATCTTCTATTGTTTGATCTATTCATAAAAGTCTAAACAATTTTTTCACCTTTCTAAATGTTAACAAATATATATTACTTTTCCTCAATTAAAAAATTAATAATACAAAAACATTGTTATTATTACAAATATATATCATTGTTTTCTGTTTTACAATAAAGTTAAAAGAGGGTAATAGTTTCTAAAATGTTTGATTAGAGTGGATAATCTTTAATTTTGTGCCCTATTATATTTAATATTTGTGTAATAATTCTTTTTAACTTTTAATTCTATATCATACTATAGGTTCAACCATGGAAAGGACTACATCCAGAGATTTGTTACAACCTCTTTCACTATTATATATGGTTTTGAATATATTTTTGAAAGATTATTTATTTTTATGTTAGTAGATATGTGATTTAAAAATATTTTGAGTCACTAATTAGGATCCCTTTACCTTAAATTGATAAAATTTGGGAAGTTTAGTAGTCTATTAAACCTTTTTTAAAACTTAAGAATATATCAATAAGTTCTTTTCTAAAGTTTAAAAGACAAAAGACAAAAGTGGAGATAAAAAGTTGAAATTTTCACTATATTTGATTTTTTTTTTCTTTCTTTAACAAAAGTTCTAGTTTCTTTTTTTAAGATAGAAAAAATGAATTTTGATATTTGGGACGATCCTCTATATTTTTATCCACTAACTAAGTTAAAATAAGCAACATAAAATGTTAGAATAAATAGAATGTGACAATTGATCCAGAATTGTATTACTTCATGAATGAACATGTCATTTCAAAAATAATCAATTTAAAGAAGAGGAGACTATTTGAATGACCACGAATAGCAGTAAAATTGTCTCTTCTTCAAGTTGCTTTTGATTTTTTTTTTCCATAATAATTTTCTCACATTTATCTTTTTTGTAAATTTTGTTTAACATCAATTTATTTTTAACATTTTTGGATTTGGAGAATTTATGACATTTTTTTAAGTATCATCAATCTTATGACAATTTTTAATTGTCTCTAAATATAAATAATTAATTTATAAGTATTTATTTTACTTCTAAAAGTTTAACTTTTTTTTACCACGTCTTTAGAGATGTAAATGCTTTTACTTTTCTTTTTCTTTATTTTTATCTCCAACAACATAATGTAACATTAAGGATTCCATATATTAGAAGTATTCATTGAGAGACCATCATTTTTATAAGAAAAGTTGATTATTCAAATTGATTTTGTGAATTTTTTTTTATGTCTATCCAATATGGTAACAAAGTTTAACAACATTTTGCAACACCGATTAAGAAACTGTATCTTTTTCCTTTCTCTCTCTTCCTCTTTAATTTTTCTAATGACTCTACATGTTAGTGGTCATCGCTAATGACCAACTCTATCTACGATTATTATTAGTGACTTGTCTAATGACCACCTTTGCTCGAGATCATCTATGGCGACCACCATCTATGGCGACCACCATTGATATACCCAACTCTAGCAACAAGCATTATTGTCTATGACATGCTTTGATAACCACTTCCAACAGCCAAACTCTAACATAACCACCTTCAATAACTAACTCTCCAACAATCATCTTCAACAATTTCCTTTGATGTCCAACTCAACGTTATATTCTTTATACTCTAATGGTTTTATTTTTTGTTTCTCCTAAAATGACTTATATGATTGGTGATACTTGTTTTTTTTCTTCTTATATACTCATGATTATCGCTTTATCTAGATATAATATGGGCTCTTACTGCATTTCCAACACCAACGACATAAACTAGTATAGTAAAGAATCTTGAGGTAAAAGAGTTGGATAGTGAGGAGTAGGGAGTTAATTATGAAGTCTAAGGAGTAATGGTGAACTCCTGGGACAACAATGTAAGGAGTTAATAAGGTATAAAATTGACGTTCTTGGTGGTGAGATCCACAAACTACTTAAGCCAATTAAGGAATGAAGTTCACAACTTCCTACTTTCCAACTCCTACATCTAAATTCCTTGGACCGAAACACCCTAACTTACCAACTTACCATTTATATGATGCTATAAAAAGCCTTAAACCCTAGATGTTCTGCTTCTTCTTCTTCTTCTTTTTTTCCTGTATATTACAATCACACATTTCACTAATTAAAAATAAATTTGTAAAATGATTGGTTAAAAACAATTAAAATACATGATCCAAAAGGAGACCTTAAACCTTTTTTTTTTTCAAAACTCCCAGCAACAATACATGCATGTGTGCACCTCCAAAAAAATTAAAGGGCAATTCAACCTTCTAAACAACTGCATAGAATAATTTGATCTAAAATCATATGAAATTATATATTAATATAATATAAAATCTACAACACTATATGTACCATTTCTTAATTCAATAATATATAAATTTAAATTCTTCCTTTTCCAACCTAGTTGAATTGATCCAAACTAAACTTGATTGAAAATTTAGACTCTCTAATTTTTCACTTTTTTTCTTATGAATAAATTACTAAAATTTTTAAAGGAAAAAAAAGGAAAAGAAAGACATTTAAATGGTATGAAATTTCTAATCAATCAATCAAAGTCTTGTACTACAAAAAAAATTGAAAATCAACAAATATTAGTGGTCAAGCACTCCAAACCAATGTCATAAGAAAATAATTGGCTATTATTGAAAATGCCTTTTCATTGTCTACCATATTCAAATATAATGTGTCGGTAGGTTTAATAGCTTAATCCCATTTTGCAATATAAATTCATCATTAATTAAAAATAACGTTGACTTAAATTTAAGAAGTAAATGGAAAAAAATAAATAAACATAATTAGAAAATTTTATGAAAAATTAAAAAGGAAAAAGGAAAAAAATCCACTTTGTATTTTGTTCAATAATATGGAATTATGCAAATTCATGAACTTAGTTGACAACTTTTTTAGTCGACCACTCACCACCTATATTTAACTATTTAATTCTCACATTTTTGTAGTTATTGAAGGTTTATAATGGGAATTTATTAAAATTATCTCATTCTAATTTTAATATTTATTAACTCACAATTAGTTATGTTCATTATGAATTATATTAAAATATACATTTCATAGTTGTGTTTTTGATGTTAACCACATCATTATATTTTTATAGTTAGGTCAATACAATACATATTGACCATATATATCAGCATTACATCATCAATAATCCATATTAGTTATATCTTACATGATCTAAGAGGCATAGGGACAATTAAGATTAAAGTATATAAGAATAAAATTAAAGGAAATATCAATATCCACAAGAATACTTGCCTAGCTAGCTTGATCAATAAGTTCATGGTTGTTTTATATATAAAAAAAGTAATCATATATGTTCCTTGTATTCTTCGAGCTCTAAACCCTAATAAATCAAAATTTTACCTTAGGTAAATTAGTTAAATAATAATAATCATAAAAAATACTCAACGTCAATATATTTTCAAAATTGATCGTGGAAGGACCTACTTTCCATATATTTATTTTCTTTTAAAAAAGAATCAATAATAAACTAATTAGAAAATACAAAAACTAGAATATATGTTTGATTTTTCACCAGAAGTTTCTGATTTTATATATCAACTACATATAATAAAATTAGATTATTAAAGCTGTGGTTGAAAGTGGGTGTAGAGGTTGATGTTATTTATATAAACATACATTATATATAATTAAAATGTAAGTTGTGGTATTAATAAAGAAAAACATTTGACAAAGTTGAATATGTAATTGTTATAAAATTGTAAGGACATAATTAAGTGAAAGTTGACAGCAACATAAGATGGGTATATAGTGGAGTAGCACTCACATTTTCTGTATTTTTATTTTTTTGGGTTTTGTGGTCAAGTCCTTATCACAAACAACACTTGCATCCCCCTATTCCCTTCTTTCCTTCTTTCTTCCACCACTTTTCCTTTTGGAAATTTCTCCCCTACTCCAAAATTGACCTACCACATTTCCTTTCCAAATGCTTATCTATCAACAACAATTAAATAATAATCAAAATCACAAACTCCATCAAAAACATCTTAACTACATTAATACTTCTATAACACTCTCCTCTCACTCCAAAACCAAATCAAGCTAAGGTTTAAAAATAAATTAAGTAAGATTATTTGACAAGTTTGAGTTGCTAAATTCTTCTAATATATAATACATTTCTAAACTTTTAATTATATGCTTATTTATTAAATTTTGATTTTGTTTTTAAAGAATAAAAACTAGTATGTGTAATAGAGTTCTACGCTTTTAAATTTTTTAATTGGCTTATTTAAAACTTTTTAAACTCCACACACTTTTTTTATAAATCAAATTTAGTTTATTAAATTATAGGGTCTATTAGATAATTTTTAAACTTCAAATATATTTATTACAAAATAAACTTAACTCATCTTTTAACCTTATTGAATTTTATTTTTAATTAATCAATTTTCTTTCTAATTAATCCTAAACTTTCATTTTCATGTTAAGTAGAACGATAGATTTTTAAAAAATATGAATAGAATAGGGTGCTAAATAGCAAAATGCTTCTAAAAGAAAACTATGCAAGGTAATGCTTTTTTTATTTTCTTTCTTTATTTTAAATGAAAAAGAAATTCCAAACACCTTCTTACCTGTCTGAGTTTAAAATTTGGTTTAGTATATATTATTGTTTTATTAAAGTGAATGTGAAAGATTAATTAATAAGTAAGAAATATAAAATAGGATTATTAGAATTTGTATTATTGATATACTTGATAGATTAATGGTCAAACCTAGCTACCAAAAAAATCTACTCATAACTCAGCCTACATGTACTATTTTTGTTGTTATTTATAGTTTTACTGTTTTTAAAATTGAATAATTTATTTCTTGTCCTCAAAACAATAAAAAAATGAATAATTTATTTCTTTATAACCCTAGAGCTATATGTCTTTATTTATAACATATCCCACAACAAATTCTATTATATCTGCAACTGAAATACTCAAATACACCTTTGCCTCTTTCGCATATTTTATACCTTTCAATATATCCTCTCAAAATTTTAGATTTATCATGTCATTATCATATATATTTAAAATCTTTTAAATTAATTAGTTTTTACAAAAATAAATATGAGTATAATTCGATTAACATATCAAATGAGTCTAGCAGCCTCTATAATTTCAACCTTCATCTTTTATTTCACTAACAAAATTAGGAAGCAAGAACGGTGAGAAGTAAAACCATATACTATATGTGAAATTGATCCAAATGTATTGCTTACTCTATTGAAAAGAAGTTACTTCATCCATGATAAAAAGAAATGTGTAGGAGAAGTGTTAGAGAAAAGCTCTCCCAAGAATCAAAGTATGGCAATAAATAAAACAAAAAGACCACTAGATGTGGAGCACCGTGAGGCAGAAACTAATAAGAAGGATGATATTCTCGCACAAAGAGAGGAAATTTGAGCTTGTTCTTCAAGATTCAATTCTAACACTCAAACCCAAATATTCTAAGAGGATAAAGTCGAAAATATGAGAGAACATCTAATATTGTGGCATAAAGACTACTAGACCTTTAGTATAGTAAGACTTTCACAAAATTTAAAAGCAATTTGGGAGGGTAGGAGAAGTCTCTTTAATCAAATCTAAATGGTTCTCTACCTGCAATAATATAATTACATGTATAGCTATCCGAATTACAATATTAGAATATATATATCTCTCTTAGTATATCGTTAGCTTTGTTATACACTTAATTATTATCTCTTAAAATTGCTACCTATTACCATTATCCTTTACAATATTATTATAGATAATCATATAAAGATATATTATATACTTTTAAGGAAATAAATTTTGTATAGCAAGGAAATTTGTTAAAAGTCAAAAATCATAATTCATACAATATATACTTGAAAATTTTAGCAAATTCAACCCAATAGTTGACATACAAATCCCTTTTTAAAGTCAAAAGATTTAAACACTATCTACACGTAATAACATACTTATTTGACATAAATGGATGTTTCTTTAAATGAAAATCTTATTAACAAAATTAAATTAATGACCCAAGTAATTATATTTTTACTCTATGAAACTAAGTTATAAATCTTGTTAACCAATTCTATATTCTCTACATGAGCATTAGTAAAGATATATCAAAGATACCGATATCATGAATATGACAACCCTAACCTTCATTCATCAATATAACATTCCCAAAAAACTATTTTGTAGAACGACTAACGATATCAGTCACATTATTTCAATCCATCATCAATATATATATATATATATATATATATATATATATATATATAAGTTTCTTGTTTACATATACCAAAACCCACATAAATAAATAAATACATAAAACAAAAGCTTTGGATTTGTGAATAAATTAGGTAACATTGTCGGCATATTGGGTTGGATATGAATGGACCCCAAACAAATTGATACACCAAAAAAAAAAAAAAAAAAAAAAAATCAAAGGTCCTTAAAAAGGTGACCATAAACCTTCATGATAAACACACACCAACTTCACAATCTTCAAAAATCTCTCCTTATTAAACTTTCTTCTCCAAAAATCCTCTTCTTTTTTGTATTACAAATTCTCAAGAAGAAAAATAATTAAACCGATGTGGCGGTTGGCGGCGGCAGTTAGAAGAAACCTCCACAACATAAGGAAGAGCCCACGAGTGGCAGATGAAAGCATGTACGGCGGCGGAGTTGACGGTGGCGGAAGGGTGGGGGCGGTGGTGGACGGTGACCGAAGAGAAGGTAATTCATATGGGTTTTCTATGATTTACAGCCTTCTTCGAACCCCATTTTCGATTCTGTCTTGCTTTTCTCAACCACACGTTAATGGGGTCGACGGGATGTGGGTCTCCGGCGAGTTTCCAAGAATCTCGGAAGTTAATCATCTTATGGTAAGCGACAGCATGAGATATGCAATATTAATGTAAATAAAATAAATAAATGGGGTTTCTTCCTCCTCTGTAGTAATTTCGATTGGATCTGGTTTTCAAAAAGAGTCACAAATCGAATGCTATAGAATTATTAATTGGTATCATATACTTTGATCGGTTTTACTTTTTCTTTTTTCTTTTTTGTTTCCTTTTTGTGTTAGAATATTGTATAACAAATTGTGGGTGTGTAACGTTACAGTCAGTTATGCTTGAATTGACGGTTTAAAATTGACTTGAATTTTGAAATTTAGTGATCTTATATGTACGTATATGTTCTTGTATACAATAATGTATTAGTTCAAAAGTTACACAAAAGAGTTTGAATGTAATAACTTTTGTATATTTTGTTTTTAATTTGAATTAGAAGCACATAGGGATTCAAAAACCATGTGCCTACTAAAAGCTTGAATGAAATGACAATAACATTCTAATTTGTCTCAGCTCATGAAAAAAAATGAATCAAAAGAGAAGTTAAAAAAGAAAAAGTAAATTTATTTGAGTGTAATGATATGATTCATTTGCTTTGAGCGAATCAACAGAATCTCTTCAATAAAAGACAACAAAAAAAAGCGATTATCGTCACTTTGGTTGCTTCTATTAAATTACGATGGTTAAACTATTAATTGAAGTTTTCTGGAAGTATTCTTTTTTTTACAAAACGCAATAACAATAGGCGAAAAAACAAATGTATTTGGGAGTTGGATGAGAGGTCAAAATTGAATGTAGATCCAAAGTGATGATAAGTTGAAGAGGTAAATGGGGAAAGTTTTCTTTTTAGGGGTTATTGGGTGCATAATAATTAGGTGGGAAGAATAACAAAATAAATTAAAAAGAGAGTCAACAGCCTCCAACTTTGGTTTTAATGGGGACTAATGTGCACTTGTGTAGTGGTGGGAGTAGTGGTAGTGACTACCACTCTTCTCTTATACAAATGTAACTATCCATCTCTCTTTCTCTGTTTTTTTCTTTAAAAATTGAATCTTATTATTATTATTCTCTCAACCTCTCAATATATTCTTCACTATATTCATGTGTTGTGGGGAAGGATTTCTTTTGATTTCTTTTGGTTTTGCTCTAAATTTTTTATTCATGCTCCACAAATAGAGAACACTTATTTATTATTAAACCAAACCCCTTCTTTGGTGGTAGTTTCTCTTATGCTAATTCTCTGGCCAACAAATCATATCTAAAGATTTCCATAAGGGAATCTTTGGTTCTCTATTTGGGTTATAAAAAAAATTTGACTAGTTTGAGTTCTTGTTTTGAAGTTTAAAATTTGTCTTTAAGTTGTAATTATTAAGAAAATTAATGAATTAATGTCACGTTAAAATAAGTTAGCTACATGTATTTATAGCTTCTTTCACCTTTTTATGTTTTTAATTTTTTCAGAGATTATGACACAAAATAAAAATAGATACCAAAACAAACCCTAAACTTTGGAGAAAATTTTACCAAATTGTACTATGTACTTATGAACATCACATCAAGGATGGAATTTTAGTAAGATAATTATTAATTTATTAAAAGCATGCTTAAGATAAAGGCTAGCTATATAGCTATAGCAAAGAAGTAGATTTAAGTATTTAAAAATTATATGAAGACACAAACTTTATACTTTTTCTCTTCCAAAAAAGTAATTGAATTAATTATTTATAAAAATATCACATTTTTTTAAAAACATTCATTGTCGTGATGTGAATTAGTGATTTACTTTAGAAAAGAAAAGGACAATATGGTCCGTAACAATTTGTTTATCATTAATATAAAAGTTAATAATATCGAAAAATAAATGGTCAATTAATTTATTAAATTTTGAATTGAGTAAAAAAATGACTTCTTTGTAATAATCATTATATAGGTTAGAATAATTTGTTGTATAATATTAAATGATCAAGTATGAAATTTTCGTTATGGTGAGATTTTGATCTATTTACGTTTTTGATGATCCTTGACATAAACTCTATAAAAATATGTATCGTTAGCTATATTTGCTTATAATTGCTTACAAGTGCTCTAATTTCTTTTACTATGCTTCAATTTTTTCCTCTTTAAATTTCTAATTGCAAATGGGATTTATATAATTATAGTGGTTTTGTGAATAGCACTTTGTTTTATGTGCATATTGCATTAATTTATAAGTATAAACATATGAAAATTATGATAGAAATGGCCATTGGATGTTCCCAAATATAAAATGATTTTTTTTTCTATCTTGCTTCCACTATTACTTTCTTGTCTTTTCATTCTTTTCTTTTCTTTTTTTTTTTTCTCAGCAATCAAACCTTTGGAGAAAAGTTAAAAGGGATAAGTGGGAAAACAGTGGAATGGGAGACCAAGAAAATGATTGAAAGCCTTAACCTTTGAAGGAACAAACAAATGTATATATATATATATTATAAGGGTGGTTTTGTGCATAAGGGTTTTACTTCCCATTTTCTTTTAATTCCTCTTTTTTTTATTTAAGATTCCATCTCTTCTTTTTAAATTAAGATTTTTTTTGAAAAAAAAAAGTTCCTCATGTTTATACAACAATAACGTTAAATATGTAATTTGGTGAAGAATGTGATATGTAGGATGTAAAATCTACACACCGGTATGGTGCTTGTGACGACATAGACTTCAATACTTAAAGTCAAAAAGTGTAATTATGTGTAGCATGAAGAGTATATTGATTGAGTATTATTTAGAATAAGTTTATAACTTTCTATGTAGTCATAATGATTATATAGTAAAATCTTGATCTACTGACATCCATGTTCGAGTAATATTCTTTAGTAACATTAGGTTAAGTATTGAGCCAAATGAATATCTATGTTTTGCTTGTTAAGTTTGGAGGCTAAGTACTCACAATCTCATCCTTGATTGAGACCGAAGCCATGTAGATCAATTTTTACTTTTGGCCCAAATTATCTTCTTCTCAAGACCCAATCAAGTTGTACTGTGCATGCTTAATTTAGCAAATGAAGGTCGAGGCTGAGTGGATCATTTTGACTCAAAGTCAAATTAAATTAGCCATTTTCCTTAAGCTCATCTCTTCTTGATCCATTTTTACTTATATGCTTATCATCATTTTCTTAGTATGATAGTTCTCTTACGTTATTTTTTTCCATTGTATCATTTCAATTATTTAACTCAAAAACCACTCATAACAAAGTTTATAAACCTCTAAGCAACATACAACTCCAACTATGGTTTTTTTATTAGGTTATCTAACACATAATTTCCCCACTCACCCTTGTCTTATGTTAAGAAAATTATATATATTATAAACATCAAGATTTCCAACCTTCCATCTTTCCCTTGTACGTTAAATTTCAAATTTGAAGTATTTATATATATTTAATATAAACCTAATTGGTAAAACTTTACATCTTCGCCTAAGAAAAATGTCCAATATTTCCCTTCAATGAAAAATTATGCAAATGAAAGGATTCAAAATAATTCTCACTATAGTGGTTGAATATTAAATATTGATATCAATACATATTTTTATAAATAGAATAACAAAATTTATTTAAACTAATAATTAAGTTGTTTTTCTTCTAGTATAAATCACATCTTCATATTTGGAATTAATAGAGATGCTTACATAAATATATTTAAAAGATATCGAAGGGTTCGATTAGTCGATAATATTAGTAGATATTTCAATCTAACATCAACTAAAATAATTTTTATTGCTGGATTTATGAAACTAAGAAGAATCATGAAAAATTGATTTCTTTAAGAACATTATTATTGATCAATATAATTAAGCCAAACCACACTATAAATAAAGTAACATATTTATGGTGGGAAAAAGTAGCTTTTTACTAAAATTATATTTAGAAAAATGGGCTTTAAAAATCTTATCTCTTGCTTAAGGAATACGATTTCCCAAGTAAGTGGTCGGCTTCAATTCCAACCACATCTATTTTTCAAGCTTTTACAAACATAAATATAAGTTTGAAAATGACATAATAGAGAGAGAGAGGAATAGAGTATGTTATCAAGTGACAATTATTGTCTTGATAAGGACTAACACTTGCTAGATAAGGAATACAAATTTAAATGATTCAATCAATATTTTTTTGTGTTGATTTAATAAATTTGGGAAGTAGAGAATGATATTGATAAAATGTTTGGTTTATAATTGTTGGCAAAAAGTAGAGTCAAACAAGTGTGGTATTATTAGAATAATTACATGTTTCAAGACACACAAGACTTCAATATATTTATATATATAAGAAAAGTATAGGATGGATACCAATGTTACAAGCTTCCCCCAAACATTGAGAAAGGAAAACAAAAGAGAGAAAAGATAAAGGGAGACATATATTTTAAATTAATTAAGGTTGGCCATGATTTTGAAGTAGTAAGGTAATGAACAAATCATGGGGAAGAGATATGGGAAGAGCAGGCTCAAATGATGGGTTTCCCGTTGGTTACCTTTTCTCGTCACATGGCAAGTTGTGGTTGGCAAAATAAGTTCTACTGCTGCAGAAGAGTTTTTCTAATGTTGTTGAAGCTCACTTTAATCAAATTTATTTAAACTTTTACCCAATCTGAAACTTCTATTTATGTTTATTTGTAAAGTTGTCTTGAAGTATTTCAAAACCAAAGTTTTGAGAACAATCTATACCTTTTTAATAATTATTACACAGACTCCATGAAAGTACTTGGTCTAACATTCACCGTTATAATGTCTGAAAAATGTATATGTCGGTGACAATACCAGAAATAGGAGAGGCTAACCATGTTTTGATTCTAAAATCCACGGTGTAGCTAGCCTTTTCCTATCGTATGTAAATGACCAATCAAATAAAATTTATAATATACCGCTCAATTCTATCTATACTACTAAGTACTTCAAAAAAAGGATCATTAGGTAGATCCACGAGAAAGCATAAAGACTAGTTTTTGGAAGTAAATTATTTAGTTAAGGGGATAAATGGGGTGTTTTATGTGGTTTGAGATTGAAATGTGTAATGAAAGTAAAAACATGCATCAAAGCAGTAAATGTAGAATATATTAATTAAATGCAATCAAATTCTAGTCCAGAGGAATGGAATCACATCCTAATCAATTTAATTTAATTCCTATACTTTGGGAATTGGGCTGGGGATAAATTTTTAATAGGAAATGTTTAATAAAAAATTAAATATGATTTATGCAAGATCGATAGAAGAATATGTTATCGTTGTTGTCGATCAAATTACAAGTCTATCTAACAAATTACAAGTCTATCTAACATATTACTTTCTAGAGGTGATTAACAAATAATTACATTACACTTATTATAAATTAAACACGAAATTGCATAATCCACCATTAGCTATCAATCAATAACAATAAATTATTATGAATAAATTAATAATCAATAAGTTAGGAGTATATGAACCCACACAGACAAGAAATCTCATATTAATTATCAAAAGTACAAGGGGTTCCTCCTATATGGTGTGTTATCAGAGCACCATTTAGGATATCCACACTAATTTCATGGTTAATAATAATCAAATGGTTGGATGTAAACAAATGTATGTAAATAATGGTAAAAGAAGATTAACAACATTTAAAAATTGTTCCAAAAGATAAAAAATTTTATACCCTAGATTTTCATTGAAGTGCCAGAATCAGAACATTTTAGGAAAAGAAAACACAACAGAACTAAAGCCAAGATTCAAGTCTTGGAAGCACAATAGGCTTAAGCATATTCGTCATTCTCAACAACTCATACGAAAAATAAAAGTTGTGGCTTTTACCTGTTTTTTCTACATGTTTTTGGATGTTACTTCCATAGATGCCACCAAATCACAAATATTGTAGCTAAAACTATCAATATAAGACTCTTCCAAATCTTTTTTCAACAAAAGATCCCTTATTTTAGAATGATTTGTTCTAACTTCTTTTCCAATTTCATTATCTTCATCCATTACAATCTTCACAGCTTTACAAACACTTTCCTTTGTAAACCATCCATCTTCTTGTCTTTTTTCCACCTCCACCCCAACCCTAAGATTGTTCCCCATCATCCTTGCATTGATAATTTGATCCCCAACTTGAGGCAACAGCACCAATTGACACTTATTCACCAATGCCTCTTTTAAAGAATTAGAACCACAGTGTGTAACAAAGCATCCCACGGATGGATGCTCCAAAATCCTCTCTTGTTGAATCCACCCACCGTAAACCACCCCTCGTCCCCCGACTCTTTTTGCAAACCCCTCCGGCAACGCAGCCTCAACTGTTTCTGCCCCGAAAGGCGGTTTGAGTGCAGCAAGGAATGGCATGTCTAAAAGCTCAAACCCCATCAAAAGTTCTTGAAATTGCTCCATTTGTAACGTGCACTCGCTCCCAAATGCACAATATACCACTGAGCCCTCCTTAAAACCTAAAAGCCAACTTTCCCATTTCTCCTCCAAAGCTTCAGGGTTTAGTGTTTCAGGCAAAACAGACCCAGTAAGCAAAACAGGTTTTCTGAACTCAAATTGAAGATAATTCACAAAATCTCCCTCAATCTCATGACATGTTCTAAACCCTATTGCATCACAATCACTAAAACTTACAAATTGGCGATCATAAAAAAGTACATCACTCCCAAACTTCCATTTTCTTTTTGAAGCAAAAACTCTTGCTTCATGGGGATGAAGGTTTATGGTGGAACTGGGATAACCAACTGGGGGTTTCATGAGATCTTCCTCAGTTAACTCATTTTTATAAAATTGCCTTGAAGGGGTTAGAGTATAAGCAATCATGGCTGCACTAGTAACACAATAATGGATTGATTTGATACCTAATTGGCTAGCTAATTTTGGCAACCAATGAGTGAAATCAAAGAGGATGAGATGGGGTTTTAGAGTTTGAAGGAGGAGAGTGATTTGAGGTTGAGTGAGATCCATGGAGGTCATGATGAGGTTATGGAGAGGGTAAGGGACATCACAAGTGGTCTCTGCACCATGTGGGAGGCCATGGACATGAGGAACAATGACAGGAATGAATGTAATGAGATTAGGGAAGAGATTTAAGGGCTCAAATTTGGGAAGGGTTTTGGTGGGGATGAAGAAAGAGATTTTGTGGCCTTTTTTGGCTAGTTTATTGGAGAGATGGAGAAATGGAGTGAGATGGCCAAGAGCAAACCAAGGGTACATCGCAATGTGGAGGGAAGTATGGCGGGCGGTGGCCGTCGCTGCTGCTTCGGCAGCCATTGTTCTTAGAGATTGAAGATGAAGGGTGAAATATGAAGCTTTTCTTTAGTTGAATGGTTCTCAAAATATCATCTAACCCTAGCTGTTTAGAATAAGCATGCATAATTTTTGTTTATTATATCAAATCGGAGTAGCAGAATTTGGATTTTTGACCCTAAGAGTACTAAATTTCAATTATCACTAGTTCACCCTTTTTTTTTTAACAAGTCATAAAAAATGTACCTTATTATCTCAACTAGGTTTCAATGCATATACATAGACTTAAAAAAAAAAGTTTAATATACCTTTATACATACAAGTAGTTAGATAGGATTACTCCTTGGTACCCTGTTTCTGTCTTCCCAAGAAAAAAAAAACTTATTTTTTACATAAAATAAGAGTTCCCTAACATTTTCAACAGAGATTCCAATTTGTAAGTTTAACGAAATTTGACAGTGAAGATTTGAAATAAATGTGATTAGAACTTTTAGTATAGAAATTGGAAAAAAAGAAAAACTATAATTCAATCTTTCAGTGTGGGGCTATATGACGTTAGTTTTAATGTTAGAAGTTCAATTAATGACCATTTTTTTTTTCAAACCATTCTATTTTAATACGTAACAGATCACTAAAATTAAGGGGAAATCTACCAGAAATTGAATCTAAAATCACTCCAAAATCAAACAGATCAAAGTACCAACAAGATCTCGATCAAACACTTATCCCCAAATTTTTGGAAGATCGTTTCAGGGTTCAGGGTTTAGGGACTTCTGTTCTGTCATTTGACCTTAATAACTCAACAATTTTGATGCATGTTATCTTTACCATGCAGATACGTGATTTCGGTAGCAGATTTAGAAAAGGAATATAATTCTTATTTTAGACAACTGAAAACTAGTGACTCGTGGAGTAATTACCTACAAAATACGTCTCTATGGTTTGGAGGAAGTTTGGATTTAGGTAAGGATTCATATCTCTGTAAACACAACATTGATTGACATTTTCATTACAAGAGCAAAGAAATTAAATAAATATAACAAAAACATCTCAACAAGCTAAGAAAGCTCTAATTTAAAAATGGTGACATGCACAACTCTACCAGTACACCAGATCCCATCACAACTTCTACAGAGATGGACGAATTTATTAAGGGATTAGAGGCACGTGCTCCTTCTACCTCCACATTCTCAATTTTTGTATTAAAATGTCAGATTACAATATACATTAAATAATATTCTAATTTAGCTAAATTTTAGTTTTGGTATAGTGGCTGTGCCCCTATAAAATCACGAGGATTGATTTTTCTAAAATGAGATAATTTGATTTTTCTTTCTAAATTTTAATGATTTTCTAAATGGAAGATAATTTAATTTCCTAAAAGAATATAATTTTTTAAAAAGAGTAAAAAACCTATCTAAGATACCTTATTTTCTAGCTCACATTTGTTATCTAACCAATATTTAGAAAAAAAATGCAAAGTTGGTGGTCCAAACTTTCACTCTCGACAATATTCTATGAAAAATGTACTATTTTTTTATGCAATTTTTAAATATACATATTTACATTACAAAAAATCATGTGAAAATTGTTAGTCTTTCTTTCTTTATTGCTAATGAATGTTATTCTTTATTGCTAATGAATGTTATTGGAGCATTAGTGAAATGTCGAGATATTGTGTATTTATTATATAATGTCCAGTGCCCTATATAAAATTTATGGATCCGCCACTCAACAGTACCAAGTCGGTTAGAACTCCACTATATGTGCTTGGGCAAGAGTAGAGTAGTACTAAGTTTAATTAATTTAAGCGTGCTTGGATGCAGTACTAACTTGTGACCTACCTTGATGCACCCCTTCTAAAAAAACTTAGTTATAGATTTAAAGAAAGAAAATTAATAAATGAGCTTTTGCAAGAATAGTAAAGAGTTTTATGATAATAGAGCTCAATAGCAAATTTAAAATTGATGACTATCTGATAGCTCTATGATTACAGCTGGATGACCCTCTAATAGTCGATATCCTATATTTCCAATATGCAAGAAAAATTGATGCCATAGACTATTTTTTTCTAAATGTTTTTTTGTCATTTGATACAATTTTTCATAAATAAAAGATTTAAAATAGAAAGGTTGAAAAAGAAGTTACAAAATCAACAATTAAGTAATAAAAAAACATATAAAGATACAATTAAGCAATACAAAACATACAGAGATAGACACAGATGATATTTGTTTTCAGAATACAAAACAGTTTGAAAAATGTGTTTTTCAATCTAAAACAAAATGGCTATAAATTTCAAGTTTTATTATAGCTAACGGCAAATTTAGGGTTTAGAGTTCTGCCATTGACGTGGATGTGGATGTAGCATTAATAGGAGCAGCTTCGACACACGCACGAGGATTTTGCTTTCCAGTAATGATGGGAATCACGTTTCTACACTGAGACGTAATCCGTCCTTGAGTTCCGGTGTAAGTTAGGTCAATATCAGCAACTTCCACATCTTCGCACGGTAAATCTTTGCTACAAATAAGTTGAATAGCAACCGAAGTAGCAGAAGTGCCTCTGATATTCTTGAAACTAACGTTGCTGATCTTAATTTTTGATGGAATCTGAACAAACGTATACATAAGAAACCAAAAATTAAATCATGTTAGTTTTGCATTCGTTATATATAAGAAAAATATTACTTGAAGTAAATTAATTAGTTGCAAATTATGAATAAGGAGCAATTTCAATACATATGTACCTTTTTGTCGCATTGATCAAATGGACAATATTCTTGGTTAATAACGACAGGATTGCTAACATTAACCATTTCAATATCTTCAAAATGTAAGTCAGAGGCTGTGTATGCAGATGCAGAATCTGGCCACGACTTGATTCTAACACCATTCCAAGTATTGATTAATTTACATGATTTCACTGTAACTCCTGTCACCTCTGTTCTATTAGCGTACCTGCCTAAACTTCCTATACTAATGCCATCTCCTGGTCCGCAAGTTACATTAGTAATAGTTATTTGCTTGCTGCTGTCTCCAACAGATACACAATCAGCTCCGTTTGAGATTTGTGTATTGAGAATGTTAATCTCTTCTGAACTGCTCACATGAATTCCATCAGAGTTGGGGTTACTCTCTGGTGAAATAATTGTCACATTTTGGAGAGTAACATTCTTGCAATCGAAAAGATTGATGTGAAAATTCTGACTATCCAAGGAAGTTATGTCCTTCACTATTGAATTGTTTATGGAATTGAACTTCACATTCTTACAAATTTAATGTCGGCCCGCCCAAAAGATAAGGTATCCGAGTTAGAAAAAAATGCATATATTAATTGAAAAATTATGTATTCTTCAAGAATAAAGAGAAAGAAGATAATATAACTAGAGAATTTACCCGGGGAAATTTAGCGCATGTTTTTTCCAAGCGACAATCATTTTTGTCTCCACCCTTTTTTCGTTGGCCATCAAAAGCACCAGTGCCTGACACTGTCAATTGATCGATATGTTCAAAAAGAACCATCATATTTCCTATTGGATTGGGATGAGCTTGTAATGTTCCTTCCAACCGAAAGTCAATAGTACTCTTGCAAGGACCATCGAGAATGGATTGGTTTAGTTGGTAAACTCCTATTGGAATCAACAATATACTAGAATTGGTCGATGCACATGCATCCTTCCATGCATTTGCCAAAGCCTATAAATTGAATTATTTCATTAGATAAAAAAATTACATAAAATGCAAAATTTATCAAGCTAATATATATTTACCTGAGTAATATCAGTATTAGGTTTGGCACCATACGTAGTGATATCAAAAATGGATTGACCTTTTGCGGTTGATGCCAACATTAACAACAGATGTAATAGTAATGCCATAATGTTTGACTTCAATCCCATCATTTTTATGTATGTCTTCTACTTTTTGCTTATGATTTTCTCTTTATTCTAATTTAATTAACTATGAAAATGGGAATGAATGATTCAAATATGCAGTCATCCAACCCCTCTTTATATATTCCAAAAAATCTTGGTTGCTAAATTTGGAAAAAGATCGTTGAAAGATTGAAGCTAAACCATTAGGCTGTCCGTCATAAAAATAGCCATTTCATAACAAATGGAATTTACTAATCATTTCCTCACCTCAATAAAATTTATGTTTGAGACCAACTGAAAAAAGGAAGAACGGATAATTTTAGTGAAAAAACATATGACATAATTAGGATTGTATTTGATTGAAAAACAACCTCTGAGAAATTGAAAAAAATTTATAACCTCGTCTCTATTATTATATGAAGTGGCTCAAATATTTCTATAGTTAGTTAAAGGGTATGTAGGAGAGTAATTTGTCAATGATTAAAGTCACTTTTGATATGTCAAATGGAGCAAAAATTCATCTGGCAGACAAGATTATTAGTAACCATGAGGTGTATTAATTTAAATCTGCTTCCCATGTACTGAAAATAAAACCACTTTTGACATATCTTAAATCACTTTCTTTGTAAGAGGTTAAAAATATGTGCCAAAATTTACTTATTTACTTATCATATATTCGTATTCTTAGGAGAAGATCAGTCACAATGCCATCGCGATATAGACCGATTCGATATCCTTTCTATTAGGATGGAGACAATGTTAGATTTTGAGTTTGGGATGGGATACCGTCAATGTTCTGGCTAGAGCCTTTGAGCATTTGTGCTTGGACTATTGTATGTGCTTCTTTGTTGCTTGCTAATTTGTTATCTTGTGCTTTTCTATGACTTGCCTATGATACACTTTTTGAGTCATGTATGTGTACTGAAGCATTGTGAAGAGAAAATACTAAGTATGATTTTAATTAAGCATATTTTAAAAAATTTCTCTTCCATCTCTCATGCACACTTGAGTCCTTCACCTGGCTATATCCTAGGCTAAGTAGCGTTTTTCCGGCTCCATATCAATTTAGCAATGTATTCATGACTAGGACACAACCAACCGAACTTTTTTGCTTGTTTAAAAACAAATCTCCCTCATGATCAGTTAGGGTTGCTCAATGTTACTGTGGTATGATAATCCTCGACCAGGACGAATTATTGTAGCTAATGAATAAAAATTAGAAAAATACAGAAAAATATTGATAAGAAAGAAATGAAGTCGGTTTGTTCAAAATTTGCATGCATTTGCCACTTTGTGTAGGAGAAAAGTGAATTGAGGGTCCTTTAAATCTATTCCAAATTTAATTTTGTTAGGACTTAAGTAGAAGGGCCATGCCTTTGTTAGGAATTTTAATGTGCATATTGCTTGTTCTTGGATTTGTATATTATTAAAGATTGAGTGTTTGTTGGGTTCTTGTTGACTGTTAAGGCATGAGAAAGTGACTTACTTAATCGAGGTTTAATGTGACTGTGTATGCTTTATTCTACCTTGCTCAGAAGGATGAAGGCCGGATTAATTGTTGGTGGTGTTTGATAACACCAAGAATGTACTACCTAATGTTGCTTAATTTTGGATCATTTTGTGATTTTTTTTACATTTCAATTTGATTATTGTCAAGGTTGAGTATGAAGGAGTATTTTCCCTATTTCAACATATTTTTGAGATTTTAAACTTATGTTTTAATAGATTTTTTTAATGATATTATTAGATGCTCACGGATTTTATGATAATACAACTTTGATTAAATTGACTTAATTGATTGTAGGTTAATTTCAACTATGTAAACATTAATTATATCCGTGCTAAATACATAAGAAATTAATTTTAAAAATTTCAAAACTCAAGAGAGTTTGATAACACATTCCAGGTTGTTAAGAGTATAAAAACATCCGTTGTAGAATTGAATTTTCTAACACGACCCACGTAGGTCTACACTAAAGTGTTTAAAGGGATAGAATAGTTAAAATTGTATGATTTATTTTCATTATATATTTCATTCCCCAGAAGAAAATGGAAGGAAGAAAAAAGGTACATGATCAGCTTCATGAATCATCAAAGAATGGATAAAACCTATGGAATGTTAAAAATGAATACAGAATAATGTTGTGAATTAAATATAGATATGTGATAAACTTTCACATATGGTTTTGCAGACTTTGTGTGGCATTGGTTGAAAAGATTAGTCTGTTGATGGAGCACCAGCAGGAGCAGGCTTAGCACATATTTGAGGGCTTTGCTTTCCAGTAATGAGAGGCTGCACGTTTGCACATTCAGACAAAATCGGTCCTCGTATTCCACTATAAGTGAGGTTAATATCAGCGACTTCTACACCTTCACATGGTATACTTTTGCTGCAAACAAGCTTCACTGCGATAGGAGTAGCAGAAGTGCCTCTAATATTTTTGAAACTCACTTTGCTGATCTTAATCTTGGATGGAACCTGAAATATTAATGGTCCCAAAAGTGTATTTGTTTAGTTCATGAAGTTTAACTAATAAACAAAATAAAGTATAATTTCAATACAATATATACCTTTCTGTTGCATTGATTCCACGGACAGTATTCTTGGTCTATAATGACAGGGTTGCTCACGTTTTGCATCTCAATATCTTCAAAGTGCATGTCAGAGGCTATGAATGCACCGGCAGAATCTGGCCAGGTTTTGATTCTGACACGCGTTGGTAGTATTGATTAATTTGCATGCTTTCACAGTAACTCCTACCACGTCTTTTTCCTTGGTGTACTTGCCCAAGCTTCCTACGCTAATGCCATGTCCTGGTCCGCAAGTTACATTAGTAATAGTTACTTGCTTGTTGCTATCTCCAACAGACACACAATCATCTCCAGTTGAGATTTTTGAATCGAGAATGTTTATCTGTTCAGAGCTACTTATGTGAATTCCATCAGTGTTGGGACTATTCTCTGGTGCACTGATTGTCACATGTTGAAAAGTAACATTCTTGCAACCCAAAAGATTGATGTGGAAATTTTTACTGTCCAAGGAAGTTATGTCCTTCACAATTGAATTGGTGATGAAACTGAACTTCAAATTCTGATGGATTTAAACGAATAAGGGATCAGAATAAAAAAAAAAAAAAAACTCTCAATTTAAAACGACGCATATGTAATTGAAATTATGTAGATTTAAATTGTATATAAAATGAGGCAAAAGGTTTGAAATAATATATAAACAATTTACCATGGGAAGTTTGGTACATATCTTCTTTTTGTGGCAATCATTCTTATCCCAACCTGCTTTTCCTTGACCATCAAAAACTCCCGTGCCTGATAACATTAGTTGATCAATGTATGCAAAAAGAACCAACCCATCTCCATTTGGATGGAGAGGAGCTTTTAGTGTTCCGTCGACTTGGACTTGAATAGGAACACTCTTGCAAGGTCCTTTAAGATAAGATTGACTTAATTGGTATACTCCTTTTGGAATCAACAATTTACTAGGAGTTGTGGACATACATGCTTCCTTCCATGCATTTGCTAAGGCCTGCAAAAGTTTAGTTCTATCATCAAATTAAAGTCTTCTTCCTAATAAATTAAAAAAAAAATTCATCAGTTTTGCATATATACTTGCCTGAGTAATATCTGTATTAGGTTTGGCACCATATCTTGTAACATCAAAAAGGGATTGGGCTTCAATAGTAGATGCCAACAATAAAAAGAAAGGTAGTAATGCCAATCCCATCACTACTACGCCTTCTATACTTTATTTATTTACTTATATATTGTCCTAATGGCTAACTCGAAAAGAATGGGTTTGAATATGCACTTTCATTCAGCCCTCTTTATATAGGAGAAGAAGATCAATAGTGTTTGAAAAATTCTCTTCCAAATTTTATTTACTATATTTGGCAAAGATCGATGAATGGTTGAAGTTAAATAACCATGGTTTATATTTGTCAAAAATTAGTTATAATCCCTTGAAATTTTGAAGTACTTCTAAATTCTCTAAATCCCAATCAAATTCATTCCTTAAATTCGTGTTTGAGACCACACATGTTCAAACCTGACAGTGTGCAACACAAGTGGCTTAAAACAAGTTGAACAAAATAGATCTATATATGTTTCAATCGACAATATAAAAATCTACAACATAACAATTATGCGATATTAAATGCACGTTAATAATCAAGGATGAGTGAGTTGAAATTTAGATTATATTAGAAAAAAAAAATCATGAAACATAAGTTTTACTTCTTCACATGGTAGGTTGCTACTACAAATAAGTTTCACACTTACACGCGTTCAGATAATAGAATCTTTTATTCCATTCTAAACGAAGTAAATGTTGGCTACTTTTATTTCTTCACTTGGTAGGTTGCTACTACAAATAAGTTTGATTTCCACTGGAGTTGCAGAACTTCCTCTAATATTCTTGAAGCTCACTTTATTAAACTTAATCTTTGACAAAATCTGAAAAATGAGAGTGAAAATTAAAGTTTATCCATGAAGTTGACAATATGCATGAAAACTTTTAAAATCAAAATTTCAAGAATGTGATCAATGCCTGATGATTGCTATGATTCCAAGGACAATACTCTTGGTGTATGAAAATTTGGTTGCTAACGTTGACCATTGTAATGTCTGAAAAATTCTTGTTGATGGCAATACCAGCAACATGAGAGGTTGGTCATGTTGTGATCCTAACACCATCAATGATGTACATTATTGTGGAGTTATTTACAATGACACCTCCAATAGGTTCTTTGTTAGTGTATTTTTCAAGACTTTCCTATGCTTATTCCATGACCTGGCCCACATATCACATTAGTGACTTTTATTTGTTTGCTTCCATCTCCAAGTGAGATGCAATTGTCTCTTGTTGTTATTCGAGATTTTAAGATTGAGATCCCAATTGATCGATCAATGTGTATTCCATCTGTGTTCGGACGATCTTCTGGTGCAATTATGTTAACACCTTGGAATGTGAGGTTCTTTCACCGTAGGATGTTGACATGAAAGTTTTTGCTATCGAATGATGTTATTCTCCTCATAATTGAATTGGTAATGAAGTCAAATCTTAAACTTTGATAATTTTATATGATCAATAAGTTGTGTAAGAGATACGGTGAGAAAGCAATAATGCACACAAACTTTTAGGGAGGGATGAAAATATGAGTTTTCTCTAAATATTTAGTCTTGATATATATTTTTTAAAAATAAGTTAGCTCTTTTGCCTCAATTTTATATGGTTAAATTTAGTTCAATATTTTATTTCTTAATCATCATATGGTACT
The DNA here is from genome assembly GCF_000004075.3 of Cucumis sativus. Taxonomy (NCBI): domain Eukaryota; kingdom Viridiplantae; phylum Streptophyta; class Magnoliopsida; order Cucurbitales; family Cucurbitaceae; genus Cucumis; species Cucumis sativus. The sequence goes on along the minus strand of NC_026661.2, from coordinate 2,154,259 downwards.
AACAACACATTTACCAAATTGTAAAAATGAAAATAATAGAGAATAAAATCCAACGAACCCTTTCAGAATCAACAAAGACGAATGGGGTTAATGGAAGAGAAAACAAAAGGTATAGAACTTACAATACGGAGGTTAGAAAAATTTATACGTTAATGGCAATCATTCTTTTCCGAACATGCCTTTCCTTGGCCATCAAAAACTCCATTTGATAGTCTCATTCTATCAACATATGCAAAGTAATTCAACTATCTTCATGAAAGTGTTTTGGAGCCGACAATGTTCCATCGCAATTCAATAGGCTATTACAAGGGCCTTAAATTCTCCTTCTCTTACTTTAAATATTCTCCTTATAAGAACCACCTCACTTGGGCGAACAGATGGACATGTGTCATTGATCCATGCATATTTTAAAGCCTATGTTTCACAAGTAACAAAACTACAAAAGATGACAAAAACAATTAATTAATTCAATAAGCAATATCATTTTGTGATTTTTTTTACATTTCAAATTTGATTATACTCTAGCTTGGGTACGAAGGATTATTTTACCTATTTCAACATATTTTTGAGATTTTGAACTTAACGATGATCATTCAATTATGTTTTAATACATTTCGATGATATTATTGGATGCTTAGAGATTTTATTATAGTACTAGCTTGATTAATTAAATTATGATTTTTGATTGATTGAATATTAATTTCAACTATGTAAAAATTAATTATATCAGTGCTTTTGCTAAATACATAAGAAATTAATTTTAAAAATTCCAAAACTCAACAACGTTTGATAACACATTTCAGGTTGTTAAGAGTATAAAAACATTCGTAGAATTGAATGTTATAACACGACTCACGTAGGTCTACGTCTAAAGGGATAGAATAGTAGGGATAGAATAGTTAAAATTGTATGATTTATTTTCATTATATATTTCATTCCCCAGAAGAAAATGGAAGGAAGAAAAAAGGTACATGATCAGCTTCATGAATCATCAAAGAATGGATCAAACCTATGGAATGTTAAAAATGAATACAGAATAATGTTGTGAATTAAATATAGATATGTGATAAACTTTCACATATGGTTTTGCAGACTTTGTGTGGCATTGGTTGAAAAGATTAGTCTGTTGATGGAGCACCAGCAGGAGCAGGCTTAGCACATATTTGAGGGCTTTGCTTTCCAGTAATGAGAGGCTGCACGTTTGCACATTCAGACAAAATCGGTCCTCGTATTCCACTATAAGTGAGGTTAATATCAGCGACTTCTACACCTTCACATGGTATACTTTTGCTGCAAACAAGCTTCACTGCGATAGGAGTAGCAGAAGTGCCTCTAATATTTTTGAAACTCACTTTGCTGATCTTAATCTTGGATGGAACCTGAAATATTAATGGTCCCAAAAGTGTATTTGTTTAGTTCATGAAGTTTAACTAATAAACAAAATAAAGTATAATTTCAATACAATATATACCTTTCTGTTGCATTGATTCCACGGACAGTATTCTTGGTCTATAATGACAGGGTTGCTCACGTTTTGCATCTCAATATCTTCAAAGTGCATGTCAGAGGCTATGAATGCACCGGCAGAATCTGGCCATGTTTTGATTCTGACACCATTGGTAGTATTGATTAATTTGCATGCTTTCACAGTAACTCCTACCACGTCTTTTTCCTTGGTGTACTTGCCCAAGCTTCCTACGCTAATGCCATGTCCTGGTCCGCAAGTTACATTAGTAATAGTTACTTGCTTGTTGCTATCTCCAACAGACACACAATCATCTCCAGTTGAGATTTTTGAATCGAGAATGTTTATCTGTTCAGAGCTACTTATGTGAATTCCATCCGTGTTGGGACTATTCTCTGGTGCACTGATTGTCACGTGTTGAAAAGTAACATTCTTGCAACCCAAAAGATTGATGTGGAAATTTTTACTGTCCAAGGAAGTTATGTCCTTCACAATTGAATTGGTGATGAAACTGAACTTCAAATTCTGATGGATTTAAACAAATAAGGGATCAGAATTAAAAAAAAAAAAAAAAAAACTCTCAATTTAAAACGACGCATATGTAATTGAAATTATGTAGATTTAAATTGTATATAAAATGAGGCAAAAGGTTTGAAATAATATATAAACAATTTACCATGGGAAGTTTGGTACATATCTTCTTTTTGTGGCAATCATTCTTATCCCAACCTGCTTTTCCTTGACCATCAAAAACTCCCGTGCCTGATAACATTAGTTGATCAATGTATGCAAAAAGAACCAACCCATCTCCATTTGGATGGAGAGGAGCTTTTAGTGTTCCGTCGACTTGGACTTGAATAGGAACACTCTTGCAAGGTCCTTTAAGATAAGATTGACTTAATTGGTATACTCCTTTTGGAATCAACAATTTACTAGGAGTTGTGGACATACATGCTTCCTTCCATGCATTTGCTAAGGCCTGCAAAAGTTTAGTTCTATCATCAAATTAAAGTCTTCTTCCTAATAAATTAAAAAAAAAAATTCATCAGTTTTGCATATATACTTGCCTGAGTAATATCTGTATTAGGTTTGGCACCATATCTTGTAACATCAAAAAGGGATTGGGCTTCAATAGTAGATGCCAACAATAAAAAGAAAGGTAGTAATGCCAATCCCATCACTACTACGCCTTCTATACTTTATTTATTTACTTATATATTGTCCTAATGGCTAACTCGAAAAGAATGGGTTTGAATATGCACTTTCATTCAGCCCTCTTTATATAGGAGAAGAAGATCAATAGTGTTTGAAAAATTCTCTTCCAAATTTTATTTACTATATTTGGCAAAGATCGATGAATGGTTGAAGTTAAATAACCATGGTTTATATTTGTCAAAAATTAGTTATAATCCCTTGAAATTTTGAAGTACTTCTAAATTCTCTAAATCCCAATCAAATTCATTCCTTAAATTCGTGTTTGAGACCACACATGTTCAAACCTGACAGTGTGCAACACAAGTGGCTTAAAACAAGTTGAACAAAATAGATCTATATATGTTTCAATCGACAATATAAAAATCTACAACATAACAATTATGCGATATTAAATGCACGTTAATAATCAAGGATGAGTGAGTTGAAATTTAGATTATATTAGAAAAAAAAAATCATGAAACATAAGTTTTACTTCTTCACATGGTAGGTTGCTACTACAAATAAGTTTCACACTTACGCGCGTTCAGATAATAGAATCTTTTATTCCATTCTAAACGAAGTAAATGTTGGCTACTTTTATTTCTTCACTTGGTAGGTTGCTACTACAAATAAGTTTGATTTCCACTGGAGTTGCAGAACTTCCTCTAATATTCTTGAAGCTCACTTTATTAAACTTAATCTTTGACAAAATCTGAAAAATGAGAGTGAAAATTAAAGTTTATCCATGAAGTTGACAATATGCATGAAAACTTTTAAAATCAAAATTTCAAGAATGTGATCAATGCCTGATGATTGCTATGATTCCAAGGACAATACTCTTGGTGTATGAAAATTTGGTTGCTAACGTTGACCATTGTAATGTCTGAAAAATTCTTGTTGATGGCAATACCAGCAACATGAGAGGTTGGTCATGTTGTGATCCTAACACCATCAATGATGTACATTATTGTGGAGTTATTTACAATGACACCTCCAATAGGTTCTTTGTTAGTGTATTTTTCAAGACTTTCCTATGCTTATTCCATGACCTGGCCCACATATCACATTAGTGACTTTTATTTGTTTGCTTCCATCTCCAAGTGAGATGCAATTGTCTCTTGTTGTTATTCGAGATTTTAAGATTGAGATCCCAATTGATCGATCAATGTGTATTCCATCTGTGTTCGGACGATCTTCTGGTGCAATTATGTTAACACCTTGGAATGTGAGGTTCTTTCACCGTAGGATGTTGACATGAAAGTTTTTGCTATCGAATGATGTTATTCTCCTCATAATTGAATTGGTAATGAAGTCAAATCTTAAACTTTGATAATTTTATATGATCAATAAGTTGTGTAAGAGATACGGTGAGAAAGCAATAATGCACACAAACTTTTAGGGAGGGATGAAAATATGAGTTTTCTCTAAATATTTAGTCTTGATATATATTTTTTAAAAATAAGTTAGCTCTTTTGCCTCAATTTTATATGGTTAAATTTAGTTCAATATTTTATTTCTTAATCATTATCATACGATATTAAGAACGAATTCACCAAATTGTAAAAATGAAAATAATAGAGAACAAAATCTAACGAACCCTTCAGAATCAACATAGACGAATGGGGTTAATGGAAAAGAAAACAAAAGGTATAAAACTTGCAATAGGTAGGTTAGAACAAGTTATACGTTTTTGGCAATCATTCTTTTCCCAGCATGCCTTTCCTTGAACATCAAAAACTCCATCTGATAGTCTCATTTTATCAAAATATGCAAAAGTAATTCAACTATCTTCATGAAGGTGTTTTAATTTGGAGTCGGCAATGTTCCATTGCATTTCAATAGGGCTCTTACAAGCCCTACAAGAAAAAAGGTCTACGACGATAGTTATTTACTGTCGCGAACAAAATCCATAACAGTTATTTTCAGTCATAGAAGCGGGAGTCATGGAAAGTCTTCCATGACAGTTTTCAAAAACTGTCGCAATAACTTATGTCATGACATAAAATAAATGTCGTTAGTTAGCATTCTACGACATCAAATAAAAATAAATAACTATCATCATTTATGTATTAACGACAGTTAAATAAATGTCGTGAATTCGTTTATTGTGACATGTTTTAAATGTCACGAATATGTCAATCGTGACATTTTTTTTTTAAATGTCATTGTTTTGCTATTGACGACATTTTTTTTCTGTCAAAGATAGTGCAATCGTGACAATTAATTTTGTAAAAAAAACTGTCATTGTTTTCGTATTCACAACAATTAATAACTGTCACAAATTCATATATTACGACATGTTTTTCATGTTGCAAATTACTCGATTACTACAGTTTTTCCTGTTCTCCTTGCCACTCCGTCATTACACGAACCATTTGAAAGACAATAATATAGCCGACAATGATAATTTTGAATTTATAATATTGACACCCATATAGAAAAAAATAGCCGACACTTTAATATATATACGCTATAATACAATTTATAATATTCGTACATTTCCAATCAAGTTCCAACAATTTACAAGTACGGAATTTCAGCCCTTAATAAAAAAATATATTAAACAACATCAAAATACATATAAAAAGATTTTCTGCTAAAGCATAAACGACCAATCGAGAATGTTCGTCTCTGAAAATGTACTTTGAAAGTAAACCCATGAAGTTGTCGACTCCAGTTGAACCTACAAAGACAATATGAATATTAGCATTCATCATAGAACAAGAGAGTACAACTCTTATAGAAAATTTCAACATTGAGCATTATCTATCACCACATACGTCGATAAGAGAAACAACTACATAGCATAGCACACATGTAGAATAACAGCATCACCTTAACATCCACTTGGTCTACAGTATTGGAACTTTTTACAAATTACAGCTCTTGTATCATTACTCTTTAGAAAATTTAGCTGGATATAAATAAGTAAGCAACAAGAAAATTATTGAATAAGTAATCATAAGTAATAATCAAGATGAATGAAACTAAGGTTGGAAGAAACGTTATCCAACAAGAACCGAAAAGTTTCCATCTTAAGGAGTCAAACACTTTCAAATCTACAAATATCAGAAAGAAGACAGTTTTCATTTGCAATCCACTTCAGTTAATGAAGCCAAGAAATATTAAGGTACTAGGAAAATGAAACTAGAACAACTTGTATCATTTATGGCTTGACAAAAATTAAAGGTCTCCTAGTTTCTTATAAAAATTTTTACAAACATAAAATCCATAACAATTTACACAAGTAGCAATTTAGCAATAGCAATAAGTATAGACATAACACCCATTACAATTTACACAAGTAGCAATAGTCAACCGGTATAAACATACTATCCATGATTAAAAAAAAAATGTTATGGATTGTTTTAAAAAAAGCTCTACCAATGAGTACAAACATAAAATCCATGAGAATTTACACAAGTAGCAATTTAGCAATAGCAATAAGTATAGACATAACACCCATGGCAATTTACACAAGTAGCAATAGTCAACCGGTATAAGCATACTATCCATGATAAAAAAAAAATTGTAGCATCCTAGCAGGTATATTGTTGGTATCGATCGATTGTTTTCAAGTATTTATCTTGTTTCGTAAAGCAACAGTTCAATAGTTTGTTTTAGCATATATAACCACTAAAATTGAATAATGACAAATCATCAAAGAGTGAAAAATGGAAAGCCAATAACTTCAACAAACTAAAGTTGTAAGAGTATATACTTTGAAATAAATATTACCTGTTAACTATATCGTTAGATTGTTCTTATCTTCTTTACATGTTAACATTAGAGGTATCCTCTTGAGTTGTTAGCCTTCATAAGATATATACCTTTATTGTCTGACGTGCTCCATTTCTATTGGATGCTTCCCAATTCTCTATGATCATACATCTGAAGGCTGAATCACATTTTCATCATGTAATCAAACTTTAGTGATTGGATTTGGACGTTTAAGATCATGCAAAATAATAAGCACAAATGTAGATATGCAACGTAATATGTTTACAATAAGAAAACTAAAACTTCTAAATGAATTCTGAATCTTTATACACCCGAGTATGATGACATGCACAAATTCTTCTCCTAGATTCAATGTATAGAGATGAATATTGTTTATGGATACCTTACTATGATTTCCTTACAATGTACAATCTACTTGAAGGTAGTTGAGGTTCTAAAGTACCTAAATACACCGTTCCTACAAATTGGAACCGATAGTCTGTCAGAGATAAAAAATATCTAATATAAGAACTTTTGTGGTTAGCTTTTTGAACATCTTAACTTTTAACAAGTCAATAAGAAATGGAAACAAGAGCATACCATTACAGAAAATCAAGCACATTTCAGCTTTAAAATTATTGTAAACATATATGGTTTAATTTAAAATTAGAAACAATTGAAAATCTTCTTAGGAGCAGTTCCAGTAGCTCTGTGTTTGGCAGCAATTTCCTCTGCCTTTGCCTTCAGCCTTTCTTCTCTATGCTTTGCTTCAATTAACAACCTTATTTTCTTATGTTGTTTTGTGTATCAATGCTATTTTGTTCTTCATTTTCTCTATATACTCACCCTTCTTCTTCTCAAATTTTTCATGCTCTCATTACAAAATCAATCCAAATGAAATCGACAAAAAAAAAAAAAAAACATAGTTGTAAAGAGCAGTTCCGTCAATGAAGAGAAATATCGAATTACAGATTTTGGAATCTTCACTGAGGTTGTGAGTTTATATTTAATGAATTTTTCTAAAATTCTAGAACTAAAATCGTAAATAGCATCTACATACTATACAAATAAAACTTAAACACATTACATATATTTTATTTTCTAATTACCTCAATTTGTTTTAGTTCAGCCTCAAGAGCTGCTTTCCTGTTGTTCTCCCATGACCCAATGTGTTCCATTCAGAAAAACACATATATAAAGCAAATAATAGCATCAAAGGGGTTAAATTCCATTGAGCTCCCTATTCAACTCTTCAGTCTCAATCAGAATTTTAGAATTATTAACCCAAGGGTTGAGAAATATAAAATAAATTTTGAAACAAAAGAAAATTCCAATGAGCTCTTTAAGGAGGAAGCAAAAGACTGTATTCTTTTGAAATTAACTTTCTCAAAAGAAGCAACAATCTCTTCTCACAAACCAGTAACATAGATTCCCCACTGCAAATATGGAGAAAAGAACTAACATCAACAAAGTAGATAGAATTTTGGACAGAGAGTAACATAACATGAAGTTAGGAACATGCAATAAACAAAATCTCATGAAGATTAAGCACATCATTACCCACAACTAGATCCTAAAAAAATAAGAATTTGCAACTAGATCCTGAATAATAGCATAACTTATAATTCCAATGAACACCAATAATTATCCTACTGTGCAAACATGTTTGTAATGTAAACTTACTGTGCAAACATGGAAATTACTTATGTAGATTGGAACCCACAATTTTCAATTTAAAAATCTACTTCCTTGAACCAATGAAATCGATTAGTTCAAAGGAGTAACAAACTACAAACAAGTTAACATTAATGAACCGTATCTACATTAAAATAATATAAATAAAAGACAAATTCACTCTCCCCTTTCTCTACTCCACCCCACTAAGTCTATATATTTGTAATTTACCCACTCACTCAAAAACACCAATAATGAGAAAAAACGAGGTCACTCAAGGAAATAGCTCAACAACATTCAAGGAACAAATCAAGTGTTATTTCAAAAGAAAACCATTTCCAATTCCTTGCCATAAAATCTACTAAATAATGCAAATTAACCATAAAAAATTCAGAAATCAATGAATAGGTAATGATATTTTTACGAAAATAATAAAGAAAACTTGTTGTCATATAATCTTAAAAATTAGTGATGAGCACAGAAGAAGTATTAAATAACATAATTCAAGGCTTGTTGTGTGACTCAAATATCCTATATCGGGACAAACACAATCACACAACATCATTAGCATTTCAATACATTCATAAATAATAATATATCGTTTATCTTTTTCTTTCCTTGATACAATCCTAAAGAGTTTACAACTCCACAAAATACAGCTAACGATTAAAATATGTGAATTTGCTAAAACCCTATACAAACAAAAAAAGAAAAGATACTCATCTCCTTTTTTTTTATTTTTTATCTTTTACTCTTTTTTTAAATATCTCATTCGTCTTTTGATATACGCTCATCTTGAAAATCCCCCCTCTAGAAAAAAAAAAAAAAGAAGACAGATTTCATTTTCCAAGCTCTCCATCCATTTCCACACCCACCTCTAATATTTAATATTTACAGAGAATCTTAATAAAAAATTAAAAAAAAAAAAAGAACTTAGCATATTTTTCCAAAATGTCACTTAAACCAGTGATATCATTGATCATTAATCTATCGATTGGGAGTGGCAGAAACATCGACAGAGAGCTCTAACAAGAGAATATTAACATCACCATGCTAACCTTCTGAGTGGCTAAGAAAAAACTGAGATGAAATTCTTCAAGACTTGAACTTCTCAATGTACTGTAACCCAACTTCGACCAAATCTACACGTAAACATTAAGTCATCAGAACTTGAATGTCATCAACACACAAAAAAAAATTCATGCTTCTTGTATTCCACAAGATACTCTTATTACTTCATTGGGTGTCTTCAAACATTATCACTTTCAATAAAAACAACCAAAGTCCATAAACAGATTGTATGTTATTATTGGAAAACCAAATAATTGAAAACATAGGACCATTTCCAAACCATTAAGCAATCACTATAGGACCAACCATCAATAAAAACATATTTACAAATATGTAAAGTAGATCGGATACGTCCAAAACTAAAGGACTAAATGAGTTAACATCCAGAAAAAAAAAAAAATTCAGACATGCATATGTCGCCACGTGCCCGAGACGACGCGGAGCGGCCGACGTCCTCAAAAGAGCTAGTTTTAAAATAAAATAGGAGTCGCCACCAATATTTTTTACGGTGTGATTGGACACCAAATAAAATAAACAATTTTGAAAAAATGGTCTACGAAAAATAGAATTTGAGTTCGGGTGTAATTTGTGTGTGGAGAAGGTATTAGCACCCCACAACACCCATTTAGAAAAACGGTGGCCAAATTTAAAATCTTCAATTGAAAATATTTTTAAATTTATTTTAAAACTAATGTTTTATTTCATCCCTCATTACTTCAATATTTGAAGCAATGATCTCATAAAATAAGTGGAATTATATTCCATTAATTAGACTATATATTGAAAGAAAGTTTCTCACCTTAAGAAAATGAGAAATTATTACAATTTCTCAAAATTTATCATAGGCTAGTCTTTGATTTTTTTTTAAAACATTGATTAAATTCATTTTTTCTTGGGATCAAATTTCGGACTTCCAAAGATGTGATCTCTCACCTTAAGAATTCTAGGAAATCGGACTCCTAAATTTTATAGATTCCATCATAGGAATAATTTTAGCGAAATAGAAGTGAGTTATTAAAAAAGTTGATTAAGGAAAACATATGAAATATAGATTTATATTTTGAACATTTTTTTAAAAAATTAAAAGGAATAGTTTTAAAGTAAAAATTTCTAAACGGTTAAAAAGGGAAATTTAAGAAAGATTTCAAAATTAGGTCAATAGGAAATGCACAATGGAATCAAATATATCACACGACAGATTAAGCAAGTAAGATAAGATTTTATTTTTTTAAAAAAATATTGGGAATCGATCTTGGACTCCCAAAGAACAGATTCCCTCACCTCAAAAATTTAGAAATAACGGACTCCCAGATATTTCTAATTCCATTGTCGGATTTTTTTAGAATGATAAAATGTAAAGATAAATACGATATAAGAAGAAGAAAAATAATTGTTATAAAATATCATGGTAACATTGCAAAGTGAAAAAAATATTGATAAGTTTAAAACTACATAACAATAATTATTATGCATGCAATAAAAATAATTTAAAATAAATAAAAAGAAAATAGAAAATGCAGATAACGAAAATGAATAGATAAATAAATAAAAATAAAGAAGAAAGAAATAAATAAATAAGGAAAAAGGAAAGAAGAAATAAGGAAACAAAAGAAATAAAAGGAATTAGAAGAGAAAGAAAAACATTTTTTTAAAAAAACAAGAAGTGTGGCCGCAAGGCCAAATAATAATAATAATTATTATTATAACAAATAAATAATTAAATAAATAGTAATTATATAAATAAATAGTAATTATATAAATAAATAGTAATTATATAAATAAATCAATAATAATAAGTTTTAAATACATAGAAAGCCATAGTTATAATAATAAAGTTAAAAAGAAGAAAAACAGAAGTTAAAATAAATAAAGTTAAGAAAAACAGTAATAAAAAAAAGTTAATAACAAATAAAATTATATTAATAATAATAAGTAAATGAAATTTTCTTTATATATGTGTGTGTTTTTAAAGAGAATAAAGTAAAGATTAAAAAAAAAAGTCTTATGTTCTTTTTCTCTATTTTTTAGGGAGAAGAAAAGACTAAGGTTTTTTTTTTTAAGAAAATAAAAATAATAACAACCAAAGTAAAAGAAAGTAAGAATAAACAAATAAATAAATAATAAAATACTTACGTTTGCAGAATTTTTTTTTTTTCCAATTCGCAGAGATTCTCTAACAAAATTTTCTTAAAGACTTTTTGTAAGAAAATTTTCATCCAAAGAATTATTTGTTTAAAAAAACTCTTTCTCATTTCTTTGAAATGACAATGGTCCCTATTAATAGACCGTACAAATTTTCATTTTCCTAAAATAAATTAAATGAGATATTTTGAGATTTTGTGAAAAATAAATTAATGAATATTAAAATACTTTTATTTAAAATTGATTTTCTTTTTTCCTAAAATGATTTAAGTAAGTCAAAATTGATATTAGAAGATTTTATTTAGAACAAATTCATTTCTTTTTTCCTAAAATAGTACAAATATGATATTAAAATATTTTTTAAAAATAAATTGATTTATTTTTGTTTCATAAAAATGAAATATTATAAAATATTATGTTATTATTTTTTTTAGCTTTTTTTAAAGTAAATAGATAAATAAATAATTTAGTCATTATTACTAATATTAGTATTTTAAAAAAGATATAATGTATAGGATAAAAATAGGTGGCTACCGCATATACACACCAAATGCATACAAAATCAATATAACAATCTTCCAAAGTACCCTACCCAAAATAATAATCTTGTGGCAAGTAAGTGTCCTTAAGAGGACCAAACTGCACAAATAATCCCCGTAGGTCGTCTGACCTGCAAAATACATATGGATGAAGAAGTTGATCAACTTTTAGAGAACAAAAGCAAACACAATCTCCTTTTTCCCTTTGTATTCTCAACAAAATAAAACGTTTCTTAGAATTTTCCTAATTCAAATGAACAAAAATCAATTAAAAATCAATCAAATGCTTCATTGAGACATTTCATCAAACACATTGTAATCAAACATATTGTAAGCTACCAAAATGCTTCATCACATAGTCAACCATAAAGAAAAAATGTGATTCACATTAGAAAAATGATCGTAAACAACAATATTGAATATGATGAATATGATGATAGACAAAACAAACACATATCTCCTATAAAATCAAATCAAAACTATGAGGGATGTTTTTCATAAAAAGAACCATCAACATATCACATTGACTCATTCGCATGGAATCCAACATATAGGAGATGAGTTCTGAAGCGATTGGAGAGTAAATTGCATTCACATAAACAACCAAAGACAAAGTGGAATTGGAAATCAAAATTTCATCCATTTTGCAATTTGGGATTTGGGTAATGAGAATTCCCATCAAACATTAAAAAATTTGCCCAACCTATTTTTTATTCAAAACTTCTCTAAAACCTTTAATTTAACACAATTCAAACCTAGGCATAATGAAATTTCAAATATTAAAACCCAATTTTCAGCAATTTGCAGTGAATTTCGAAAGGACAGAAAAAAAATTTCGATACTTACTGGAAATTCCCCAAAATGTAATTAACATTTGCTGGACAACACGATAAACTCCTCCAAAACCTGAATCTAATGTAAAAATAGGATGAAGTCGAAATGGAGCCACGGACGCGTGACGGGAAAAGAAAACCTGAGAGTGAGGGAGAAGACGCCGGCGATAGGTGGTAGCGGTGCGTTTGGATGGTCAGCGCTCAGTCGCAGAAGCCACCGACGTAGGCAGTGGAGAGATTGAGAAAGATTGCAGTGAGGGAAGTGCAGCTGTGATTTTCGCAAAGAGAGGGGGAGAGCGTTTTTGAAATTTAGAGGCTTTCCTTTCTTTTCTTTCTTTCCTTTATTTTCTTTATTTCCTTTCTTTTAACTTGAAACAAATAAATATTATTTTATTATTAATATTTAATGATAGTTAAAAAATGTCATAGATTTATGACATTAAAAAACTGTCATAAATTTGGTCAATCCGAAAATTTTCGTCTTTTCACGCCAAAAATGCGCATTTTGACAATTTGTGACAGTTTTTTTTTTTCTTCTTTTAATTTGGATTGTATAGAAATTGTCATTTTTCTCGTAGTGAAGGGGCTTTAAATTCTCCTTCTCTTACTTTAAATATTCTCCTTAGAGTAACCACCGCACTTGGACGGACAGATGCACATGCGTCATTGATCCATGCATCTTTCAAAGCCTATGTTTCACCAGTAACAAAACTAAAAAAGTTAGAAAAAACAATTAATTAATTCAATAAGCAATATCATTTTGTGATTGTTTTTACATTTCAATTTGATTATATTCTAGCTTGGGTCACTAGTAGAAAAATGGTCTACGACGACAGTTATTTACTGTTGCGAACAAAATCCATGACAGTTATTTTCAGTTATAGAAGCGGGAGTCATGAAAAGTCCTTCCATGACAGTTTTCAAAAACTGTCGCAATAACTTATTTCATGACATAAAATAAATGTCGTTAGTTAGAATTCTACGACATCAAATAACTGTCATATTTTATTTTATGACAATGAATAACTACATCATTTATGTATTAACGACAGTTAAATAAATGTCGCGAATTCGTTTATTGTGATATGTTTTAAATGTCACAGATATGTCAATCGCGACAGTTTTTTTTAAAGAAATGTCATTATTTTGCTATTGACGACATTTTTTTTCTGTCAAAGATAGGGCAATCGTGACAATTGATTTTGTAAAAAAAAACTGTCATTGTTTTGGTATTCACAACAATTAATAACTGTCACAAATTCATATATTACGACATGTTTTTCCTGTTGCAAATTACTCGATTACTACAATTTTTTTCTATTCTCTTTGCCACTCCGCCATTACACGAACCATTTGAATGACAATAATGTAGCCGACAATGACAATTTTGAATTTATAATATTGACACCCATATAGTAAAAAATAGCCGACACTTTAATATATATACGCTATAATACAATTTATAATATTCATACATTTCCAATCAACTTCCAACAATTTACAAGTACGGAATTCTAGCCCTTAATCAAAAAATATTTTAAATAGCATCAGAATACATATAACAAGATTTTCTGCTAAAACATAAACGACCAACCGAGAACATTCGTCTCTGAAAATGTTCTTTGAAAGTAAACTCATGAAGTTGTCGACTCCAGTTGAACCTACAAAGACAACATGAATATAAGCATCCATCATAGGACAAGAGAGTACAACTCGCTTCATATTTTTTTTAAAATATGACTTAGGATTCAAATGTGTTTTCAAGGAAGGTGAAAAGTGCACCAAAAAGTTGTGATAAAAGAAGAACAAAAGGTATAGATATAGAAATATAGTTACGAGAAGACACAAGAGTATACATGGAAAGAGGAAAGAAAACATAGAAGAGTAAAACACAAGAGTATACATGGAAAGTGGAAAGAAAACATAGAAGAGTAAACATGGGACGATGATGAAAGAAAACATAAAAGAGTAATCATGGGAAGAGGAAAGAAAACATAGAAGCTACCTACGTTTTCAGAATTGAAAAGAATCATGGGGAAGGGGAGAAGAAGGTTGCTTATGCATACAAAAATTGCATAAGAACTGTCCTAACAATCACCTAGTCATTCCACAAAGGATTATCTCATAAAACTTCATACCAAATAATCCATAAGTGAAGAATGGTGAAAAACTACAATAATGAATGGTAGCAAACAAACATATCAACTAAACTAACGATAGGCCAAGAGAACTCTAAATGAAAGAAATGAAGATTTCACAATTAACTTTAACTTAGCTGAATGTCAAGCGAAGAAGATTGTAGCCAAGATTCTTAATTAGTAAGGATTTACATCAAATCATCATTACATAATTCCATGAACAAATGGAGGAATGAGTTAAAAGCATTGATAAAATTTGTTGCGTTAAGAAAGAGTTTTTAAGCAACAATATGCATCACAGCCCAACAAATAGTGGTATTTGCTAATAACAACCTAATGAATTCCTTCCCCTGCATCCCAGCCCAGCCATAGAAATTTTATCTCAGAGCAAGTTTAATCCAAATAAATACCTTGTTGAATATTATTGGTAGAATTGGAAGGTAGAATTCAGTAACAAACTAGACAAGTTAATGAGCGAAAAACAAAAATCTGGGGATTATTTGAGAAAATCGTACCTGATACGACCATCTAACTTTAACTTAGCTGAAGCATATCCAACCTATAAATTCAGGAAAACAACATAACAATTAAATCATAAAACCCAAAGAACACATAAATTACTGCAAAAAAAAAAAAAAAAATCAGCATAAGCAAAAATATTGATGACAGAAGGAATGACTACAAACAATAAACTATGCATGCTTTACTCTCACATGTACAAGAAAGAATAATTGATGCCACACATAAATTCAAAGAATTACAAGTTAATTAAATTTCTAAAACGACATGTCGTGGAGGAGATACAAGTGGTTGTTTTGACATGACATAGAGAAATCAACAACACTGGTGTGGTTAAGAATCACGAGTCAATTCATCTGAATCAGAATCACTAGCATTATAGTCTATCGCAACCAATGTTAGCTTATGAAATTAGCAAGATATGTTGAAAGAGGATGGATAAGATAAGGAAAAGACATTAACAAATAAGAGATTTATATTGTAACAATCAACCTAGATGTTTATCACTAACTTTTCAGACCGACGATCGACTTCTTGATGCTTTTGTCATCTGAATTCTTCCCCAAAATCAAAATACATCAAAATACACTTCACACCTTTAAAATTAGCTTGCTGTAAAATAGAGTAATACAAAAGAAACAGGAAAAAAAAGAAAGCAATGTCACAACCACATATTACTATACAACTACAAACAATAGAAATAATGAAACTTTGGTTGAATACGTTCATATTATTTCTATTTTTTTTTTTTTATAGAATATGAAAGCTAACCTAAACAGTAAAATGTAAAGAGCAAGATAGAAAATGTGGAAGCTTTAAGAGCCCATTCAATAACATTTGCCTTTTTATTCTTCTGTTCTAAAAGACTCCTCCAGTTGACACTGATTTTTCTCTACTTTCGAATTAATTTCAACGATAAGATTTTTTTAATAATATCTCATATAAGCAAGCACAAAGCAAACACAAACAGTATTTATCAACTAAATTTCTAAAAAAAAAAAAAACAAACAAAATTGAGGAACATGACTAAGAAGTAAAGTAGAGGGAAAATAGAATACATTGGAGGTTACAACAAGATTGGAATAACGGTGCTTCCATTACCACAACCCAACCTTCAAAACTTTACAATACTTCTAAAACTTTACAATACTTCTTACAAGAAACCAGTTCACGGGGAATTCCTTCAACAAATACTGCCCTTCCTGAACCCCAAATATAAAATACTCAAATCACAACCAAACTAAGAGAAACAACAAAGTTAGGTTGCTACGAATACAAAAATGTTCAAATACTAAGAAAAACAAAAATATGTTGTAGATAAAAATTGAGAACAAGGAAGGAGGAGCATTCTTCACAGAAAAAAAATTAAAACCAAAGTAAAAAAAATATTACAAGAAAGAACTTTACCCAAAATTTTCCGTTCAATTAAACACTAAACAAAAGTCATTTTCTACATCTTTAAGATCCACTTTATTATGTTCATGAATGATAATTTTTATGTGATAGAAATTTGAGTAGTTCAAATGTAAACAAAACAAGATTAATGTTACCTTCCTCAACAGGTTGATCATCCTAGCAATTTAAAATCAGCCCAGTGGCTTCATGAAATTCATAAATAGAAGTGTTGAAGTCATTTTTAGGGTTATAAGCATTTAAGAATACCTCCATCTCCATTTTTTATGAAGTTAATCTTGCCACAACAACTGCAGCAGCCTCTTGGCCTTGGATTCATGATCTTCTACGTTCTTTCCCTCCATTATCTCCAAGCTTCTTCCTTCATCATTGGAGTTGAAATAATCCAGTAGTGGAACTATCTGTTGGATGTCTTTGGTTATGGCATTGGCATTAGCATTGAAGAAACAGCCACGATTCTTGGCATCCATAACCAACTCTTCCCAAACCGAGTTACTCTTTGACAGTGTTTTGAAGTTTCCCAATATCTACAAACAGTACCTACTCTTAAGTCAAAGAAAAGGACTAGTTTTCAAATACATTATAATGGTCAATCGGAAGGAAAAAATCATAAATAAAAAAAACATCATATGATGATTAATTTTGAAAATTGTTTTCATTTAGTTAATGAGCTAAAAGCTCCTTTCACTCCAAATAAACAACTTGAAAGTCACCCTGCGTTTAATTTAATTTGAATTATACATGTTGAAGTAAAGGAACAAAAAGAGAGTAAGCATAGAGAAACTAGAAAGCAGCTACCTAGCTCTTGTAAGTGCGACATTTGTTCTTTGATTACTCGACAAAAACCCGATGGACGATCCTGTATTACACCAAACAGTGGAAATAATAATGATATCTTCCTCCCCTCCCTGAAAGCCATCAACTGAACTCACCTTCACATTAAATCCATTACAATTGTACTTCTTCCCAATTTTGTGTTGAATGGTAACGACTTGAGCTGAATATGGGGACACTACACCAATGCTCATCTTTCCTTTTGAGTCAACACATGCTACAAACATATATTATATTAAAAAATATATATGTATTAAAGATTCGACATGAAACAAGATGACACGCCATGGGCACAACATGGACATGAATGTTTTTAGAAGACATACTGTTTTACAAATGAAAAATTATAGTCTATGAGTTCTGCAATTTAACAATATATTTCAAATTTTACTTTGACACACCATGTATTTCACTCTCTAGTTTTGCTATTTTATCTACGGTCTATTTAGTACGAAATAAGCATTAAATATATGTCTAACATATTTTAGTGCTATTTTGATTTCCTACAACTACTGTGAGATAAAATCTTTTCTACCAACAAGGGTCTTATACATTTAGGCTTTAGTATCTTAGGGTCAAACGCAGTAGGCAAACTAAACTATTCGATATGTATGGTACATACATGTGAAAGACACACTAACCAAGTTGAAATGCTTTCATGCTCCTAAGAAAACGAAAGAGATTTACATAAAAATAGCAAAATAATAATGTATATAACAATTTGAGAAAATTTCATCTGACACAGAAGTAACCAAGCCGAAAACAAAGATCAAATAGAGAAAATATTATACCTTGAGACAAAGAATGAACAATTTTGAGCATAACATCAACCTCTACCATGTTTTTCAAACTGTGTCCAATTTCATCCTTTTCTTCTCGTGCACCATTTATGTTTATGAAAGAATACGAACCGAACATCGGTCGCGGAAGAAACGTCTTTTCATAGGCTTTAGCTTTGACATTAGGACCATCTGAGATCTGACTTGAGTAGAATTTTGAGTTTGGGAAAAGGCTTATGGATGGATGCATTCTGTATTGCACATTGAGAAGATGTTTTGGATGCCCCAATGAGCTTAGCCTCTCAAATAGGGTATGGGAATTTTAAGTCTATGAAATGTTTAGGTTATCCATATGTGTACGTGAGTGTTCAAAAGGTATTTATCATGTTTAACAAGTGTGTATCGAAGTGTCAATATATGTTAAAACAAATGTGATTAAATAAAGGGAGAAACTTTCTTACATTGCTCTGAACCAATGCTGGCAATTGACACTCATCACCTATGAGGATTGCATGCTTTATGTCAGCCAGTTGCATTGGAATAACACACTCACACTCTTTCAACTGTGCTGTTTCATCAATCACCAAAGCCTTCAATGGCTCTAATGACTTCAAATACAACTTAAACGTACCCGAAACCGTGCAAAAGAACAATGAAGCATTCTGAAAACAGAAATTCACAATGGTTCTTTTATTTGTAGTTTGTGGAAGACCAAGCAAATTCATGGATTGTTGAACAGATTTCATAACTGCAATGCAATTATTTCTTCTCATCAAAAGCTCCTCATATTTGTTAAATAATGATCCACACACATTGGATGCAATTACCCTCTCAAGCTCCTCAGATTGTTATCGTTAATCACACTTCTTAGATTCTCTAATTTTTATAGATTTAAACTATAACAAAATCTTGTGTTGTTTCACAAGTGCAAATCTCTACCAACCTACACAAATTCTTGAAAACAAAGAAAAGAATTCTGAAGATTGCAAAGAAATCGACACTAACAAACAATTGGAATGACACCATAAAAAATAATTATGAAAATTTTGGTGAAGATTTTACAATCAAAGAATTCCATGGCTTAATATGGACTGGTGTTCATCTCTTTGGTAAAACAAAATCTACCCTAAAAAAATTCAATCAAAACTAGTGTTCCTCAACAAATAAGTTTTAATACAGAGACAAAAAAAACAAAAAGAAAGAAATGGAAAGGAAGAAGAAGAAGAATCAGAGACAGTAACAAAACCTAACCTTAGTAAATGTCTCCAACGTCGACGGTGGGCGTTTGGTTCCAAAGATGGATAGTGGGCGACGATTGGCAGTGACAGACAACATTGGGAGACGGTCAACGACATTTTCAGAGATCGACGGTGGTTGTTCGTCTGATGGTCTGGTCGGCGGAGTGAGGGTCGAAGAGGAAGACGATTTGGAGAAGGGCGTGTGAGTTTTGTCTTTTTTGGAATATAAAATTAAGTTATATTTTAATAAATTTAAATAAATCAATTACTTTAATGACATCAAATAACTGTCACAAAAAGGTAGAACCCGAAAACAGCGTTTTTTTCTGCCAAAAACGCGTGTTTTGACATTCTACGACAGTTTTTTCTTCCCTCTCTTTAATTTGGGTTGCATTGAACTATCATAGAAGCTAGTTTTTCTTCTAGTGGGTATGAAGGATTATTTTCCCTATTTCAACATATCTATGAGATTTTGAACTTAACGATGATCATTCAATTATGTTTAAATAGATTTCGCTGATATTATTGGATGTTTAGGGATTCTATAATAGTACTAGTTTGATTACTTAAATTATGATTTTTCATTGATTGTATATTAATTTCAACTATGTAAACATTCCAAAACTCAAGAGAATCTGATAACACATTTCAGGTTGTTAAGAGTATAAAAACATTCGTAGAATTGAATGTTATAACACGACTCACGAAGGTCTACATCTAAAGGGATAGAATAGTTCAAATTGTATGATTTATTTTCATTATATATTTCATTCCCTAGAAGAAAATGGAAGGAAGAAAAAAGGTACATGATCAGCTTCATGAATCATCAAAGAATGGATCAAACCTATGGAATGTTAAAAATGAATACAGAATAAAGTTGTGAATTAAATATAGATATGTGATAAACTTTCACATATGGTTTTGCAGACTTTGTGTGGCATTGGTTGAAAAGATTAGTCTGTTGATGGAGCACCAGCAGGAGCAGGCTTAGCACATATTTGAGGGCTTTGCTTTCCAGTAATGAGAGGCTGCACGTTTGCACATTCAGACAAAATCGGTCCTCGTATTCCACTATAAGTGAGGTTAATATCAGCGACTTCTACACCTTCACATGGTATACTTTTGCTGCAAACAAGCTTCACTGCGATAGGAGTAGCAGAAGTGCCTCTAATATTTTTGAAACTCACTTTGCTGATCTTAATCTTGGATGGAACCTGAAATATTAATGGTCCCAAAAGTGTATTTGTTTAGTTCATGAAGTTTAACTAATAAACAAAATAAAGTATAATTTCAATACAATATATACCTTTCTGTTGCATTGATTCCACGGACAGTATTCTTGGTCTATAATGACAGGGTTGCTCACGTTTTGCATCTCAATATCTTCAAAGTGCATGTCAGAGGCTATGAATGCACCGGCAGAATCTGGCCATGTTTTGATTCTGACACCGTTGGTAGTATTGATTAATTTGCATGCTTTCACAGTAACTCCTACCACGTCTTTTTCCTTGGTGTACTTGCCCAAGCTTCCTACGCTAATGCCATGTCCTGGTCCGCAAGTTACATTAGTAATAGTTACTTGCTTGTTGCTATCTCCAACAGACACACAATCATCTCCAGTTGAGATTTTTGAATCGAGAATGTTTATCTGTTCAGAGCTACTTATGTGAATTCCATCCGTGTTGGGACTATTCTCTGGTGCACTGATTGTCACGTGTTGAAAAGTAACATTCTTGCAACCCAAAAGATTGATGTGGAAATTTTTACTGTCCAAGGAAGTTATGTCCTTCACAATTGAATTGGTGATGAAACTGAACTTCAAATTCTGATGGATTTAAACAAATAAGGGATCAGAATAAAAAAAAAAAAAAAAAAACTCTCAATTTAAAACGACGCATATGTAATTGAAATTATGTAGATTTAAATTGTATATAAAATGAGGCAAAAGGTTTGAAATAATATATAAACAATTTACCATGGGAAGTTTGGTACATATCTTCTTTTTGTGGCAATCATTCTTATCCCAACCTGCTTTTCCTTGACCATCAAAAACTCCCGTGCCTGATAACATTAGTTGATCAATGTATGCAAAAAGAACCAACCCATCTCCATTTGGATGGAGAGGAGCTTTTAGTGTTCCGTCGACTTGGACTTGAATAGGAACACTCTTGCAAGGTCCTTTAAGATAAGATTGACTTAATTGGTATACTCCTTTTGGAATCAACAATTTACTAGGAGTTGTGGACATACATGCTTCCTTCCATGCATTTGCTAAGGCCTGCAAAAGTTTAGTTCTATCATCAAATTAAAGTCTTCTTCCTAATAAATTAAAAAAAAAAGTTCATCAGTTTTGCATATATACTTGCCTGAGTAATATCTGTATTAGGTTTGGCACCATATCTTGTAACATCAAAAAGGGATTGGGCTTCAATAGTAGATGCCAACAATAAAAAGAAAGGTAGTAATGCCAATCCCATCACTACTACGCCTTCTATACTTTATTTATTTACTTATATATTGTCCTAATGGCTAACTTGAAAAGAATGGGTTTGAATATGCACTTTCATTCAGCCCTCTTTATATAGGAGAAGAAGATCAATAGTGTTTGAAAAATTCTCTTCCAAATTTTATTTACTATATTTGGCAAAGATCGATGAATGGTTGAAGTTAAATAACCATGGTTTATATTTGTCAAAAATTAGTTATAATCCCTTGAAATTTTGAAGTACTTCTAATTCTCTAAATCCCAATAAAATTCATTCCTTAAATTCCTCTTTGAGACCACGCATGTTCAAACCTCACAGTGTGCAACACAAGTGGCTTAAAACAAGTTGAACAAAAATAGATCTATATATGTTTCAATCGACAATATAAAAATCTACAACATAACAATTATGTGATATTAAATTCTCGTTGATAATCAAGGATGAGTGAGTCGAAATTTAGATTATATTAGAAAAAAAAAGCATGAAACATAAGTTTTACTTCTTCACATGGTAGGTTGCTACTACAAATAAGTTTGATTTCCACTGGAGTTGCAGAACTTCCTCTAATATTCTCGAAGCTCACTTTATTAAACTTAATCTTTGACAAAATCTGAAAAATGAGAGTGAAAATTAAAGTTTATCCATGAAGTTGACAATATGCATGAAAACTTTTAAAATCAAAATTTCAAGAATGTGATCAATGCCTGATGATTGCTATGATTCCAAGGACAATACTCTTGGTCTATGAGAATTTGGTTGCTAACATTGACCATTGTAATGTCTGAAAAATTCTTGTTGATGGCAATACCAGCAACATGAGAGGTGTACCATGTTTTGATCCTAACACCATTAGTGATGTTCATTATTGTGCAGTTCTTTACTATGACACTTTCGATATATAGGTTCTTCATTTGTTTATTTTTCAAGACTTTCCTATGCTTATTCCATGACATGGCCCACATATCACATTTGTGACTTTTATTTGTTTGCTTCCATCTCCAAGTGAGATGCAATTGACTCTTGTTGTTATTCGAGATTTTAAGATTGAGATCCCAATTGATCGATCAATGTGTATTCCATCTGTGTTCGGACGATCTTCTGGTGCAATTATGTTAACACCTTGGAATGTGAGGTTCTTTCACCCTAGGATGTTGACATGGAAGTTTTTGCTATCGAATGATGTTATTCTCCTCACAATTGAATTGGTAATGAAGTCAAATCTTAAACTTTGATCATTTTATATGATCAATAAGTCGTGTAAGAGATACGGTGAGAAAGCAATAATGCACACAAACTTTTAGGGAGGGATGAAAATATGAGTTTTCTCTAAATATTTAGTCTTGATATATATTTTTTAAAAATAAGTTAGCTCTTTTGCCTCAATTTTATATGGTTAAATTTAGTTCAATATTTTATTTCTTAATCATCATATGGTACTAACAACACATTTACCAAATTGTAAAAATGAAAATAATAGAGAATACAATCTAACGAACCCTTTCAGAATCAACAAAGACGAATGGGGTTAATGGAAGAGAAAACAAAAGGTATAGAACTTACAATACGGAGGTTAGAAAAATTTATACGTTAATGGCAATCATTCTTTTCCGAACATGCCTTTCCTTGGCCATCAAAAACTCCATTTGATAGTCTCATTCTATCAACATATGCAAAGTAATTCAACTATCTTCATGAAAGTGTTTCGGAGCCGACAATGTTCCATCGCAATTCAATAGGCTATTACAAGGGCCTTAAATTCTCCTTCTCTTACTTTAAATATTCTCCTTAGAAGAACCATCGCACTTGGACGAACAGATGCACATGCGTCATTGATCCATGCATATTTCAAAGCCTATGTTTCACAAGTAACAAAACTACAAAAGTTGACAAAAACAATTAATTAATTCAATAAGCAATATCATTTTGTGATTTTTTTTTACATTTCAAATTTGATTATACTCTAGCTTGGGTACGAAGGATTATTTTACCTATTTCAACATATTTTTGAGATTTTGAACTTAACGATGATCATTCAATTATGTTTTAATACATTCCGATGATATTATTGGATGCTTAGAGATTTTATTATAGTACTAGCTTGATTAATTAAATTATGATTTTTGATTGATTGAATATTAATTTCAACTATGTAAAAATTAATTATATCAGTGCTTTTGCTAAATACATAAGAAATTAATTTTAAAAATTCCAAAACTCAACAACGTTTGATAACACATTTGAGGTTGTTAAGAGTTATCAAAACATTCGTAGAATTGAATGTTATAACACGACTCACGTAGGTCTACGTCTAAAGGGATAGAATAGTTAAAATTGTATGAATTATTTTCATTATATATTTCATTCCCCAGAAGAAAATGGAAGGAAGAAAAAAGGTACATGATCAGCTTCATGAATCATCAAAGAATGGATCAAACCTATGGAATGTTAAAAATGAATACAAAATAATGTTGTGAATTAAATATAGATATGTGATAAACTTTCACATATGGTTTTGCAGACTTTGTGTGGCATTGGTTGAAAAGATTAGTCTGTTGATGGAGCACCAGCAGGAGCAGGCTTAGCACATATTTGAGGGCTTTGCTTTCCAGTAATGAGAGGCTGCACGTTTGCACATTCAGACAAAATCGGTCCTCGTATTCCACTATAAGTGAGGTTAATATCAGCGACTTCTACACCTTCACATGGTATACTTTTGCTGCAAACAAGCTTCACTGCGATAGGAGTAGCAGAAGTGCCTCTAATATTTTTGAAACTCACTTTGCTGATCTTAATCTTGGATGGAACCTGAAATATTAATGGTCCCAAAAGTGTATTTGTTTAGTTCATGAAGTTTAACTAATAAACAAAATAAAGTATAATTTCAATACAATATATACCTTTCTGTTGCATTGATTCCACGGACAGTATTCTTGGTCTATAATGACAGGGTTGCTCACGTTTTGCATCTCAATATCTTCAAAGTGCATGTCAGAGGCTATGAATGCACCGGCAGAATCTGGCCATGTTTTGATTCTGACACCGTTGGTAGTATTGATTAATTTGCATGCTTTCACAGTAACTCCTACCACGTCTTTTTCCTTGGTGTACTTGCCCAAGCTTCCTACGCTAATGCCATGTCCTGGTCCGCAAGTTACATTAGTAATAGTTACTTGCTTGTTGCTATCTCCAACAGACACACAATCATCTCCAGTTGAGATTTTTGAATCGAGAATGTTTATCTGTTCAGAGCTACTTATGTGAATTCCATCCGTGTTGGGACTATTCTCTGGTGCACTGATTGTCACGTGTTGAAAAGTAACATTCTTGCAACCCAAAAGATTGATGTGGAAATTTTTACTGTCCAAGGAAGTTATGTCCTTCACAATTGAATTGGTGATGAAACTGAACTTCAAATTCTGATGGATTTAAACAAATAAGGGATCAGAATTTAAAAAAAAAAAAAAAACTCTCAATTTAAAACGACCCATATGTAATTGAAATTATGTAGATTTAAATTGTATATAAAATGAGGCAAAAGGTTTGAAATAATATATAAACAATTTACCATGGGAAGTTTGGTACATATCTTCTTTTTGTGGCAATCATTCTTATCCCAACCTGCTTTTCCTTGACCATCAAAAACTCCCGTGCCTGATAACATTAGTTGATCAATGTATGCAAAAAGAACCAACCCATCTCCATTTGGATGGAGAGGAGCTTTTAGTGTTCCGTCGACTTGGACTTGAATAGGAACACTCTTGCAAGGTCCTTTAAGATAAGATTGACTTAATTGGTATACTCCTTTTGGAATCAACAATTTACTAGGAGTTGTGGACATACATGCTTCCTTCCATGCATTTGCTAAGGCCTGCAAAAGTTTAGTTCTATCATCAAATTAAAGTCTTCTTCCTAATAAATTAAAAAAAAAAATTCATCAGTTTTGCATATATACTTGCCTGAGTAATATCTGTATTAGGTTTGGCACCATATCTTGTAACATCAAAAAGGGATTGGGCTTCAATAGTAGATGCCAACAATAAAAAGAAAGGTAGTAATGCCAATCCCATCACTACTACGCCTTCTATACTTTATTTATTTACTTATATATTGTCCTAATGGCTAACTTGAAAAGAATGGGTTTGAATATGCACTTTCATTCAGCCCTCTTTATATAGGAGAAGAAGATCAATAGTGTTTGAAAAATTCTCTTCCAAATTTTATTTACTATATTTGGCAAAGATCGATGAATGGTTGAAGTTAAATAACCATGGTTTATATTTGTCAAAAATTAGTTATAATCCCTTGAAATTTTGAAGTACTTCTAATTCTCTAAATCCCAATAAAATTCATTCCTTAAATTCCTCTTTAAACCACGCATGTTCAAACCTCACATTGTGCAATACAAGTGGCTTAAAACAAGTTGAACAAAAATAGATCTATATATGTTTAATCTACGACATAACAATTATGTGATATTAAATTCTCGTTGATAATCAAGGATGAGTGAGTCAAAATTTAGATTATATTAGAAACAAAAATGATGAAACAAAAATCATGGATGAGTGTATCTTACATGGATATAAAATAAATTAGCTAGAGTTGTAATATCACTTTGAAGAATGTATATACTATTATTGAAAGAATGTGCATGATCATCCATTGCATTCATTCTTAAATAAATGGAGCAAATTAAACCTATGTTATTTTCAAACGTATAGCAATATTGTTGTTGTAAGATATATGGATTTCACAAATGTGTTTGTGTGATGACATGTGTGTGTCATTCTAGAAAAGATTAGCGATCAAGTGATGGTTCAACAAATGTTCGATCAGTACAAGAAAAGTGGTCTACGATGATAATTATTTTCTTTCGCGAATAAAATCTGTGACAATTATTTACAGTCATAGAAGCGGGAGTTATGAAAAGTCATTCCATAAAATTTTTTGAAAACTGACACAATAAGTTTTTTCATGACAGAAAATAAATTCGTTAATTATTACTTTATAACAACAAATAACTGTCATATTTTATATTATGACAACAAATAACTGTCATCATTTGCATATTAACGACAGTTTAAAAATGTCGTGAATTCGTTTATTATGACATTTTTTAAATGTCATGTATATGTCAATTGTGACAGTTTTTTTAGAAATTAAATGACATTGTTTTGCTATTGACGACATTTTTTTCTGTCAAATATAGGGCAATCGTGACAGTTTTTCTTATAAAAAATGTTATTGTTTTAATATTGACGACAATTATGGAGTGTAACGAATTTATATATTATGACATTTATTTCCTGTTGCAAATTCTTCAATGACTACCGTTTTTCCTTGTTCTTCTTGTCGCTCCGCCATTACACGAACCATTTGAACGACAATAATGTTAAAATATATAACGCTCATATAGAAACAAATGGTCAACATTTTAATATATATACACTATAATACACTTTGCAATATTCGTACATTTCCAATCAAGTTTGAACGATTTACAAGTATGAAATTACAGTCCTTAATCAAAACTAGTGTAAGAACCATCATAATACATAAAACATGATTTTCTGTACAAGCATAAACAACCAACCAGTAATCATTCACCTCTGAAAATATTCTTTGTTGCTTGAACCATGGTTAAATCTTTCATACTAGGACAAACTGACATAAAAAAATCACAACCATCAACCAAAAAGTAAAGTAGTACTAAATGCTAGAAACCAAACAAAATAATCAAATAAAAGGTTTGAGTTTTCTTCTTCTTGGATAACAACCAATTGTAAGTTTGCAAATATTATTGACATTGAGAAATCGACATATGACCACAAGCTAAAAAAAACATAGTTACACTAGTTGGTAATTTCACAGAAACGTAGTTAGAAAAACTTAATAAGGATGAGAATAAATACAAGTAAGGAGGGTGGTATTGTCCCAAATTTCCACAACTCTTCTAAAACCTTCAAAATTCTATGGAAACTCATCAACAAACAATAGAGCTTTCGGTAAACTTTTGAAATTGGAAACTTACTATGACTCTATTCGGTGCAAGTCCATAGACTTTACTCTTTTTTACCTTTGAGTTAAAAAAACAATAGAGCTTTAGGTAGACTTTTGAAATTGGAAACTCATCAACCTAGCCATATAAAGATCAAATTTGCTTTAACAAAACGTACTTTGAAGTCCTTCTAACCCTAATAAAAAAAAAAAACAGATAAGTCTAACACTTTAACAAATTTCTAGTGTATATTATGCATCTCAATTACTCACAACAAAATAAGATTGAACATAAATACCCATAAGTAATACCTTTTCAATGTTACATTTTCATAAAACTTACAAAGGTGAGCATATAAAGTCTACCACCATTACTTATCTAGAAAGTCTAGTAGAGCAGATAACTAGAACTTACAAAGGTGACAGGAAAAGCCCAAAAGCAAATATTTGCCCAGCAAATGGATAAAAGTACAATTTTCATCCGGAAAATAAAGATTAAAGTTTCAGTTTAATGATCATTTGATTTTTAATTATTTAAAAGTGTAATTGTTTTCTCACATTTTCTGTACAATATTTTTCATCTTCGTTAGACAAAGGTTCGAATTTGTAGCTAAATTTAAAACACGAAAACTAGTTTCTAATGTTCAAAAACTTGTTAATTCAACCCTTTCTTCTTGAAGGTGAAGACAATACTAAAGAAATGATGATAAACCTAACCTAAATTAAATGTCGCAGACTAAAAACGATATGGTTATAATGGGGGCTAATTCTGAATCTTTTCAAATCCCTTCCCTTCACTCTTCTTTACAGATACAAACAATTCATAATATCTTAATCTACTATTGATCATTAAACAAACTTCATTTTAATAAAAAAAAAATACAATGAGATACCAAATAGCAAAAATGAATAAAATGGGGTTCATTATTCATTTAGTTTAACTTGAAGAAATAAAATACGGGGAAGAAAAATCAACAATCTCCTCCAATAAACAAATAGATTAGGGTAGACTTTATACAACAAATTACCATTAATCAATAAACAAGCGACATAACAAAATGCAAAAGCTCCAATTTCGAAACACGTTATTAACATAATTTATCAAAAGGGTACACTACAAGAACAATGTGGGATAACTGCACTTTTAATATTTTACAAGACAAAATCAACCATTATAACCTGTATCACCTACAAAATTAAATTAGCTAGACAGAAGACTTATCAAAACAAATGTGTTGGTAACAGTGTAAAAGTTGTACTGATTCGTAGTTCTAGTCCTTAAAAGATGAACATCAGACAATACGTACCCAGAGGTTCAAACTTATGGTTTGAAGGCTTTTAATTTGTAGTCAAAATTAACATAAGCAACCTTTTAAGATTTTGGACACTTAAGTCTCATTCCAACCTTTAACATATACTTGAACCATAAACATTAAACTATGGTTTAAAGGTCGTAGATACTTAAATATAACCTTGAACGCATCCAATAAGTTCCTAACTTAAATTGTTCTTCATAATTAGCTAGGCATAATAAGTCAAAGAAGAATTAACATATACCTAAAATCAATAAACAAACAAACATTGAAATAAAAATTTCAAAGATATTCAAAGACAAACAAACCAATTTTTTTTTCTTTTTTGTGACTTTCATACGATCTATAGATATTCACAACAAACCAATTTCAACAAACCCTAAAGAGAACTATGTACATAAAAGACATGTTTCTAGAAACAAAAGCTAACGAGAAACTACTTTTCAACTTACTTTCCATGCTTTATAAACTTTAAGAAAAATTAAAAAATATAACAATATATATATACACACCTTTGACAAAATAAGGTGGGACTAAAAACTGCTAAAGCAAAGTATTAAAGTGACAAGATCACAATTAAAGTATCAAATATAAAATGTGAGGAATGATTTAAACTAATCCACTGAGAAATTCATAATCTTATATAGGACATTATGCAATGGGACAATGATGAATAAGTTAATAAACTTTAATGTACCCCAATCTACCATAAACTTGAGTTCACTCAAAACCTTTAAGAAAAGCAAAAGAAAATGAAAAATAGAAATACAATCAAGCAAACATAATCATTGTGTTAGGTACATGCAAGATAAACTATTCCACACCAACAAAATACTTCAGAATTGCATCACAACTTACCAAGATCTCCACGAGTTCCACAAATTTCTTGCACAAAATGAGTAATGGATCCATTTTGAAGTTTGTAAGAAGTGTGTTCTTTCCAATATTATTTTCAACTTCTTTAATAATGGTCCCAATAATCCTGTAAAATTCAAAGTGGAATAAGAATTCATGAAAACAGTTGACGTAGGTTCTTGGTTTTACAAATGATAAAGAACAAAAGGTTAAGATTTTTCAAGTTTTCTATGGGCAGGAAAGGAAAACTATGATTATTTGATGATGTTTGGTTCAATAAGTAGGACGGTAGCTTGGAACCTTTTCTCATTTTCTCCAACCACCAGAACATTCAGGACATTTTTGAAAGATTCATAACACTCTATCACTAGCACATTTCATGTGCACTCATCTACATAAAACCAAGCATCAAATCGCTACAATCACAAAACAAATAAAATAAACCCCATCTCCATCTCAACATCCAACAAGAAAAATAGAAGCCAGAAAAGAAAATGAAGCCAACACAGAAAGAATCCAAGAGTGAAGAAGGTTTTGAATGAATTGAAAAGAAAATATGAAAGTAATTGAGAGAGTAAAGAGAAGGGTGATCAATACCTGGAGGAAAACAAGTGCTGGAAGCAAGAATAAACAGATCGAAGGATTGAGAAATGAAGGGGATGAGAAATTGGGGTTTCCGAGAAAGAATTGAAGTCTGAAGAAGAAAAAGAGGAAGAAAAAGAAGAAGGTTGTGGCAGCGCCCGATTGAACAGACGGGCCACGAGGGGGCGGTGGTGGTGATGGGGTCGGAAGATGGTTGGATTGGAGATGGCCTTCTTTGTGGGAGGATTTGGGAAGATGAAGGGTTTTAGATTTGGGGAAAAGATTTTATAAATTTGTAATTTTAATTAAATTTTTTATTTTAATAAAAATAAAAAATTATTTTATGATTTTTCTATGATATCAAATAACTGTCGCGGAAAGTGTTATCTCGCCAAAAACGTTAAACAAGTTAAAAAAGACATCATTAAATTCAATACCAAAATTGTTCTGTGAGGATTTTTTTTTTCTCCAAAGGTATTGTAATAAATGCTGGGGGTGATGATTTGAACCTGGAACCTCTTGTCCATAGGAACATAGAGGTGTCAGTTAAACTAAACTCATGTTGGCATATTCCATTTATTTACCAATTATATCGCTAGCTTTATTGCTATCAATCTTCAATGTTTTTTAATAGTTTATACTTGCTTGAGGCTTGTCTCTAGCCCTTTGTATTTTGTTTGGGTTGATCACTTAGTTCTCGTGTATTTATTTTATATATTAATGCAGTGGGGATGATGAGTGTGCCAAAGGAGGTGTCCACCTAGTGAAGATGTCCGGGTGTACCTACTGATCCATCGTATCGTATCCTTTTCAAAAAAAAAAATATTTTAAATTAACTCACATTCTCTCTAGTACGAAAGGTATATGGATTTTACTTTATTTTTTTTTGATTTTTTTTTTTGTTTGTTTATAACACTTGAATTCATACGAGGGTATACATGAATGAATAGATATCATCATGAGATATTGATTATAAATGCATAGTCCAAGTAAAGCTTGAAAAGAATTATTATATTTTAAGTCCATTATGATTTCATGTGTATATCTATCTATAGTATATATAAATGGATGGAAGAAGAGAAATTTTTTAGCCCCATTTTACCTTTTTATTATAACTTTTTTTAGTTTTGCTTTAGTAACAATTTTGTCATTCCGATTGATGTAATGTTTGTATCATTTTCACTCCAATTGATTATGTCATTTAAATTTATCCAAATCCATTCACATTTCTCTTCCCTCCTTAATCTTCTAACTCTCAACTATTCACATTCTCTATCTCTTTCAACCTTTCAAATTCTTTTCTTTTCAAATCTTGGTTATAAATATCTCATTATTTTCTTTTCATTTATGTTCATAAGTCAAAACAAAATGCTAAAGGTGAAGAAGAAATCAAATCATGCTTTTGTATTCTCTTCTAATTCTTCTCTTTTTATTTTTTTCAATTTTGTTGTCTATTTTTTTATATAAAAGTATGCTTGTGTTTATTCCTTCATTTATAGGTTTCTTTTTAGTACACAAAATAAGTTGGGGAAACTTGAACCACCAACTTCGTGGTTGACATGTACATATGTCTATGCTCTTTAATGTTTAAATCATGTAGTATTGAGAATTTTTTTTAATGTAACCATGAAATATTCCTCATGTTTTTTTTTTCATTTAATTTTTTTTATTAAAGTTATTATATTAATGACATGGTTGAGTTACTTATACTTTAATTTTGTAAAAACAATGTAAATATTGTTGGAATTTATTTAAGTATAAATAAAAATAATAAAACGTGTAAATTAAGCAAGAATAATATTAGTCTTTTCTTTAATTTTTTACCTACAAAATCATTAAAGAAAATTATGATTTCATAATCTCACAACAAATATGATTTTGGTGAATGTTTTATCCTTTCATTATAAGTTTTTTTTACTCTGCTTTAGTGGTAACTTTATATTCACATTGATTTAATGTTTGTGGTCATTTTCAAATTCAACAAGATAGAAGTTATACTTTTTTAACTTTTCATCTCCTTATTTTTTTTAAAAAAAAGAGTATTGATCCAATAACCGATAGTTAATGTTCTATGTTATTAGGGTCATAATGTAACTTTTCCATATTATGATATTACATAATGCTATATGTTATTAAACAACTAACAACATTTCTATCTTTCATTTTATTTAGATATAAATAGATTAGATGGTTAAGTTTTGCTACTTGAAAGCTCAAATATTAAGAAATAAATTTTAAATTGTGCAAACAAATCAAATTCAAAGATACATTCGAAATATGGCAACATTGTCTCTTCACTGAATAAGTTCATTTTTTATTCATGATGTGAATATAAAAAGGATATAAATATAAAAATATTGAAATGATTGTTCCAATTTTATAGAGTTAAGTTAAAATTATAATTTTTTCGTGTGTGATTTTCATGTGCATCGCACATGTTGTTTACTACTGTATATATGTATATGTACATGTAAAAGAAAATGTTTCATAATTTTTTATAAAATTGTTTGAACAAATATTGACATTGGACAAAAGGAATCTAAATTTGGACTACTACTTATATTAATTACCCAAGAATTTTCATTAATAAATCTAGGTTACCAAGCTTCCCTCAAATGTTCCAACCTCTTTGTAATTTATTTGGAAAAGTAAAAAACAAAACAAAAATAAAAGAGACAAAGGAGTTGTCTTACATATTCTAATTAAGATTGTCCATCATTTTCAAGTGGTAGTGTAAGATCGAATAGCAAATGGGAAGATTTTGTATTTCCAAAATGATATTAGTTTCACATTTATGCATTAAGATGTAATAGAACCTTTTATTCCATTATAAACGAAGTCAATGTTGGCTACTTTTACTTCTTCACATGGTAGGTTGCTACTATAAATAAGTTTGATTACCACTGGAGTTGCAGAACTTCCTCTAATATTCTTGAAGCTCACTTTATTAATCTTAATCTTTGACGAAATCTGAAAAATGAGAGTAAAAATTAAAGTTTATCCATGAAGTTGACAATATGCATGAAAATTTTTTAAATCAAAATTTTAAGAATGTGATCAATGCCTGATGATTGCTATGATTCCAAGAACAATACTCTTGGTCTATGAGAATTGGGTTGCTAACGTTGACCATTGTAATGTCTCAAAAATTCTTGTTGATGGAAATACCAGCAACAGAAGAGGTTGCCCATGTTGTGATCCTAACACCATTAATGGTGTTCATTATTGTGCAGTTGTTTACTATGACACCTTCAAAAGGTTCTTTGTTAGAGTATTTTTCAAAACTTTCCTATGCTTATTCCATGACCTGGCTCACATATTACATTAGTGACTTTTATTCATTTACTTCCATCTCCAAGTGAGATGCAATTGTCTCTTGTTGCTATTTGAGATTTCAAGATTGAGATCCCAATTGATCGACCAATATGTATTCCATCTGTGTTGGGACTATCTTCTGTGCAATTATGTTAACACCTTGGAATGTGAGAGGTTGTTTTATCCTAGGATGTTGACATGAAAGTTTTTGCTATTGAATGATGTTATTCTCCTCACAATTGAATTGGTAATGAAGTCAAATCTTAAGCTCTGCTCATTTTATATGATCAATAAGTCGTGTCAGAGATACGATGAGAAAGCAATAATGCACACAAACTTTTAGGGAGGGACGAAAAAATGAGTTTTCTCTTTATATTTAGTCTTGATATATATATTTTTAAAAAGAAGGTAGTTCTTTTGCCTAATTTTTATATGGTTAAATTTAGTTCAATATTTTATTTCTTAATCATTATCATATGGTATTAAGAACGCATTTACCAAATTGTAAAAATAAAAATAATAGAGAGCAAAATCTAACGAACCCTTGAGAATCAACAAAGACAAATGGGGTTAATGGAAAAGAAAACAAAAGGTATAGAACTTACAATAGGAAGTTAGCACAATTTATACGTTTTTGGCAATCGTTCTTTTCCCAGCATGTCTTTCCTTGACCATCAAAAACTTCATCTCATAGTCTCATTCTATCAAAATATGCAAAAGTAATTCAACTATCTTCATGAAGGTGTTTCAATTTGGAGCCGGCAATATTCCATCGCATTTCAATACGGCTCTTACAAGGGCCTTTGAATTTTCCTTCTAAAGGCCTTTAAATGTTCCTTCTCTTACTTTAAATATTCTTATTAGACTAACCACTGCACTTAGAGGAACAGATGCACATGCGTCATTGATCCATGCATCTTTCGAAGCCTATGTTTCACAAATAACAAAACTACAAAAGTTGACAAAAACAATTAATTAATTCAATAAGCAGTATCATTTTATGAATTTTTTTACATTTCAAATTTGTTTATACTCTAGCTTGGGTACCAAGGATTATTTTACCTATTTCAACATATTTGTGAGATTTTGAAATTAACGATGATCATTCAATTATGTTTTAATACATTCCGATGATATTATTGGATGCTTAGAGATTTTATTATAGTACTAGCTTGATTAATTAAATTATGATTTTTGATTGATTGATATTAATTTCAACTATGTAAAAATTAATTATATCAGTGCTTTTGCTAAATACATAAGAAATTAATTTTAAAAATTCCAAAACTCAACAACGTTAGATAACACATTTCAGGTTGTTAAAAGTTATAAAAACATTCGTAGAATTGAATGTTATAACACGACTCACGTAGGTCTACGTCTAAAGGGATAGAATAGTTAAAATTGTATGATTTATTTTCATTATATATTTCATTCCCCACAAGAAAATGGAAGGAAGAAAAAAGGTACATGATCAGCTTCATGAATCATCAAAGAATGGATCAAACCTATGGAATGTTAAAAATGAATACAGAATAATGTTGTGAATTAAATATAGATATGTGATAAACTTTCACATATGGTTTTGCAGACTTTGTGTGGCATTGGTTGAAAAGATTAGTCTGTTGATGGAGCACCAGCAGGAGCAGGCTTAGCACATATTTGAGGGCTTTGCTTTCCAGTAATGAGAGGCTGCACGTTTGCACATTCAGACAAAATCGGTCCTCGTATTCCACTATAAGTGAGGTTAATATCAGCGACTTCTACACCTTCACATGGTATACTTTTGCTGCAAACAAGCTTCACTGCGATAGGAGTAGCAGAAGTGCCTCTAATATTTTTGAAACTCACTTTGCTGATCTTAATCTTGGATGGAACCTGAAATATTAATGGTCCCAAAAGTGTATTTGTTTAGTTCATGAAGTTTAACTAATAAACAAAATAAAGTATAATTTCAATACAATATATACCTTTCTGTTGCATTGATTCCACGGACAGTATTCTTGGTCTATAATGACAGGGTTGCTCACGTTTTGCATCTCAATATCTTCAAAGTGCATGTCAGAGGCTATGAATGCACCGGCAGAATCTGGCCATGTTTTGATTCTAACACCGTTGGTAGTATTGATTAATTTGCATGCTTTCACACTAACTCCTACCACGTCCTTTTCCTTGGTGTACTTGCCCAAGCTTCCTACGCTAATGCCATGTCCTGGTCCGCAAGTTACATTAGTAATAGTTACTTGCTTGTTGCTATCTCCAACAGACACACAATCATCTCCAGTTGAGATTTTTGAATCGAGAATGTTTATCTGTTCAGAGCTACTTATGTGAATTCCATCCGTGTTGGGACTATTCTCTGGTGCACTGATTGTCACGTGTTGAAAAGTAACATTCTTGCAACCCAAAAGATTGATGTGGAAATTTTTACTGTCCAAGGAAGTTATGTCCTTCACAATTGAATTGGTGATGAAACTGAACTTCAAATTCTGATGGATTTAAACAAATAAGGGATCAGAATTAAAAAAAAAAAAAAAAAAAACTCTCAATTTAAAACGACGCATATGTAATTGAAATTATGTAGATTTAAATTGTATATAAAATGAGGCAAAAGGTTTGAAATAATATATAAACAATTTACCATGGGAAGTTTGGTACATATCTTCTTTTTGTGGCAATCATTCTTATCCCAACCTGCTTTTCCTTGACCATCAAAAACTCCCGTGCCTGATAACATTAGTTGATCAATGTATGCAAAAAGAACCAACCCATCTCCATTTGGATGGAGAGGAGCTTTTAGTGTTCCGTCGACTTGGACTTGAATAGGAACACTCTTGCAAGGTCCTTTAAGATAAGATTGACTTAATTGGTATACTCCTTTTGGAATCAACAATTTACTAGGAGTTGTGGACATACATGCTTCCTTCCATGCATTTGCTAAGGCCTGCAAAAGTTTAGTTCTATCATCAAATTAAAGTCTTCTTCCTAATAAATTAAAAAAAAAATTCATCAGTTTTGCATATATACTTGCCTGAGTAATATCTGTATTAGGTTTGGCACCATATCTTGTAACATCAAAAAGGGATTGGGCTTCAATAGTAGATGCCAACAATAAAAAGAAAGGTAGTAATGCCAATCCCATCACTACTACGCCTTCTATACTTTATTTATTTACTTATATATTGTCCTAATGGCTAACTTGAAAAGAATGGGTTTGAATATGCACTTTCATTCAGCCCTCTTTATATAGGAGAAGAAGATCAATAGTGTTTGAAAAATTCTCCTCCAAATTTTATTTACTATATTTGGCAAAGATCGATGAATGGTTGAAGTTAAATAACCATGGTTTATATTTGTCAAAAATTAGTTATAATCCCTTGAAATTTTGAAGTACTTCTAAATTCTCTAAATCCCAATAAAATTCATTCCTTAAATTCCTGTTTGAGATCACACATGTTCAAACGTGACAGTGTGCAACACAGGTGGCTTAACAAGTTGAACAAAAATAGATCTATATATGTTTCAATCGACAATATAAAAATCTACGACATAACAATTATGTGATATTAAATTCTCGTTGATAATGAAGGATGAGTGAGTCAAAATTTAGATTATATTAAAAACAAAAATGATGAAACAAAAATCAAGGATTAGTATATCTTTTATGGATATAAAATAAATTAGCTAGTAGATTTCCTTTATTTACCAACTATAGCTCTAGCTTTGTTGCTTCAATCTTCAATGTTTCTACTAGTTTGTACTTGCTTGAGGCTTGTCTCTCTAGCCTTTTGTATTTTGTTTGGGTTGATCCCTTTGCTTCTCGTGTATTTAGTTTTATATATTAATGAAGTGAGGATGATGAATGTGCTAAAGGAGGTGTCTACCTAATGAAGATATTCGGGTGTACCTACTAATCCATCATATTGTATCATTTTCTAAAATAAAAATATTTTAAATTAACTCACATTCTCTCTAATATGAAAGGTACAAGATTTTACTTTATATTTATTTGATTTTTTTTTTTTTTGTTTATAACACTTGAATTTATACGAGGGTATACACGAATGAATAGAGATCATCATGAGATATTGATTATGAAAGCATAGTCCAAGTAAAGCTTGTAAAGAATTATTATATTTTAAGTCCATTACGATTTCATGTGTATATCTATCTATAGTATATATAAAAGTAGAGAAAATTTTTAGCCCCATTTTACCATTTCATTATAACTTTTTTTAGTTTTGCTTTAGGAACAATTTTGTCATTTTCATATATTTAATGTTTGTGTCACTTTCACTCCAATTAATTATGTCATTTAAATTTATCCAAATCCATTCACATTTCTCTCTCCCTCTTAATCTTCTATCTCCTAACTATTCACATTCCATATCTCTTTCAACCTTTTAAATTCTTCTCTTCAAATCTTGGTTATAAATATCTTATTATTTTTTTTCATTCATGTTCACGAGTCAAAACAAAAGGCTAAAGATGAAGAAGAAATTAAATCATGCTTTTGTATTCTTTTCTACTTTTTTCCTTTTTCTTTCTTTAAATTTTGTTGTGTATTTTTTTATATAGAAGTATGCTTTTATTTCTTCATTTATAGGTTTCTTTTTAGTACACAAAATAAGTTGGGGAAACTTGAACCACCAACTTCGTGGTTGACATGTACATGTGTCTATGCTCTTTAATGTTTAAATCATGTAATATTGAGAATTTGTTTCTAATGTAACCATTAAATATTGCTCATGTTTTTTTTCATTTAATATTTTTTATTAAAGCTAGTATATTAATGACGGTTGAGTGGCTTATACTTTAATTCTTTTAAAACAATGTAAATATTGTTGGAATTTATTAAGTATAAATAAAAATAATATTAGGTGTAAAGCAAGAAATATTAGTCTTTCCTTAAATTTTTTTACCTACAAAATCATTAAAAAAAAAATTATGATTTCATAAATTCAAAAGAAATATGATTTAGTTTTGGTGGATGTTTTATTCTTTCATTATAAGTTTTTTTTAGTTTGCTTTAGTGGCAATTTTATATTCACATCCATTTAATGTGTGTGGTCATTTTCACATTCAACAAGATAGAAGTTATACGCGTTGTTAACTTTTCATCTTCTTATTTAAACAAGAAAAAAGTTTTGATCTCATAACTCGTATTAGTTAATGTTCTATATCATTAGGGTCATAATGTAACTTTTCCATATTCCACGTAACTCACATTACATAATGCTATATATTATTACACAACTAACAACTTTTCTATCTTCCACTTTATTTGGATATACATAGATTAGATGGTTAAGTTTGTAACATGAAAGTTCAAGATAATAAGAAATGAATTTTGAATTGTGAAAACAAATTAAATTCAAAGATACATTCGAAAGATGACAACGTTGTCTCTTTATGTGAATATAAAAAGAATATAAATATGAAAATATTGAAATGACTCTTCCAATTTTAAAAGTTAAGTTAAAATTATAATTTTTTCGTGTGTGATTTGCACGTGCATCGCAGGTATATATATATGTAAAAGAAAATGTTTCATAATTTTTGATAAAATTGTTTGAACAAATATTGGCATTTTATTGAAAGGGACAAAAGGAATATAAATTTAGGACTACTATTTATATTAATTACCCAAGAATTTTCATTAATAAACCTAGGGTTACCAAGCTTCCCTCAAACATTCCAACTTCTTTGTAATTTATTTGGAAAAGTAAAAAACAAAAGAAAAATAAAAGAGACAAAGGAGTTGTCTTACATAGTCTAATTAAGTTTGTCCATATAATTTTGAAGTGGTAGTGTAAGATTGAAGAGCAAATTGGAAGAATTTGTATTTAAAATGATTAGTGGCGTTCATTCTAAACGAAGTCAATGCTGGCTACTTTTACTTCTTCACATGGTAGGTTGCTACTAAAAATAAGTTTGACTGCCACTCGAGTTCCAGAACTTCCTCATATATTCTTGAAGCTCACTGTAGCCACCTATTTTTATTCTACACATGTTTTAAAAATAATAATAATAATATTAGTAATGACTACTTATTTATGTTTAAAGGTAAAAAATTAGTAATAAAATAATATCTTATAATATTTCATTTTTATCCTTTTAGGAAACAAAAATAAATCAATTTATTTTAAAAAATCTTTTCATATCACATTTTTACTATTTTAGGAAAAAAGAAATGAATTTCTTTTAAATTAAATCTTCTAATATCACTTTTATCATTTTAGGAAAAAAAAATAATATTTATTTGATTTATTGATTTATTTTTACAAAATCTCAAAATATCTCATTTAATTTACTTTAGAAAAATAAAAATTTATTTTTATTCACATAATATCAAATTTTGATTTTATTGTTATTATTTTTTCCTAATATGTGGTACACTCCCAATCTATAAATAAATAAAGACCTTTGTCATTTGCAGAAGGGGAAGAAAATTGCTTAGAAAAATAATTCTTTAGATAGAGTGCTTAGAAAAAAAAATTTATTATTTAGAGCAAATCTCTCCAAAAAAAATTCGGAAAAATGTGAGTATTTTTTTCTTATTTCTTTTTGTTACTTTATTATCTCTATTTTTTTTTTTTTACTTTATCTTAACCAAATCAAATCGCACGTTAAAATAAACTTAATTGAATGTTACATTTGGTACGGATTTAATTTCAAGCATGCACACCTCATACAAGAAGTAATTTCTTTGGGATTCGAATCCTTATTTTTCTTTTCTTCTCTTTCTAAAAGAGAAAGAGAAAGAAAAGAAAATGTAGGACAATTTTAGTATTTTTTTATTACTTTTTTTTTCTTTTATCATCACTTAAAAAAAATTATTTAGTCATTTTCTTCTCTCTAAAAAAAATAGGAAGAAAGAAAAGGACATAAGAAAAATGTTCTTTTTTTTATTTATCCGTATTTCGTTATTCTTTCAAAAAAATCCAAACTTTTAACCTTTATTTTCTTTTCTCTAAAATATATAGGGAAAGAATGAGGATAGAGAAAATTTTATCATTATCATCGTTATTACGGCCGCTCCGCGTCGTCTCGGGCACAGCGACTATTACCATTATTATTATTATCGTTTTTTATTATTATATTATATTTTATTACTATTATGGTTTTCTTTTTCTATTTACTTGTTCTTCTTCTTGTTCTGCTTCACTTCTTATCATTACCATTATCATTTTTATTATGATTATTATTTTTATTTATTTGATGGGTCGCCACCTATCAACCATTTTTCTTTCTTTATTCATTCCTTTTTTCGTTTCTTTCCTTATCTTATATATTGTTATTATGCTTCACTTATTCAGGTCACTATCATAATGATTGTTTATATGAATTTAAATGTATCTCTTTCTATTAAAATGGTTTAATGTTTTAAAATCCTTCTAATTTAAAATTCTTTAGGTTTTAAAATAAAAAAAAAATTAATCATTTACCAAATTTGTCTTTAATTATAAATGTTTCATTTCTTTCAAAACCTTCAAAATTAACCCAAGATTTCATAAGGTTTTCTAAATCAGTCTTTTCTAAAAAAACTTATATCGTTTTTTCTTAAATAAAATCCTATGATGGAATCTATAAAATTTGGGAATCCGATTTTCTAGAATTCTTAAGGTGAGGGATCACATCTTTCGAAGTCAAAGATGTGATCACAAGAAAAAATGAATTTAATCGATGTTTTAAAAAAAAACTTTATTCCAATACTAGCCTATGATAGATTTTGAGAAGTTTTAATAAAATTTCATTTTCCTAAGGTGAGAAACTTTTCTTCAATATATAAGTCTAATTAATGAAATATTGTTCCACTTATTTTATGAGATCATTGCTTCAAATATTGGAGTAATGAGGGTTAAAATAAGACATTAGTTTTAAAATAAATTTAAAATATTTTCAATTCAAAATTTGAAATTTGACCACCGCTTTTCTAAATGGGTGTTGTGGGGTGCTAATACCTTCCTCACACACAAATGGCTCTCGAACTCAACTCTATTTTTTGCAGACTATTTTTTTTAAATCGTTTACTTTATTTCGGTGTCCAATAACACCGTAAAAAAAATTGGTGACGACTTTTATTTTCTTTTTAAACAAACTCTTTTGAGGATGTCGGCCGTTTCACATCGTCTCGGGCACGTGGCGACACTCACTTTATTAATCTTAATCTTTGACGAAATCTGAAAAAAATGAGAGTGAAAATTAAAGTTTATCCATGAAGTTGACATGCATGAAAATTTTTCAAATCAAAATTTTAAGAATGTGATCAATGCCTAACGATTTCTATCGTTCTATGGACAATACTCTTGGTCTATGAGAATTGGGTTGCTAACATTGACCATTGTAATGTCTGAAAAATTCTTGTTGATGGCAATACCAGCAACATGAGAGGTTGACCATGTTTTGATCCTAACACCATTAGTGATGTTCATTATTGTGCAGTTCTTTACTATGACACTTTCGATATAGGTTCTTCATTTGTGTATTTTTCAAGACTTTCCTATATTTATTCCATGACCTGGCCCACATATCACGTTAGTGACTTTTATTTGTTTACTTCCATCTCCAAGTGAGATGCAATTGTCTCTTGTTGTTATTCGAGATTTTAAGATTGAGATCCCAATTGATCGATCAATGTGTATTCCATCTGTGTTCGGACGATCTTCTGGTGCAATTATGTTAACACCTTGGAATGTGAGGTTCTTTCACCCTAGGATGTTGACATGGAAGTTTTTGCTATCGAATGATGTTATTCTCCTCACAATTGAATTGGTAATGAAATCAAATCTTAAACTTTGATCATTTTATATGATCAATAAGTCGTGTAAGAGATACGGTGAGAAAGCAATAATGCACACAAACTTTTAGGGAGGGATGAAAATATGAGTTTTCTCTAAATATTAGTCTTGATATATATATTTTTAAAATAAGTTAGCTCTTTTGCCTCAATTTTATATGGTTAAATTTAGTTCAATATTTTATTTCTTAATCATCATATGGTACTAACAACACATTTACCAAATTGTAAAAATGAAAATAATAGAGAATAAAATCTAACGAACCCTTCCAGAATCAAAAAAGACGAATGGGGTTAATGGAAGAGAAAACAAAAGGTATAGAACTTACAATACGGAGGTTAGAAAAATTTATACGTTAATGGCAATCATTCTTTTCCGAACATGCCTTTCCTTGGCCATCAAAAACTCCATTTGATAGTCTCATTCTATCAACATATGCAAAGTAATTCAACTATCTTCATGAAAGTGTTTTGGAGCCGACAATGTTCCATCGCAATTCAATAGGCTATTACAAGGGCCTTAAATTCTCCTTCTCTTACTTTAAATATTCTCCTTAGAAGAACCACCGCACTTGGACGAACAGATGCACATGCGTCATTGATCCATGCATATTTCAAAGCCTATGTTTCACAAGTAACAAAACTACAAAAGTTGACAAAAACAATTAATTAATTCAATAAGCAATATCATTTTGTGATTTTTTTTACATTTCAAATTTGATTATACTCTAGCTTGGGTACGAAGGATTATTTTACCTACTTCAACATATTTTTGAGATTTTGAACTTAACGATGATCATTCAATTATGTTTTAATACATTCCGATGATATTATTGGATGCTTAGAGATTTTATTATAGTACTAGCTTGATTAATTAAATTATGATTTTTGATTGATTGAATATTAATTTCAACTATGTAAAAATTAATTATATCAGTGCTTTTGCTAAATACATAAGAAATTAATTTTAAAAATTCCAAAACTCAACAACGTTTGATAACACATTTCAGGTTGTTAAGAGTTATAAAAACATTCGTAGAATTGAATGTTATAACACGACTCATGTAGGTCTACGTCTAAAGGGATAGAATAGTTAAAATTGTATGATTTATTTTCATTATATATTTCATTCCCCAGAAGAAAATGGAAGGAAGAAAAAAGGTACATGATCAGCTTCATGAATCATCAAAGAATGGATCAAACCTATGGAATGTTAAAAATGAATACAGAATAATGTTGTGAATTAAATATAGATATGTGATAAACTTTCACAT
Organism: Cucumis sativus; assembly: GCF_000004075.3. Taxonomy (NCBI): domain Eukaryota; kingdom Viridiplantae; phylum Streptophyta; class Magnoliopsida; order Cucurbitales; family Cucurbitaceae; genus Cucumis; species Cucumis sativus. Next base: position 2,110,081 of record NC_026661.2, on the reverse strand, counting down.
ATGGTTTTGCAGACTTTGTGTGGCATTGGTTGAAAAGATTAGTCTGTTGATGGAGCACCAGCAGGAGCAGGCTTAGCACATATTTGAGGGCTTTGCTTTCCAGTAATGAGAGGCTGCACGTTTGCACATTCAGACAAAATCGGTCCTCGTATTCCACTATAAGTGAGGTTAATATCAGCGACTTCTACACCTTCACATGGTATACTTTTGCTGCAAACAAGCTTCACTGCGATAGGAGTAGCAGAAGTGCCTCTAATATTTTTGAAACTCACTTTGCTGATCTTAATCTTGGATGGAACCTGAAATATTAATGGTCCCAAAAGTGTATTTGTTTAGTTCATGAAGTTTAACTAATAAACAAAATAAAGTATAATTTCAATACAATATATACCTTTCTGTTGCATTGATTCCACGGACAGTATTCTTGGTCTATAATGACAGGGTTGCTCACGTTTTGCATCTCAATATCTTCAAAGTGCATGTCAGAGGCTATGAATGCACCGGCAGAATCTGGCCATGTTTTGATTCTAGACACCGTTGGTAGTATTGATTAATTTGCATGCTTTCACAGTAACTCCTACCACGTCCTTTTCCTTGGTGTACTTGCCCAAGCTTCCTACGCTAATGCCATGTCCTGGTCCGCAAGTTACATTAGTAATAGTTACTTGCTTGTTGCTATCTCCAACAGACACACAATCATCTCCAGTTGAGATTTTTGAATCGAGAATGTTTATCTGTTCAGAGCTACTTATGTGAATTCCATCCGTGTTGGGACTATTCTCTGGTGCACTGATTGTCACGTGTTGAAAAGTAACATTCTTGCAACCCAAAAGATTGATGTGGAAATTTTTACTGTCCAAGGAAGTTATGTCCTTCACAATTGAATTGGTGATGAAACTGAACTTCAAATTCTGATGGATTTAAACAAATAAGGGATCAGAATTTAAAAAAAAAAAAAAAAAAAAAAAAAAAAAAAAACTCTCAATTTAAAAACGACGCATATGTAATTGAAATTATGTAGATTTAAATTGTATATAAAATGAGGCAAAAGGTTTGAAATAATATATAAACAATTTACCATGGGAAGTTTGGTACATATCTTCTTTTTGTGGCAATCATTCTTATCCCAACCTGCTTTTCCTTGACCATCAAAAACTCCCGTGCCTGATAACATTAGTTGATCAATGTATGCAAAAAGAACCAACCCATCTCCATTTGGATGGAGAGGAGCTTTTAGTGTTCCGTCGACTTGGACTTGAATAGGAACACTCTTGCAAGGTCCTTTAAGATAAGATTGACTTAATTGGTATACTCCTTTTGGAATCAACAATTTACTAGGAGTTGTGGACATACATGCTTCCTTCCATGCATTTGCTAAGGCCTGCAAAAGTTTAGTTCTATCATCAAATTAAAGTCTTCTTCCTAATAAATTAAAAAAAAAAAAATCATCAGTTTTGCATATATACTTGCCTGAGTAATATCTGTATTAGGTTTGGCACCATATCTTGTAACATCAAAAAGGGATTGGGCTTCAATAGTAGATGCCAACAATAAAAAGAAAGGTAGTAATGCCAATCCCATCACTACTACGCCTTCTATACTTTATTTATTTACTTATATATTGTCCTAATGGCTAACTTGAAAAGAATGGGTTTGAATATGCACTTTCATTCAGCCCTCTTTATATAGGAGAAGAAGATCAATAGTGTTTGAAAAATTCTCCTCCAAATTTTATTTACTATATTTGGCAAAGATCGATGAATGGTTGAAGTTAAATAACCATGGTTTATATTTGTCAAAAATTAGTTATAATCCCTTGAAATTTTGAAGTACTTCTAAATTCTCTAAATCCCAATAAAATCCATTCCTTAAATTCGTGTTTGAGATCACACATGTTCAAACGTGACAGTGTGCAACACAGGTGGCTTAAAACAAGTTGAACAAAAATAGATCTATATATGTTTCAATCGACAATATAAAAATCTACGACATAACAATTATGTGATATTAAATTCTCGTTGATAATCAAGGATGAGTGAGTCAAAATTTAGATTATATTAGAAACAAAAATCAAGGATGAGTGTATCTTACATGGATATAAAATAAATTAGCTAGAGTTGTAATATCACTTTGAAGAATGTATATACTATTGTTGAAAGAATGTGCATGATCATCCATTGCATTCATTCTTTAAATGGAGCAAATTAAACCTATGTTATTTTCAAACGTATAGCAAAATTGTTGTCGTAAGATATATGGATTTCACAAATGTGTTTGTGTGACGACATGTGTGTGTCATTCTAGAAAAGATTAGTGATCAAGTGATGGTTCAACAATGATGGATATATAAGTGTATTTGAAATAACTTTGGATAACAATATTTTAAATTACACTCACATTCTCTCTTGAATGAAAGGTATATTAAGATATATTGGTTTTACTTTATTTTTATTTGATTTTTTTTTTTTTTTTTTTGTTGTTGAAACACACTTGAATTGATATGAGGGTTGTAGCCACCTATTTTGTACACATATATATCTTTTTAAAAATACTAATATTAGTAATAATTGTTAAATTATTTCTTTAGTTATTTACTTAAAAAAAAGGAAAAAAATTAATAATAACATAATATCTTATAATATTTCATTTTTATCATTTCAGGAAACAAAAATAAATCAATTTATTTTTTAAAAAAATCTTTTAATATCATATTTGTATTATTTTAGCAAAAAAGAAATGCATTTGTTTTAAATAAAATCTTATAATATCAATTTTTACTTACTTAAATCATTTTAGGAAAAAAGAAAATCAATTTTAAATAAAAGTATTTTAATATTCATTTGATGTATTAATTTATTTTTTCACAAAATCTCAAAATATCTCATTTAATTTATTTTAGGGAAATGAAAATTTATTTTATTAATATAATATTAAATTTTGATTTTATTCTTATTACTTTTTCCTAATTTGTGGTACATTTCAGATCTACAAATAGAGACTCTTTGTCATTTGAAAAATGGGAGGAGAAGAGTTTTTTTGAACAAAGAATTCTTTGGAGAAAATTTTCTTACAAAAAGTTTCTAGAGAAAACGTTAGAAATTTTTTTAGAGAGAATCTCTTAAAAATGTGAGTTTTCTTATTCATTTCATTACGTTAGTGTTTTACTTTTTTTTTTGTTTTTGTTTTTGTTCCTCCTTAGCAAATCAAATTCCATTTCAAAATACACTTTGTTTGAAGTTCATGTGGTAGGGATTTACTCCCAAGGATCTGCACCTTATCGACGAGTAAATTTTATTTGGGATTTGAAAATTTATTTTTTTTCTTTCCTTTTACAGTTAATATTTTTGTGTATTATTATTTTTATTATTATTATTATTATTATTATCATCATTATTAAAACTTCTTAGTCTATAGTCCTTCTTTTCCCTACTCTGCCTATGAAAGGGAAACTGAGACTTCCGATCTATCTCCTTCTTTCTAAACCTAATAAATACTCTGAAAAGAAGATTTCCGGTTTAGGGTCGCGGGTTAGCTAAACAAAGTTCCATTCGAGATTGGACTAAGAAGGAAGAAGGCGAGTCAGTATGCTAATGCCTCATCCTCAAATCAATCCTTCCCATAGGTTATTGTCCGGTTTTAAAAAAATAAAACTTCCTTTTCTTTTCCTTTTATCTTTTTTTTATTATTATTTATATATTTATTTGTTGTAGTTGTCTACCATTTGTATTTTCCTTTTATATTTATTTTTTTAACTTGCTTTTTTTTTTTGCATGCATAATAATTATTATCATGTAATATTAAATTTATGAATATTTTTTATACTCTGCAATATTAGCATGGTATTTTATATCAAATTTTTTCCTTATATCGTATTTATCTTTACATTTTATCATTCTAAAAAAAATCTGACGATGGAATTAGAAATATCTGGGAGTCCGTTATTTCTAAATTCTTGAGGTGAGGGAATCGGTTCTTTGGGAATCCAAGATTCGATTCCCAATATTTTTTAAAAAAAAAAAAATCTTATCTTTCTTTTTAGGGTATATTATATTTGATTCCATTGTACATTATTTTCTATTGACCTAATTTTGGAGATCTTTCGTAAATTTCCTTTTTTAACTGTTTAAAAATTTTTACTTTACAACTATTCCTTTTAATTTTTTTTTAAATGTTTAAAATATAAATCTATATTTCATATGTTTTCCTTAATCAATTTTTTTAGTAATTCACTTCTATTTCGCTAAAAATATTCCTATGATGGAATCTAGGAAATTTGAGAGTTCGATTTCCTAGAATTCTAAGGTGAGGGATCACATCTTTGGAAATCCGAGATTTAATCCCAAGAAAAAATGAATTTAATCAATGTTTTAAAAAAAAATCTTTATTCAAAGACTAGCCTATGATAGATTTTGAGAAATTGTAATAATTTCTCATTTTCTTAAGGTGAGAAACTTTCCTTCAACATATAGTCTAATTAATGGAATATAATTCCACTTATTTTATGAGATCATTGCTTTAAATATTGAAGTAATGAGGGATGAAATAAAACATTAGTTTTAAAATAAATTTAAAAATATTTTCAATTCAATATTTTAAATTTGGCCACCGTTTTTCTAAATGGGTGTTGTCGGGTGATAATACATTCCCCACACACAAATGACTCCCGAACTAAATTCTATTTTTCGCAGACCATTTTTTTAAAATTATTTATTTTATTTCGGTGTCCAATCACACCGTAAAAAAGATTGGTGACAACTCATATTTTATTTTAAAACTAGTTCTTTTGAGGACGTCGGCCGCTCCGCGTCGTCTCAAACACGTGGCGACAAGGGTAATATTGATTATAAAAGCATAGTCCAAGTAAAGCTTGTAAAGAATTTATAGTTACTATATTTTATGTCCATTACGATTTCATGAGTGTATGTGTATGTGTATTTGTATGTGTAGGTGTAAAAGAAAATGTTTCGTAATTTTTGGTAAAATTGTTTGAACAAATATTGGCATTTTATTGAAAGGAACAAAAGGAATCTAAATTTAAGACTGCTAGTTATATTAATTACCCAAGAATTTTCATTAATAAATCTAGGGTTACCAAGCTTCCCTCAAACATTCCAACCTGATCTTTGTAATTTATTTGGAAAAGTAAAAAACAGTAGAAAAATAAAAGATAAAGGGTTGTCTTATATTCTAATTGAGGTTGTCATCATTTTGAAGCAATAGTGTAAGGGGAAGAGCAAATGGAAGGATTTTGTATTCCCGAAAGGATTGGTTTCACATTCATGCATTGAGATGTAATAGAACCTTTTGTTCCATTGTAAACGAGGTCAATATTGGCTACTTTTACTTCTTCACATGGTAGGTTGCTACTACAAATAAGTTTGACTGCCACTGAAGTTGCAGAACATCCTCTAATATTCTTGAAGCTCACTTTATTAATCTTAATCTTTGACGGAATCTGAAAAATTAAAGTCTATTCGTGAAATTGAGATGCATGAAGAATTTCAAAATAAAAGTTTTAAGAATACGATTAATACCTGACGATTGCACTGATTCCATGGACAATACTCTTGGTCAATGAGAATTGGGTTGCTAACGTTGATCATTGTAATGTCTGAAAAATGCATGATGATGGCAATACCAGCAACCGGAGAGGCTGACCATGTTTTAATCCTAACACCATTAGTGGTGTTCATTATTGTGCAGTTCTTTACTACGACACCTTCAACCGGTTCTTCGTTAGTGTATTTTCCAAGACTTCCTATGCTTATTCCATGACCTGGCCCACATGTCACATCAGTGACTTTCACTCGTTTGCTTCCATTTCCAAGTGAGATGCAATCATCTCCTATTGCTATTCGAGATTTCAAGATTGAGATCCTAATTGATCGGCCAATGTGTATTTCATCTGTGTTGGGACTATCTTCTGGTGCAATTATGTTGACACCTTGAAATGTGAGGTTGTTGCACCCTAGGATGTTGACATGGGAGTTTTTGCTATCGAGTGATGTTATTCTCCTCACAATTTAATTGGTAATGAAGTTGAATCTTAAGCTCTATTCATTTTATATGATCAATAAGTCGTGTCAGAGATAGAGGGTGAAAAAAGGCAACTCACAAACTTTTAGGAAGGGATGAAAATATAATTTTTCTCTATATATTTAGTCTTGATATTTAAAAAAAATAGCTCTTTGGCATCTAATTTTTTATGGTTAAATTTAGTTCAATATTCATATGATATTAACATCGCATTTTCCAAATTGTAAAAATGAAAATAATAGAAAACAAAATCTAACTAACCCCTTCAAAATCAAAAAAGACGAATGGGGTCAATGGAAAAGAAAACAAAAGGTATAGGACTTACAATGGGGAGGTTAGCACAATTTATACATTTATGACAATCATTCTTTTACCAACCTTCCTTTCCTTGGCCATCAAAAACTCCACCTGATAGTTTCATTCTATCAACATATACGAAAGTAATCCAACTATCTCCTTGAGGGTGGTTTAAAGCCTGCAATGTTCCACGAACTCGCATTTCAATAGGGCTCTTGCAAGGACCTTTAAATTCTCCTTCTCTTACTTTAAATATTCCCTTTGGAATAATCACAGCACTTGGAGGAACAGATGCACATGCATCATTCCATGCATCTTTCAAAGCCTATGTTTCACAAGTAACAAAACTACAAAAGTTAGCAAAAGCAATTAATTAATTCAATAAGCAATATTACTTTGGTGTATACTTTATTGTGTGTTTATACCTCAGTGACATCGACGCCAGACACAATATTACCATACTTCCTCAAATGAAAAATAACATCAACATGAGATCGGGACTCAATAGTAAATGATAGCAATATCATCAAGAATGTAGTTACCGATAAGCTCGAATACTTGATCATTCTTATATTGTCTTTTTTTTTTTTTGTTCTCTTTTAATTTCTTCTTTATATATGATGTTTGGAAATTTTGTATGAAATGGTGATGTTTTATTTTGCATTCAACATCTCTAGCTGTATATATGAATAGAAGACGAAGTTTGAATGAACCTAAAAGAGATTAGGAGGGTTGTGAACTCAGTGTGTGATATATTATTGTTTACTTATGCATTAATTTGATAATTAAAATTTGTTTATTGTTCACAAGTCATTACATTAAATGGGTGTGGTGCCTTCATTCACCTTTATGAACAATTGCATCTCTTTAAGAAACAAAAAATTCACTCAACCATCAAAACAAAACAAGCATAGCCACCTATTTTTATCCTACCAGTAATTTTCTCTAATATTAATATAAGTAATAATTGTTAAATTATTTATTTATTTATTTACTTTTTAAAAGTAAAAAAATTAATAATAACATAAAATCTCAAAATATCTCATTTAATTTATTTTAGAAAAATGAAATTTTGTTTTATTAATATAATATCAAATTTTGATTTTATTCTTATTACTTTTTCCTAATTTGTGGTACACTCCAGGTCTACAAATAGGAACCCTTATCATTTGAAAAAAATGAGAAGTGTTTTTTGAACAAAGAATTCTTTGGAGAAAATTTTCTTACAAAAAATCTCTAGAGAAAACGTTAAAAAAAAATTTAGAGAGAATTTCTTAAAAATGTGAGTTTTCTTATTCATTTCGTTACGTTAGTATTTTACTTTTTTTGTTTTTGTTCCTCCTTAGCAAATCAAATTCCATTTTAAAATACATTTTGTTGGAGGTTCATGTGGTAGGGATTTATCCGCACCTCATCGACGAGTAAATTTTATTTGGGATTTAAAAATCTATTTTTTTCTTTTCTTTTACGTTTAATATTTTTGTGTATTATTATTTTTCTTATTATTATTATTATATATGGGTGGCGGCAAGGTTTTAAAAAAAACTTCCTTTTCTTTTCCTTTTATCTTTTTTTATTTTTTATTTGTATATTTATTTGTTGTAGTTGTCTACCATTTGTATTTTCTTTTTATATTTATTTTTTTAACTTGCTTTTCTTGCATGCATAATAATTATTATCATGTAATATTAAATTTATGAATATCTTTTTACACTTTGCAATATTACATTGGTATTTCATATTAATTATTTAATTTTTTTTCTCCTTACATCATATTTATTTTTACATTTTTTCATTCTAAAAACAAATCCGACGATGAAATTAGAAATATCGGAGTCCGTTATTTCTAAATTCTTGAGATGAGGGAATCGGTTTTTTGGGAATCCAAGATTCGATTCCCAATATTTTTTTTAAAAAAATAAAATTTTATCTTACTTGCTTAATTGAGGGTATATTATATTTGATTTCATTGTGCATTATTTCCTATTGACCTAATTTTGAAGATCATTATTTCCTATTGACCTAATTTTGAAGATCTTTCTTAAGTTTCCTTTTTTAACTGTTTAGAAATTTTTCTTTACAACTATTCCTTTTAATTTTTTTAAAAAAATGTTTAAAATATAAATCTATATTTCATATGTTTTCCTTAATCAACTTTTTTTAATAACTCACTTCTATTTCGCTAAAAATATTCCTATGATGGAATTTAGGAAATTTGGGAGTCTGATTTTCTAGAATTCTTAAGGTGAGGGATCACATCTTTGAAAGTCCGAGATTTGATCCCAAGAAAAAATAAATTTAATCAATGTTTTAAAAAAAAATCTTTATTCAAAGACTATCCTACGATAGATTTTGAGAAATTGTAATAATTTCTCATTTTCTTAAGGTGAGAAACTTTCCTTCAATATATAGTCTAATTAATGGAATATAATTCCACTTATTTTATGAGATCATTGCTTCAAATATTGGAGTAACGAGGGATGAAATAAAACATTAGTTTTAAAATAAATTTAAAAATATTTTCAATTCAAGATTTTAGATTTGGTCACCGTTATTCTAAATGGGTGTTGTGGGATGCTAATACCTTCCTCACACACAAATGACTGTCGAACTCAATTCTATTTTTCGCAGACCATTTTTTAAAAATTGTTTATTTTATTTCGGTGTTCAATCACACTGTAAAAAAGATTAGTGACGTCTCCTATTTTATTTTAAAACTAGCTCTTTTGAGGACGTCAGCCACCCCGCGTCGTCTTGGACACGTGGCGATAACAAGCACTCATCATGGAAGAAACAAAATTAACCTTTTTGTAGCCATATTAATGTAAAACCCAAGGGTTTATAACAACCTAAAAATGGATGGTCTTTTATCATCAAATCGGTTGTTTATTTCTATGTTTTCAGTGCCCTCTTGAACAAATTTATGTAGAATATCATGTTCATGAGGCAAGTTTTGCATCATTCATATATCCCTATCAAACCTCTCGTATGTCATTCTTCTTTTTTACTACTTGTTAACAATAAGTTTATATATTATGATCATAATTGAAGTCTAATACTCACAACTCTTTTACACAAAAGCACTCCGTAGAAATACTGGCGGTTGAGTAGATGGAAATGTGTTAAACTACATTTAATCCATATCAAATGATGGTGGTAGGGTGTAATATTTTGGATTTGGTTTGAACTTTTATTACATTTTATTAAACATGTTGGAGTTTTTTAAAAAATTATTTTAATAGATTCACACTTTTCTTAGGTTTGAAACATTTTGTGTTTAATTGTCTTTTAATTATAACCTTTCTATATTTGGAACATATCCTATAGATTTTATGAGATAGTTGTATTTCGAGACTTAATTATTAATTTATCCATATTGAAGTGAAATAACATATTGTGTCATAGATTTGTGTTTGTTAATTACGCTTAACATCTGTGTGGATCAATTTCAATCAAAATAATGGTTTATATAATTATTATATGTTGATAAATTTCTGCTGTATAGAGTCGAATTAAAAATTATGTCAATTTTGAATTAGTGTCATCATAGCGTACAACAATTTCAATTGAAAAACTCACACTAGAGTAAATTGGCACATATGATGGTATGGATATAATATGAATATAATGTCAAGTAAACCTATCATTAGCTAAATTAATCATTCACACCATGATAATATTACAACCAATTTATTTCATGAAAATTGCAATATATTTATCATTTATCAAAAGATCCAAAACCATCCTTCCTCAAGATAATAAAATATATCAAAGATTATGAAAACTCAAATACTTTCAATGCATGTATCAAACCAAGTTATAGAAAGTCTTTTATAGCGTTTTTTCACTATTATAGAAAAATGTTATAGAAGCTATCATTTATAGCGCTTTTAGCTAACGCTATAAAAGTTTTCAAAACATTAAACTCACTACAAAAAAAAATCAGCTTTTTATAGCACTTTCCATAGCATTAAAAACTGCTATACAGCATACCTAAAAAGCTATAGAAAGTCTATATAGCATTTTTCGCCATTATAAAAAATACTATAGGCATCATTTATAGCACTTTTCTAACGGTATGAAAAGTTTAAATGACAACAAATTTACACTACAGCATTAAAAAGACACTGTAGAAAACTTGAAAACTTTCAATATCATGCACTATGACAACATTCTAAAAGAGCTATAGAAAGTTTACAATAGCATTTTATGATATTTGTCTTAGTAATGTGATATAAGAAATAGTACTTGTCCAAAAACCTCAAACAGTGCAATAATAAAGTAATTAAATTGAATAATATATTTTATGTTATCTATTAAAGAAGAAAAGTCCCATCAATGTGGGTTACAACTTACAATTAATTGAATTAAACTTCACCTCTCATCATGCTCTCATATACATATGATTGAAAAGCAATGAAAAGGGTGCTATAGTATATATTATAAAATGATTTGGTTGATGAATGACTCAAGCTGCAAAAGCCCTAGTGCAAGCTGGTGGCACGACGCTTCCAGCAATGGCAGGCTTAACATTGGAACATTCTGAAATGGCTGTGCCATTGGTTCCACTATATTTCAAGTTTATGTTCGATAGCTTCACATTCTTGCAAGGATATCCTCTACTACATACAAGCTTTACAGCTACTTGAGTTGTTGATGTTCCTCTTATGTTCTTGAATCCCACATTGCTTATTTGAACTCTTGATGGAATCTATATATTTCAAAACATAATTCATTAGCAAAACCCAATCAAGAGATATCCTAATTGTAAATTCCTTGCTAAATGTTCATAAAAAGTTATACCGTTTTGTTTTTAAAGTTTAAACCTTCAAATAACTCTTCTGTCTATTGGTTTTATGAAGAAAAGTTTATAAACACTCATTTTATCTAGATTTTATTTTTGTTTTGTGTTGTCTATTTTTTAACCAATGTTTTAAAAGAACAAACCAAATTGTTCTAAGGCTAAAGAAAGTAGGTTTTTAAAATGTGTTTTTGAGAATTCGGCAAATTATCATTGTAAAAATTGAGAGGAAATAAGCTCAATTTTCGAAAATCAAATGGTTACTGAACGGGCCTAAATAATTATCAAATGGACGTTGTTGAATTTGGAAACCATCATAAAAAAGTACTAGAAAACGAAACGAGAGAAGCAGCATGTAAATTTAATTTTCAAAAACGGAACAAGTTGTTAAAGAAGAAGAAAGAAAGTTGTCAGAAATATGTAAGTACCTGGCGGTTGCATGTTCCATAAGGGCAATATTGTTGGTCAATTAAGATAGGAGTGCCAACATTGTTCATGACAATGCTTTCAAATTGCATATTAGAAGCAATTCCTTTAGTAGAAGCTGGCCATGACTTGATTCTAACTCCAAACATAGTGTTTGTAATTGTGCAATCTCTCACAGTGATTCCAGAAACAGGTTTCTCATTTTTGTACTTTCCGAGGCTTCCAATACTAATTCCATGTCCAGGTCCACATGTTACCTTCTCCACCTTAATTTGTTGGCTTCCATCGCCGATCGAGACACAATCATCCCCGGTTTTGATCCTAGCATTATGTATAGTCACCCCACTCGATCCGCCAATATGGATTCCATCTGTGTTTGGACTGTCGCCCGGGGCATCGATGTTGATGTTTTGAAGGGTCAAATTCCTGCAGTTGTGCACATTCACGTGGAAGAATTTGCTGTCTGTTGAAGTTATGTCTTTGATTAAACTGTTGTTGAGGCTGTAGAATCTCAAGCTCTGTTGCAAATAATTAGAGTATGAAGGGTATATATACTAGCAATTAGTTAAAGAAGTTGCTATGATGCTTTGGTTATCTTTTATAATGCCCTTTTACATAAATCTTCAAATGGTAAGTGGCAAAGAAACAATCATAACCAAATGAACGTATAGTAAAAGGAGAAAAATAAATGGCTCACAATAGGGAGGGAGCCACATTTGCCAGAAGAAGCACATTGATTTTGCTTCCAAGCAAGAGATCCTCTGCCATCAAAAGTGCCCTTTCCTGAGAGAGTTAAGCCATTGATGTACTGAAAAACAATCCAACTAGCATCATTTCTCATCTTTTTAATATTAGTTGGAGCTTGCAATCTTCCCTCCACTTGAACATGAATGGGAGCCAGACATGGCCCTTGAAATTTCATTGAATCCACCACATATCTCCCTCCTGGTATCACTATTTTGCTGGGCTTTGTTGAGCTACAAGCATCCTTCCAAGCCTTCATTATGGCCTAATAACAAACAAACCCCAAAATAATAATTATTCAATGTCTGACTGTCACAATAATCTATCTCTGTTCACAAATCTACATTGCAACGTTTGGAAAAAAAATATGAAAACGTCACCTGGCTATCGTCGGAGTTTCCATTTGCTCTTGCTCCGTATCTTTTGACATGGAAATCAGCAGCTTGAGCATTTGTGATGAGACCAATGAATAAGAAGAGGATGAATGTGGTTGATCTTGAGATTGTTGATGAAGACATGGCCGAATGGTTTGATGAAAATGTGAGTGTAAATGTGAAGTTTTTATAGTAGAATCAAGAAAAGTCATGAACCACAAAAAAGTTTTATGACTAATTTTAGATATGTTTTTAGCTTTTTCATAAATTCTTTTGGTGGTGAAGAAATTTTTGTTTCATTCAACCTCACCTCAAGCTTTTTTGGCTCTACCATTCATGTTTGAAAAAAACATGGAGCTTGCTTTTATATATACTTGGTTGTATGAATGGAAGTTAAAATTCCTCATGGAGTAATTAAGTTAATGTTGTCCCATGGCATGTGTTGCTAAATCATTTTAAGAGACCACATATGTTTGGGTTTGGAGTATATAATTTGAAAAGGGTATCACAATCTAATTGGCAGTTTTACATCATTAGATACATGAGAAAGAATAAAGTGTAAATTATTTGTGTGTAAACTTGAGAGTTTAGATTTGGTAGTTATTAGTGTTGCAAATGACTATTATCTTATTATATGTTCTGTTTTTTTATAAACAGGGGAGATACATTCTGATTTATCCATCTGGAAAAAAAATCAAAACAACATAAATGAATTTATTTTTCTAAACTTTGCATTCAATTTTTAAACTAACATTTATTGTAAATGAGAAAAGTGATTCAATATTTTTCCATGTTTGCACCCTTTTTGTATTGTTTTTAATATTATGTACTTTTGGACTTGATTTTTATGTAATATTATAAGATATTAGACTATTCGTGGAAAAAATAATAATACATTTAAGTCATTCTTGTAATCTAGACTATGAATTAGGCTATTAGGGTAGAAAGCCTAATTAAAGGGCTCTAAGTATATATATATATATATTTTCATTATTCACGTTAGAGGATGGAAAATCCTCAAAATCAAATAGTCTTCTGTAACTACAAGATTACAGACATTTACAGCCAAAATGTGGAGTGAAAGAATACTAAAAAGTACAATGCGAATATGTTCATTGAGGGAATTAACCTACACGAGGAATTTCAAGTCAAATAATAAGGAAAATTCTTAATGGCCGTGGTTCATCCTAGAAAAGAACGCTTCAAAATGGAGTTCTATTCTCTGAGGCGAATTTGATTCTTCCAACAAAGTCATCAACTGCTATGGTCCCTATCTCCCCACCAAACCTTGATCTCACTGTCACAGTTTGCATCTCGACTTCCTTGGCACCAACAACTGCCATCAATGGTATTTTTTGGGTCTCTGCATTTCTAATAAGCTTAGGCAACCGCTCACCGTGACAAACTTCTGCTCGAACTCCACTGGCTCTGAGTTTTTCGCTCACCTCTTTGCAGTATGAGAGCTGGGATAGAAAAGCAGTGGAGATTTCAGTGAATATCACTACTTTAACACCTAAAATGAATCTCTCCAATTGATTCAGTTAGCAAATCAAATTTACACGATCCCATTCCAAGTATAATGAACCTCGTCATCAGGGACGTGATTCTACCTAAGAACTTGATGAATATCTTGCATGGGTTTGTTGGCAATAAGCTTTCATACATAATCAAGACAGGACCATGCAAATTATTGTGACAACGTAACTAATATGTCACAAACTGCTGGAATTTTTATGCTTATATATAATACCTGGGCATCCGTTACGGGCAAAACTCGAACTTGGATTGGAGAAAGCCATAATGGGAAGTCCCCAGCATAATTTTCTATTAGAATACCGAAGAATCGCTCAAGGGATCCTAGCACTGCACGATGGATCATGATAGGTCTCTTCTTTTCTGAGTTTGAATCAACATATGTGATGTCAAAACGCTGAGGTAGATTGAAATCAACCTGAAAGAAATAAAATAAATAAATATTAAAGAAAGAACAGCTTTACTTAACCACAGTCAAGTTCAAGTCAGATAGCTTTTTCATACATCAAAAGAAACTGCCATGAACTTCAGTTTGTAGAAATCATAAGATTTCAGGACAGTGAAAGAGATTTCACTAAAGATTAGATCTACCAATAAAAACCCATATTAAGTTGAGGGATTGCCTGTATAGTTGAGCATTGCCACTTCCTTCCCAATGCATCCTCGATCTTAATATCAATTTTTGGTCCGTAAAAGGCTCCACCACCTTCATCAATTTGATAGCCCCACCCCTTGTCACCTAGAGCATCTTTAAGAGCAGATGTTGCTTTCTCCCAGATTTCATCATTCCCCACTGATTTTGGTGGTCTAGTAGAGAGATTGACTTCAAATTCGTTAAAACCAAATTGAAGTAATAAATCTTCTGTTAGATCTAGGACACCTCTAATTTCATCTTTGATTTGATCATCCAAACAAAATATGTGAGCATCATCCTGCAAAACCCATAAAACATGTAAGTAAAGCAGCAAAAAATCTTTATTATTTAAGCCGCAAACGAGAAACAATCAAAATATAACTTCAATCCTTCACAGCTTGGAAATTTCGATTTTCTGCATAGAGCAGATAACAACTTGTAGAGTTTAAATGATAAAGAAAATGACAGCATCCAACATAAAGTGCACCTGGGTAAAACCTCTGACACGGAAAAGACCACGCAAGCTACCGGACAGCTCATATCTATATACCGTCCCCAATTCTGCAACTCTTATAGGAAAATCTTGATAGGAAGTAAGCCTTCTTTTGTAAAATAGAATATGGTAGGGGCAATTCATAGGTCGAAGTTGATAAAGCTCATTCTCAACGTCCATCTGATTGTACATATTTTCTCCATAGAAATCTGAATGACCACTGGTTTTCCAAAGCTCTGCTTTTGCCACATGTGGAGTATATAGCATATCATAACCACGTTCCCTGTGCAATTTCTTCCATAAATCTTCTATTATGCTCCTCACAACAGCACCCTTGGGGTGCCAGAATACCAAACCTCCCCCAGCATCATCCTGTGTTCAGCCAATGCTCTAAAATAATTCAGATGAACAAAATCTAAGAGCATAACTCTCGCTACAATCAAGTACATTATAATAGTTTTGGAGGAAGTATACACCTGAATGGAAAATAGATCAAGATCTTTCCCAAGCCGTCTGTGATCACGACGTTTGGCTTCCTCTTTGAAGTGAAGGTATGCTTTTAATTGTTCTTCTGTCTCCCAAGCAGTACCGTATATCCTCTGTAGCATGGGATTCTTCTCGTCTCCTCTCCAGTATGCACCGGCGACTGTTTCAAGTTCAACAGCTCTTTTGTTGATTTTCCCAGTAGATTCAACATGGGGGCCAGCACAAAGATCCCACCATTCATTTCCTGTGAAGAATATAGGATACTACTACGGATCAAGATAATAGGAAAATTTCAACTTCACCCTGAACCAATTGAAGTCTTAAGAAAGCATTACAAATTTAATCATCAATTAAGGTTACGGGATAGAATTACCAACTGATCAAAATAGACCAAGATGTTCTTAATTTACTAGACAATTGATTTACCATTTGCCATCTTTTGCAGCTACCAATATCCTTTTAATTGCAATCAAAAGAACATTTTGTGGAAGAGTATGGAGAAAAGAGAGAAATTTGCTAATTTCAAGTATGGGAGATTCTCTCTGCACTTTCTGTTCATTAAAAATCCTAACAGCGAAGTGATACTAATCAACGATCATAACAAAGAAAAAGAACAATTTCAGTTTTTAAATAATGACCTAATTGGAATGCCTTTTCAATTGTTGAAAATCATTCAGGATCATGAATATAAACAAGAAAATTTCCTAAACTGCATCTTTGTCAGCCTTGAATCTCTCCACAAAAGAAAAAAAGGAAGATAAATTACAAGCACATTAAGAAAATATATTCAGGTGTTTACAAGAACACTTTATACGTTTGTTCAATTCATAAGCACTTTTTACTTCAACAGCCCATGTGAGAGCTCTGTTAAATAAAGGACAATAAATATATCCTTTACCCGCCAAAAATATTTAGTCAATATCTTTTTTAGCAGTTTTCAAGTCATCTCCAATATTAATTAACCATCATAACATTGCTCTTACTTCTTATGGTGTATAGCCGAATAAAATCTTCTGATGAATACTAAGTTTCGTTGGGGTATTTTCTTTTCAATATTTTGCTTGTAAGACCCAATCTATATCAATCCGGGAAACAGAAAGAAAAAGAGTACTCTAAACTCAAGCCCTTCATACGCCAAAGCTAAATTTCAATTACAAAGAAGATAAAAGAATCTAGTGTTCAATCAAGAAAAGTATCAAACATTGCTAAGCATGAAATACAAGAAGATCTCAAAAGGTGGAACAGATAAGTACCAAAGATGATTGCAATCCCTACCAATATGATAGATGGTTATGGGATCCTCCTTTATGCTTTCCAAAAGCTCCATCTTGTAAGGTTCGTTGATTGCCTCAATTCTTCTTTGAGCTTCGTCCCTTGAAACTTCTTCCCTTACAAGTGGTAAGTTTCTGCTAATAATGCGTTCCTAGAGAAGATGTGAGAAATAAACCCCCACACCGTAAAAGGATTGACTAATATATATATTCCAAATCATGTGATGTAAAATAATAAAGAAAAAAAAACCAGTGACTTCAATGCTCATTGATTTGGTATATACCAACCATCTCCTTCTTGATTTTCTTCAAATCTTTATCTCCCAAGGGCTCCATGTCAAAATCATAGTAAAACCCATTTTCAATCCATGGTCCAATTGTCACTTTAGCATCTGGAAAGAGCTTCTGAACAGCCATGGCCATTACATGAGCACACTGCAATTCGAGAAGCATATATCAAGCAGTTGAAACCTAAAGTCCGCATTCAATCTTATCTCCAAGATGCAAAATGGAATTCAGAAAACCCCTTCTAGGTTAGCAACACCCTGTTTAAGTAATGAAACTCCTGCCTAGTTCAAACCTAAACTTCACCCAGGGGAACTCCATTAAGAAAATCCTTCATTAAGCATAAAAAGTCCTCATATTCTCATATAAGAACCCATACCCACATTCAAATAACATCTATCCCAAAACCCACAGGGAAAAATCAAAGAAAAAACAGAGTCACCGTGTGACGAATCCTGAGAAGCTTCTCAGAGGATTCATTAGTTGGAAGAACAATCTTCTCGGTTTGATCCTTGTGGGCATCCACCAAGTCCTCGTTCTGGGTCGAAATTGATGGTGCTGAGGAATCAGTAGCCACAGAAATGGAAGTGGAAAAGCCATTGGACTTGTTGCGAGGGAGAAAAGGTCTGTCCCTATTTCTTGCAAATTTGGTCGAAACTGCAAGGAAGAAGCGAGGAGCAGAGACGTTAGGGGAAATAGGTGTTACGAGAGGAGAGTGTAAGAGTAAGCCAGTGGTAGTCGCCATTCTTTGAAGAACAAACATTGAAGAAAGAAAGAGCGAGCAGATGCCGGAGAAGATATGAGTCTGCTGTTGTGTGTGGTGGAACTTCGGATATTTGTCTCATCGAAAATTACTTATCTGTGTAATATTATTTATTTTTTATTAATATACAAAATTTCAAATTTAGTTCATATTATTATCATATTGTAAGTATTTTAAGAAAATTTGTTATCTATCATAAGTTTTCTTATTTTACCTTACTTTTAAAAAAAATTCATACAGTAGTTTTTGTTAGAGAATTTACTTCTTGTACGTGTACGTTTCAAGATGATTTTTTTTCGATTTTTAATTAATAAGTAATTTTATATATTTAAAAAATAAAGTGCACCACCAATACATGTTACAAATGTTCAAAAGATTCATGACTCTTTAAGAATGATAATAAATATCAATTGGATGCATATTCAATTGAATGGAAGTAATAATTATGGTGTAACAATTCATTCTTATACTAAGTACATATATAATAACATAGAATAAAGATTATTTATTATATATATTTCTTTATTAAAATAAATTTAAAGGACATTTTTTAAAATACTAAAATAAAACAAAATATTTACACAAAATTTTATATTATACCACTGCATATAAGTACATTGTAAATATTTTGTAAAATCTTATAAATATAATATAAAATCTTGTAAATAGTAGGTAAAATCTAACATTTTTAAAAATTATCCAAAATTTAATTACTAGCGGTAAAATGGTAAAACGCAGCTCACGCGTGCTGACTTGGTGGAGATGGTAGCGGCTCGGATCTAAACGTGGCTCACGCGTGCCACTTGGTGGAGATGGTAGCTCACGCGTGCGGCTTGGTGGACATAGTAGCAGCTCAGATCGAAACGTGGCTCACGCGTGCGGCTTGGTGGAGATGGTAGCCGCTCGGGTCGAAACGTGGCTCACGTGTGCGGCTTGGTGGAGATGGTAGCGGCTCGAATCGAAACGTGGCTCACGCGTGCGGATTGGTGGAGATGGTAGCGGCTCGGATCGAAACAGACGGCTGGGACGACGACGCGAGGCTTTTCCTCTTTTTTTTTTCTTTAATAAACCAATCAACTTTTCCACTCTCCTTATGAATTATCCAATCAAATCATCCCTTTTAACTTCCCAAAATTCAGTCTCTTTTCAAAATAATTATATTTTTCGTAATATAATTATTTTTCTTTCCCTCCCAATATCTTTTCTAAAAATACTAAATCAGTTAAAATTATTCCTCTTTAATAATTATATTATCTTCATAATATAATTATTTTTAACCTTTCATAACTTTATATATATATATATAAATATAAACAACAAATATGTTTAGATCTATAAATATAAACAACAAATATGTTTAGATCTCACTAAATCTAACCAAACTTTAGATTATCTAAAATAACATCCAAGATAATTAAAAATCAAAATTTTCTTAATTTTTGCAGGTTACATTGTTAATTTGTAATTCTTTTACTATTCTCCTAAAATTTTTATTATATTCTGTTATTGTATTTTTTTATAGAAAGCTAAAATTATATATATAACTTTATTTGAAAGGGTATTTATTCTGTGTACGAAACTAATTTCCTTATTTACAAAAGAAAAGAGAATTGTTTAAATAGAAAATTAAAATCCTATATATTTTTAATATAAACAAAATAAAATCCCAAACAATTTGATACTATTTCTTCAATGAAAGGATGATGAATGGATTATGAAATTTTAGACTCAATTACCATTAAATTAAAATCTTTATAGAGAAGTTTCTAAAACGGACGGAATTGGAATGTCACTCTTCGCCCTACCCCATAATATTTCTCCAATTTGCTACGATATCGGATTTTTATGTGAAATCTTTCCCTTATTACTTTTTTTAAAAATCAATTAAATTTAAATTATCAATATAAAAAAATTCTAATTAAATAACTGAACATATCACTAAATTGCTTCCACTATCATCTTCGCCAATAAATCAATCAAACTTGAAAATTAATTGTATTATTTATATAATAATTACATAATCTTACATTACCATGCCTACAAAAATGGTGAAAAATAGAAAAATTTAATAAAATATCTTCAACATATAGCACTTCTATTAATTACATTGATAAACAGTGATAAAAGTCTAATAATTTTTATAGTTGATAGAAACAAAATTTTGTTATAATTTGTAAATATTTTGATTTATTTTTTTCTTTTACAAAATTCTCCTAGATATATGTACAATTATTATAAGTTAGATTAAATTTCAACTTTTATTTTTTAATATAAAATCATGTTCACAAACAAATTATTATTAGTCTATTTGTGAACTAATATTTAGTGAATAAGGGAAAGTAGATTGTAATATTTAAATTAGAATTACATGTATCTATAAACCTGAAATATATGTTTTCAGATTCATTACCAAATACCAAATAGGTCATTCGTTTTCAATAAGCTTTAGAAGAGTTAAAATTTAGTTTAGATATTGTTGGATTTGATTAGATTATATATGATCCATAAGAAATATTTGAAATTGATTTACTCATTTCAAATCTAACACAATAATACTGTTCTAAACAGTTTTAACTATATTATATTTTGCTATATTTACGTAAATAAAAATTTAAAATATTTCATGATTTGGAATAATTGAAACCATATTTAAATTAGTTTAATAAGAACATATCTTAATGATTTGGAGTTATAGAATCATCGGCTGTGATCGGAGTCTCCAAATCTTCACGCGCCACCGCAGACAAAAGCCGATTCCTTTTTGCTATATTTGTAACCAACACCTCATTTCTACGATGACCAACAAAACCGGTACAGAACGACGCCCCGCTCTTCTCTTCCAATGTTCTAATCTCCCCATTTCCCCCCCACGTTGTGTACCCTTTAAGAAGAAAAAAGTTATACGAACCCCACCAAAATTCGTCACAACCCATTTGAAAATCATGAAAGGACTTTTCAAGCCCAAGATACGATCGCCGGTGGAGCTCGTCCGGTACGCGCAAGAGCTTCTTCTTTTCATTGACCGGAACGAGGAGGTTCGTGAGCAAAAACGAGCTGAGAAGGTATTATTCATGTTCTTATTCATGCTTTTTTTTTTTTACATTTTCATCTGGGTCACTCTGTTTTCATTGTATGCTTGTCGATTTCTGCGATATTTGCCTCTTGGGTTCTTTATCATTCCTTCCCTTAAAGCTAGAGAATTGGGTATTGTTCTTGCAATTTTGTTTGTTGATTGTTGCTATTGCTCTTATAAATCTTAAACTCGTGTAATGACCTTTGTTATTATCCCTTGGCAAGAAATTGAATGTGTGATTATGATTGTTTTCTCTTGATGTTGAACATGACTTTTGTATTTGGATTTGAATTTATGCAGATATCTGAACTGAACAAAACCATCTCTCAAATGAGAACGATTCTTTATGGAGAAGCTGATGCAGAACCAAATCCAGATGCTTGTTCTCAGTTGACTCAAGAGTTCTTCAAGGAGGATATGTTCCGCCTTTTTGTCACTTGCATTCCGAAGCTGAACTCAGGGGTGAATAATGAGCTTTAACTTGCAATGATATTATGATCATCATATTTTCATTTAAAATGTTGTTTCTCATCAGTCCCCTCCCCTTGATTCATTTCATAAACCTTCAAGTTCTGAAGTTTTGTAGCTTGACTAATGTTTCCCTTACATGCAGCTGCGACAATGTGCAACTCATGTTCTTGCCAATCTGCAGCGGCAGCAGGTTAAGTCTCGGATAATTGCCTCCGAGTACTTCGAAAACAACATGGACATTATGGACATTCTTATACCAGGGTAAGAAATTGATATTGTTTTAAGATTGAATTGAACATTAAATTGTTAACAACTTAACATTACAATACATCCATTGATGGTTTAATGATTGGCTTGATTAGGTACGAAGACAGCGACATTGCTATAACTTATGGCTCAATTGCAAGAGAATGCATCCGACATCAGTGTGTTGCTAAGTATGAACCAATTAAACTTGTTTCTTCAAAATGCAAACATCTTTCTCATTCATTGAGTTTGAATCCATATAGAAGTATCATTTTTACATTTTTGTGCTTATGTTTAAAATCTTGAGTAATAGCCAAAACTATTAAGTGCTGTATATACCATGGCATTGTGAATAGCTCTATGTAATTATCATATCTTGTTCTTCTTTTTCCTTTTTCTTATTTACCCTTAATCCTTTACGGTTCAGGTATGTCCTGGAATCAGAGCATATTAGGAAGTTCTTTGATTACATTCAAAATCCAATATTTTACGTAGCATCAGATGCTTCTGCAACATTTAGAGTTGAGTAAGATTGTGAATTTCTTCCCTATTCTCTATTTTAACATATCTTATGTCTATAATGCCTTTTGTAATATGGAGTTTCTCGATTAATGTGCAAACTTCAATCGTTTTTATTATTGAAATTGATTTGTTTAACACCAACTTAATGAAGTTGGCGGACAAAAGAAACCCTTTATGTATCAAATGCTCACAACGGTAATAACCGCATTAACTTGCTAACCTAAACATACTCAACTGGTTAAAGTCTATGCTTTTGATCAAGAGGTCATACGTAGTTGAGCTAAAAAATAGAATAATAATAATAACTTTCTCTGATGTGTACTATGGTTTGGCATATTGAGAGAATGATGTTTGTTAACTAAAAACATCTTGAACTAATTTTATGCAGAAACTTTTGACAAGGCATAAATCTACTGTTGCTGGGTTTTTTACCAAAAATTTTGATTGGGTAAGCATTACAAGTTATTTTATCTCACCGTTTCGTTAATTGTTGGTTTTCACTCGGATGAACAAGCTCATTGAAGTTAATGTTCAATATTTCCTAACTTTCAGTTCTTCAAAGAGTACAATATGAAATTGTTGGAATCGACTAATTACATCACCAAACGACAAGGTGTGAAGGTAAAGAGAGAGCAAGTGCTATAACTATGTACACATTTCGATTCACTTTATTACATTGAACATATCCTTTACGTTACATCGATTATTGGATGCTTCTGGTTTTGTTGCCTAAAAAATTATAATTTCAGGAAGGCATTTGCATTTTATGATCCTAAAGTTGGGTACTCTGCTGCAGTTGTTGGGAGATATACTACTTGATAATTCTAATTCAGCTGTGATGGTTCAATATGTGAGCTCATTGGATAACATGAGGATCTTGATGAACCTTCTAAGGGTAAACTCTCTCACCTTTAAACAAACTTTCCAAGGATTTACACACTTTTTTTCTTGCTCACACCACATATATTGTACTTATAGGATCCAAACAAGGCAATACAACGAGACGCCTTTGATGTATTCAAGGTACTGTCATTGAAGATTGTTGAATGATTCACACTATTAACTTCTTTTTCTTCCACTAAGAATGTTGTATTTTCTTCTTCTGTTTATTAGCTATTTGTTGCAAATAAAAACAAGCCACCGGAGATCACAAGTGTTCTTGTTGCAAATAGAACCAAACTCCTCCGTTTTCTCGACGATCTTAAACCAGAGAAAGGTAACAACCGAATATCTTTTTGTTTCTCTACCTACTTAATATTATTTCTTACACATATATGTGGATGACTCATCACGTTTTGGTTTCAGCAAATGAAGGATTTGAAGAAGATAAAGCTGAGATTACAAGACAGATCTCCATTCTCGAGTCAAGTGATCCATCGTCCTCGGAAACGGAAAACTGTGATATCGAATGTTAGTTTCGGCTTCAGATGCATGTTTTTGTTATTGCAGCTGCAAGCGAGCAAAGATAAATATCAGGCCACCGGTTTTCTGTTTATTTACATGAAGCATGAGAAATGTCTATCATGCGGAATGTTTTATACCAGACATTTATACTGTTAGAAATTTGATAGAATGCATATGTACCATTTTTTTCAAGTACATATATCAATCACCAAAGTATAATGTAAAGTATACATTTAACACACATTCTTTATATAGTTATTCATTTTATTGATAATTTGTATTGTATTTATAGATTGCGTACATTTGTTTCTCTAACTTCCCTTGTAGTTCTTCTTTCCTCTTAACCATTTAACACAAGTTTAGTTTAGGTCATTTGTAAGATTGTATTGTATGATAACACTACACTTGATGATGAATAAGGTGGTTTGAGAATTTAAACTTTTTCTCAAGAAATTTAAACTAACTTATTCAAAACCTCAACTCAACATAAATTACTGTCTTCAATTAATTCATCAACTGTACAAGCTAGGAATGTCATTTGCAACTTATAACAACTCAACTTGGTCATTCTCATATCTTCTACTTTTGGCACATTCCACCCACCATCATCTTGGACTACTTGCACCATTTTCAATCATTACCATCTTTAGGATCGTTGAGGTAAAACACTTGCTTAGCTTGACTTGTAAATAAGAAATGTTTGTTTACATACCAGTGACGACCTTTATTAATCTATTTATAGCCTAAATTCATATGCTATATTGATTTTCTTAATGTTCACTTTAAACATAATAACATGTCTTCATCCTAGCATATGAGAAGGTTCAAAACATCACTGACAGTAGAGATCACCTCCTCCTCCACATTCACTTTTTAAAGCACCACAATCCAACTATTTCGTGTCCTTCAACGATTATCACTTATCACACACTCTCTCTCATATATGTATATAAGAGGACAAAGAAGATAAATTCGACCAAACTTTTCGAAAAGTTCAAACTATGGTGATTAGATAGGCATATGCGTAGAAAGGGGGAAAAATAAATTTGGGTTGAGGCCCAATTGACTACAAACATCTAACAAAGTGGGCCTAGTGGAGAGAGGCCCAAATTAAAAGTGCTAGAGAATTCTCAAATATGATTCAATGATTTCTCAATATATGTATGTGTTGAATCTATATATACAATTTTGTTTCATTCTTACTTTTATCATTTTTTTTCTAAAAAAAGCCTTTCAATTATTTCCATTTGCCATTTAAAAAAAAAAAAAAGTTAATGAAGAGTTGTTGGAATCTTTTGATATAATGTTACCAAATGGGAAAGTGTTGTCAAGTGACAAGAGAATAGAAAATGCCACAAAGGAATATTCAATTAGACATTAAAGTTCGAAAATAATCTTATTATTATTATTTTGATTAATTTTATAAAAAGCAAATTGTGTTGGTAATAGCATTTTGGAATACAAACAAACCCCAATCTACAAATTAATAAGTCTTTCTCTTTAATTTAACAAGTTTGTGGATGGAAGCACTTCCATGTTCCAACTTAACTTTAGCTTTCATGAGTTGTAATGCATATCCTCACTTTTTATTGCATATAGTAAACTAAGTTTGTCCATTTCAACCCAACAATAAATATATTATTGACTTTCAAAGCTTACTAATTTCACAAATATAAATTTACACTAATTTAATATAATATGTAATTTATACACACTCTACAGTCTAACCTTGAAACGTGTTTTTTCATTCAAATCGAGCATAACAAGATCGATAGTTCAAATCACCTTATTATGATTGTATAAAAGCACATGGTTGAGTTGAGTTGATAATTATTATAAATGAATAATTTAGAAGTTGACATAATTAACGAAGTAAAATAAACTTTTTAAAAATTAGTGAACCAATTTAAATCTCTTAAATTACCTAAGTTGTCAAACATCCCCTATAAGAGAAGTACATGTGATAATATTTTACGCGAGTTGGTTTGATTTGATTTTTCTACGGAGATTAATTGTTTGTCAAACTATTATTTTCTTACCCGTAACCAAAAATCCATCGTCTTTTTCACTCAAGTTGCACTCTTCAATTTGAATAAAACTTTCTCTATATAGATTGCAATTTTAAATTAGACGTTAGACGAACTAGCATGTTTTTAAAAAAACTAACCTTTCTCATTTATTATCTTTTCTTTCATTTTGTAATTCATTGTTACAAAATGAAATTCAAACCTATACTATGAGATACATTCATGAATGAATGAACATGTAGCTAAAAGAATACTAAATTCCATTCCATTGTATTCCTTTACATTACAAACATAATCTCTTTTATAGGTAAAACTAGAGCTTCTAAATTTGGAAATAGATCCATTTTTTCCATTTTGTCCATCAAATTCTTACATTTTTAGATTACTTGCATTCCCCATTTCTTCTTCCATTTTGTAACTTCCAAACTAATAACTAAACTTCATAAAATTGGAATCATGAAGAACACTAAAATAAATGAGTTTGAAGAAAGAAAAGAATTATGTATAAATATAATAACAAAAATAATATGATCATCACTACTGCTAATCCCAAATAAGAAAAACACAAAAGAAGAAATAAAGAACACTCAAAATGTAAATCAAACAAACAAACAAAAAAAGCCCTCCAAAATCAGGGAAGATTATACTCAAACTCTGTTTTCTTCTCTTGTAGCATTTCCATTGATCCCATTTACGCCATTGACGTTATGTGGGAACTTATCAGAGTTGGATCGCTTTCTCTTTATGCAAATGATCCATGTAATGACTTCAAGAACGACGGCGACGGCGCCCAAGAAGATGAGGATTCCGGTGTAAGCTCGTTTCCATTTTCCATCTGGGTTCAAGATATCTAATCCTTTAAAGACGTTGATGATGCTAAGAACAATCACACTGTATCCGATAGAGTGATGGTAGATATTCCAATAAATTCTGTATTTATGATCCTTGTTTGGCCTCAGAAGCAGAGCGAAAACCTAAAATGGAAAAACCCCAAATCACAATTAATGAAGATTTCAACAATTTTTTGAACTTTTTGATTTTTGATGTTTTAGTTGTAGGGTTTTTGTGTGTGTGTGCTTTTTTTTATCATTACCTGAAGAGTTCCGAAGACGAAGAGGGTGATTCCGATGTTGCGATGAGTGTTGTATTCAATACCGAGGGAATCGCTGCCGAGTTTTATACCGGTGGCCCAACCGGCGACACCGACGGCGTAGGCGGAGGCTTGACAACCAACGTGAAGGTAAAACCAAGCTGGATCTGCTCCTTTGAAAACTTTCAAATATCTAGCGAAAATTGCTCCCATAGGCATCATAGTTCCCCAACTAACAGCGTTCAAAACTCCATGAGTCTGAAAAATCAAAACCCTTCAATCAGACGATGAAATTTCACGAAATCCTCAAAAGGGTTTCACAAATAAGAACAATCAAACTGACCCAGATCAGAAAAAGAAAAAAAAAATCCTAATCAAACACTTACGTTTCTCTTCTTTAGAACGTCATCCGCAGCTGCTGTGCTTGATCCAGTAAGCAAATCGAGGGTAGTTCTTGAAGCTCTGTTGGCATCTGTAATGGCATGAGAAGCCGGAGAACCTCCAGCCAAAGGGCCTTCTTGCCATACTTGATTAATTGTGGTCTCATTATCTCCAAGAATAATGGTAGCAAAAATGGTCATTTCTTGATTGACATAAGTGGCTCTGAGTTGAGGAACTTGAAAGCTTATGCTGCTTTCTTGCAGGGTTGGAGTAGGGGAATTTACATCGGAAGTGTAAGCATGAGCGATTCCAGAGGAATTTCTGTAAGCTACAAGAGCTTGAGAGCCAAACATGTTGAGACGTTGTCGGTTAATAGCCCAAGCGATCCATTGATTAGGACCGGTATTAGGGCGTCTGAAAGCAATTCTCAAGGTGTTATTTGATTGAATTAAGGTCCAATGAAGGAAAGAGTTGAGCACTGGATGATCTACACAAGCTGCAAATACTTCATTGTTGGTAAATCCATTGTAGCTTCTGCAAGTTTGAGCTGAGGCTGAGAGGCATAAAGAGAAGAGGATCAAAACAGAGAAAAAGCTTTGGAGCTTTATTTCCATGGTGGACTGAATGGATTTGAGGTAATTGTTTTCAGTTTTGTTGTTGATATGTTGTTTCTGAGATGGAGGGAATAGGGGATTATTGGTTGGGGGAGAAAGAAGGAAGAAAAAAGTGAGTATTTATAGGGTATAATTGAAGGGAAAGTTTGATAAATTTGTGTTCATGAAGGGATGTTTCTTTTCAACTATGTGAATTTGTATTGTTTTTGTTTTGGGGTTTGGGAAAGTCTTTGTTTCTTCTTGGTTGCTTCATGTGTCTCTGTCCATATTCAACAACTCACATTTGTTAACCTAATTTTTCTACTCTCTCAACCATTCTTCTAGAAAAAACTTGCTTGGGTTTGGGATTTTTTCTTCTTCTTTTTTTTCTATTTCTATAGAATAGGAGCCACCTAAAAGAGAAAGAGAAGGCAAAAATACTTTGAAAATGTTGACTTATTCCAACTTCCACCATTGTTAAAAAAATCTTAAAGAAATCACCCACCTTCAGTCTTGTGTTCTCTTTCAAAATAATCTTTCCCATCCCTTTACCTACCCACATTACTTCATTTAATTAACTCTAGGCTTTGAATTAGATCTATGATTGTTTTGTTTTGTTTTTCTTTTCTAGTTAACTTTTGGGTTTCAAATCTTCATTTTTGTGGCCATTATGTGATTCCCTTTTGGACTAATGGTATTATGGGAATTTCAAATCTATAACTAGTTTCATAGATGAAAAACTATATTAATAATTCATTCATGATTAATACAATGATTAAACAGACTAATTTGAAGGTTCGGCGATTCTCGAAGACTTTGAGATGCTTTAGAAACAATTTCGATGATTTACTATTCGTTGATTGTGCGGATTTATATTAGAGGTGGAATGTTGCTTAGGATGTTCTTCTCCTCGTCCAATAAGGTTTTGTTCATGTTGTTGTGCCGGTAGAGGCTTGACTTCTTTTATCCCTAACGAGAAACTTGAAGATTTGTTTTGTAGTGATTGGTTTCTAAATCTAATGTCCTCCATTTTATTCGATGGACTTTCATTGTATCTAGTTCGTTCTTGGTTTATTTTGTTTTCTTTATTAGAAAAAAATAGTTGTAGTACAAACAAAATGTTGAAAAATCAAATTAAGATTTGAATGTTGACTTTGAATAGTGTTTTCATTTTGTCCGTGAGCTTATAATTTCTAAAAATTAGGATGAACACCATATGTTGAGTAAATAAAATAACAAATTGATTCAACATTCCAATTTCAAGTTTTATAATCTTAAATGGAATCTAAATTTCATATATTTAGGAGAGGTTATCAATCGATGAACTTAGTTTATCATTTTTCCATGTTTGGATTGACTTTCTGACGTACGTTAAGTAAGTGTTGGGTTTGACTTCATTCTCTTCCTCATATTAATATTTCCAAACATAGTGTCTTTCATTTTATCCAAGGACATTTCTCCTTTCTATTATTATAGAAAGATGGTTGTGGAACCAATGACAAAAATAAAATTGAATTGATTTTGTAAGTGTTTATAAGTATTTGAAAATCAATGGAACGGAATTCCAATATTTATGATTTTGCTTTTCTTACAAAATAGAAAAAGGAAAAAGGATTTAAAATTAGTATTAGGTGAGGCTGTGTGAAGGAAGCAAAGGGAAGAATAGTACTTGTTGACTTGGCAAATAATATAACAGAAAAAGAGTGGAATCGAAGTTTAAAAGAACAATGAAAATTATTTGGGAAATAAAATTAAACATTTATTTTTCTGACTAATTACAAATATAGGAAAATGAATATATATATATATATATATATGAAATTGAGGAAATTAATTTTAATAAAAGAAAGAATGGGGATTTTGTACAACTTTGACTAAAAGGCAGGTATGAGACGTGTTGTGTTGATGGCTTCGTTCAACTTTCTACAACGCATTTGCTCTCATCCTAACGACGTCGTTTCATTCAGTGTTCACACTCTCTCTTTTCCTTTTTCTTATTTTCCTCACTTTTTTTTTTATTTTTTTATTTCCTTTTCTTTAATTTCAATGCATATTTAGAATACCCTTTTTAACTATTTTATTTCTTTTCTCATATTAATATTTCTAATTGCTGCTAAATGTATAGATTCAACAGACTTCAACTTTACATGAGTCTTCTAATATATTATATAGATATTTTAAAAAATAACAAAATTCATCTAATTCTCTATAGTTCATTTTAAAATTTTGTTATATTTTATAATAAGTTCCATTCTTTTTTGTATTATTCCTAACAATTTCCCTTATATATTGTTGCTTATCCCAACACTATATATACATATATATAATCACTTTTGTTCTAATAAATCTAATATTTAAAATTTAATAGAGATTAAACTCAAATTCAAAATAAACATGTGAAATTTTGAAATCTAAACACTAAATAACATGTAGAATTATACATATAAATAAAAAGATATTTTCTCCTTTTTTTTTCTTTTAATAAAAAATGAACTTGAATTGAATATTGAAAAGTGCTTTTTGAAAGAAAGAAAACATTTTATAGCTTAGATTTCATGAAATTCCGCAATTGAAAACGCCATGTTTTTTTTTTTCCCACACGTGTGTTATTTTAAGCATTAATCCTCTTTGCATATTAATTTAATTTAATAAAGCTTTATCAATAATAAATATTAAATTTTCTTACATCACATAAAAATAGGTTGTGAAACGTTAAGGTATGGGTTGTGAAACGTTAAGGTCATGTAGTTGAAAATGAAAGATATTAATAAATTGAACGAAAATTATCCATCTTTTAACAAAATAGAACTCCATTTATTTGCATTACTTTTCTTTTTAGGGATTGAAAGTTCAATCACCTACAACTTTCTAATGGTTATGATTAGAAAAGAAAAAATATATTTTCTTTCTTTAAAATCTAATAACTTATGTACAATTTTGATTTAATTTCTATTTTTGAAATCAATATTTGTTTTGTCATAAATCTCCTATTAAGTCTCCAAATATTTATGAACTTCAAATTTATAGTTTACATTTCTAATTAGTAAAAAAAAAAAAAAACTCAATTGTAACCCAAATATAAATTTATCAACTATATATATATATAACCTAAACTTGAAAAGATGAAAAAGAACACAAACAAAAATGAGGAAATGATGTGCAATAAAAAAAAGGAAAAATTCTTCCATGAAAAATAATGATGCAACTCAAATCAAAGTCAAAATCACATATTAGGATTATTGTATATAGTTGATTGAAGGCTATATTGTTTGGAAGCTTTTATTAATTTAAATTATAAATTATAAGGTTGAAATCTTATTATAATAAGGTTTGATAATGATACTTTACAAATATTATACACCCAACTGCTCCCTCTTTATTGAGCCTCCCATCCTATCTAACCCAATTTTAAAATTGATATTGCAATTAAACAATCTTTTAAAGTGCTCAAATAATTGTTTTACATTTGGAGCAGACCCACCACTCCATTTACTTTATTCTTTTGTTGTCTTGGTCTCTTTGCTTCTATTATTCATTTAATCAACCCAAAGGATATTTTACTATTCTTCATCTTTCCCATCATTAAAACTTAGATATTTCCTATTATTTATCAGGTCATACATCGTATCATTATTATATCAAAGGGAACATAACTTGGTGGTAATTTTTGGTGGTAATTTCTGTGTAATACTTCTATTGAGATCCAAGGTTCGAGTTCTTATACCTTGTTTGTTGTACCATACAAAAATTTAGAAAGACCTCAAACTTAATTGTTATATTTACAACCATCTCTATACATACGTTCGTACTTCCATCATCATCAAAGTTAATTGACCTAAGCCTAAGAGAGATTGGTCACAGTGGTGGAAAATGATAGGAAATTGCCCAAATCAGCCTCCACAGCCTTTTTGGACCTATGCCTTTTCTGCATGCCGAAAACTTTCATGTCCAAACAAAAAAAAAAATGTTCTTGGAAAATTAGGGAACTAAATCCTTATACCATCCCTTTCAAAAAAAAATATATAGGATAAATAAATAAATCCTTCATCCATCATTTTGAACTCAAAATTATATTCATACCCACCAAAAACATCCCCCTTTTTTTAGGTTTTTTAGAGCAGCTACCACCAAGAAGTCATGTTATATCCCCCCTTTAACATGGTTTGGATTCATAATCCAACTGCCTAATCTTTTGGACTACTTCCCTGTTGACTCATAATTTGCATAAAATAATCAAGAGTTCTTATAAACAAGTCTACTTTTTAGATCTGCTCATCACCAAACAAAGGGGGTGCTTATGGTATATTGGTAATCCTGATCTGATGTTCAATTAATCAAATGGGGTTGATACAAAATGTAAAAAAATCAAGCCTTTTAAAGTAATGAGATTGGATGTTGATTATTCCAAAGAATTGGTCTTGAACCAATTGAGTTCACACCAAAGGAAAATAAAAATATGTTGAATTGACAGGGTAAATTTTTGTCAAAATAACGGCAAATATTTTGAATATTAAAGCGACATCAATTACCCTGCCCCGTGTCAACAGTTTCATGTAGACGAAACCGTGAAATTTCAATAACTTCAGGTATATTCTAATTGTTACTCTGAAACTAAAGACAGATCATTTGAAAGAAAATGTTAAAACAGAGACTTCATACCTGCCGTGCCATTTAAGTCTTTATGAAGATGCCAAAATTGGTGGGGGGTATGAGATTTGGACCTTCTAGACTGATCTCCGAAAGTCCACATCAGAAGGTCAAACCAAGCATCTTGAAAACCTACAGAAACACAAAAGATACAAAGGCAAACAAACAAATACATAACATGATGAAAGTGTGACGATTAGATGAGGTGATCAGGGAAAGAATGTCTTGTAAATAAGTCATAACTTTGATCTTTTTTTATAGAAGGTTTCTTGTGTATTATATCGATTTGCTTCTTGCTCAAGTATCAGATGTTTGAACATAATATCAGATAATCCACAGGAGTTTCCCACATTTAATGTTAGAAAATCAAGATCTAGAACCGGCAGGAAAGTTCAATTGAGCGCTAGTCGTAAGTAACTATTCTGCCAAACACATCAAGCAACTCCTCATGCTTGGACTTTGTTACCTTTAACTCCAGAGTTACCTTCCAAATGTGCAAAAGTAAATAAAGTCAGAATCAAATATGGCCTGGCCCACTTATATGATAACTTAGCTCAGGCTTAATATCTAAAAGCATAACTCTCTAAAGTGGGTACATGGAAAAAGAACAAGAAAAAATTTCCGAGCCATCAAGTGTTTCCATAATGGAACAAAACTAATAATTTGTTCGTGTGATAAGGTTGTCTCGCAATTATTAGACCAACTATAGTATATGTACACACGCATAAATTTGTCAAGTGTAGTCAATCAATCAACCAGTAATGGTAATTGGTTTCTTTTCTTTTAAGAAAATTGTAACTAAAGGATCCACATATGCATCTTAGTCAAATAGATTTTGACGCATCAGCTCATATTAATAAACTTTTCACAGTCAAACTAGACGTAAGGTTTTCCTTAAATTAAATAGTAAGCATGCTTTTAGCTATCTGCATATCTTCAACATCCTAAAAGACTCGTGTAAGTTGTTATACGTCACTAAATTGAATAATAAACTGAAGCATAGGTCACATGGTTTTAGATAGATTCGTCTTGGGAGCGGCCTATCAGTTAGGAAGAAAATAGAGAAAGAGCTCACCTCCTTGAAGATTTCACTGTAAGAAGTCTCTTCAAATCCCTACACCAAATAAAAGGGGTCTTTTAGTGAAGATTACAGAAGGACTAGTTTAAAAGGAAAAAGAAAACTAACAATAGTGCAATATCAATTTTTAAGAGGAAATGTGAATTTGTTGGCAATATCAAAACATGCCGACTTGGATTGGTGCGGATTCTTTTGTATCCAACGAACGGAAATTTTAGCTACTAGAAATAAGACATAAATGTTATTTCAAAAAATAAGTTCTTTTCTGGACAGAGAGACCAACCAATTTTTTGAACAAACTGAGAGACCCTTCATTCGAGTCTCCAATTTTAACCCGGAAAGTATGGATCCCGAGGTTCTTGACTGCAAATGCCATCATCATTAGGACAGATTCTTTCCCAAGTCCTTTACCACGGCTATGCTAACAAAAACATAGATGTAGGAAGTTTAGTGGACGTCGTAAAACATTGATCCCAAAAAGTATACGAAACTAGCAAATGAAGAACAAAATCTCGTCACAATATAATCCACATACATGGCCAAGAATCAACCCAACACATTGCAAGGAAAAAGGGACTTTTTTTTTTAGTTCAACGTGTGGGTATGGGGATTCAAACGTCAGATTCTTGGTTGAGCATATGCCTCAAGTAGTGAGCTATACTCAGATTGGAGAAATAGAATGGTTACCAATACATGCACATTCGAAGATTCATTCAAGCATTCTATTTCCTTCTTATCTTGACTCAATTAAAAGAACACTTCGTTGCTTTCCATAATTTGGTACTTCATTGCTTTTAATCAGCCAGAACAACACAAAACGTAGAAATTTTCTTATAGAAGAAGCAATAACCAATAAACAAGACACTATGAAGAGAACCATGACATAGAATTAGGCAGAGCATAAATGGCTGTTTATATTGACAGAACTTCACAAACCACAATCATTGAAGAAAATTAGAGATCAAAAAGCATTACCGTAAACATTAGAGCAATCAAGGAACAAAAACATCACATGACAAAAAGATTAAATCTGGTACCTCTTGAATTCAGCTATCATTATTTCGATCTCTGCTAAAAGAGAATCATCCAGATCATTCATGTAAAGATTCACGTCACCAACCATTGCTGGAAATATAGAAACAAAGCGTATAAACAAAGCAACCCCCCAGCCCAAAAATTATCAGTTAAACTAAAGACCAAAGAACTAACCTTCAACACCAGAATTTCCATGGATGAATTTTCCCTCAACCAATTCCTTATCCAATACAATGAAAGTCTGCTCTGAAAAAGCCACCCCCAAATCCACACGATGTTAAAATGCATTGCGAAAACAAAC
Organism: Cucumis sativus; assembly: GCF_000004075.3. Lineage (NCBI taxonomy): Eukaryota > Viridiplantae > Streptophyta > Magnoliopsida > Cucurbitales > Cucurbitaceae > Cucumis > Cucumis sativus. The sequence goes on along the minus strand of NC_026661.2, from coordinate 2,075,070 downwards.
GGAACATTATTTTGTTCAATATCAAGAATTTGAAAAACAGCCGAGATAAAAATTTGATGAAATTGAGAGAGGAAACAAACAAATGAAGATAATGAAGTACTTTTTGGGTCTTGGGTCCATGATTGTTGCATCTGGTACTCTTGATCAAGAGTGAGGGGTTCGGAGCCTGTGGCTTGAAGAAGAGCTGGGTCTTTCATCCATTGATGATACTTGGGTACATGCTCTTCCATGTAAGGCACCAAAATTACCCTTTCCCCTTCTAAACTCACCCCATTTTTCTTCATCTCTCCCATCCCACTGGGACTCACAACCAGTGTGTATCAGAAGACTTTCCTGGAATGAATTCATGACGACACTATTCATTTGAGGAGGAAAGAAAGCAATAGCAAAGACGGCGGAGAGGAAGCCCAACTGCCATTTCCAAGAGAAGCCCACCAACATCTGTCGCTCCATTAGAGTGGGCTCAATTAACTTGGGGTTCATCTACGAAAACACGCCATTGACATTAACATTAACTTTGAGGATTTAGGGATTCCTATAGATTTAGTTTCATCCTTATATTTGTTAATATTTTTAATCCATTTGTTACATTCTTAACTATCTCCATCTCATACCAACTTAACTATTTCTTTTATTTGAGACTTATAACTTTTAATAGTTTAAAAATGATAAACTTATGATAAACATTAAGTTAATTTTATGTTACGATAAATAGTCAAAACAATAGCTTTTGATAATATCAATCGCCTTAACAACAAATTAGACACCAATTTGATATTCTTCTTTTTGGGAGAGACAAATTTGAACTTAAAATTTGAGATTGAGTGCTTAAAATGTAGCTTTAACCTTACATTTAAACTAAAGAAGATCAAAGACATCATTATTTTAAATTGGAAACTTAGGTTTAATCCAAGATTTGAAAAAAAATGAAAGTCCATATACCAATTAGGTGTAACTTATCCTCAAAGCAAATATCCTTTAGTTTAGAGGGAATACTAATGATCCATCATTTTCACCACCACAATTCTTCTAAATTCCTTAAAATTCCATATACCAACTCATAACTTTCATAACCCCAACCTCTTCCACATTTGCTCCCCTCGTCACATTCTCCACCTTCTCTCTCATTTGATAGTATCATATTCTAACCACAAATTTTATGGTCAATAACATGCTTATATATAAGTTGAGTTAAATGCTTGTCTTGATTAATTTATTTTTTCTTAAGTTAAAAGACTTTTAGATTACAAAATAAAAATAAAGATATATGTAAAATAAATTAGAGTTGTTTTTGTTTTAAAATAAACTCCATATACTAGGCAGTATATATATGTGTGAGAGAGGTTTGTGAGTGATTTTGTTCATGCTATACATAATGAAACAATTCGTTAATGTAATGAACTTTGTATGTATTGTGAAAGGTAAATGAAATTTGAAAAATCAACCTTTCATTCATACGAATTTTGATGGTAGCTGAAAAAAATTCTCACATATCAATCAACAAGTTTTTGCTTGTTATCTCTGAAGAAGAAAACTGATCCGGTAAAGAAGAGAAAGATGTTCAGTCTGTGAACCGTTTTGGACGTCGTTTTTCAAACATGGGGTATTTGTCACTTTTGCATTTCATTCCTTAAGTGAAATTAGCATTTCTCTGCTTTTGCATATTGTTGTTGCTATAGATAAATACAAGTTATTCATAATGATGCTATTCAGTATTAAACATTTTAAAGATGGAAAACATAATGGCAATTCGTTAGGCTCAATTTGGCTATTGAAAACATAGCTTAACCTTTTACATTTAAAGGAAATTAGATCGAAGACATCATATATAAGATTAACCCAACTATGAAAGTGGAAAATAGAGTGTTAATTACCTACTAAACCATAGTAATGAAGGGTTACTTGTCTTCAAAGCAAATTTCCCTAAAGTATTAGCTAAGTGGACATAATGATGTTCCATCACTTTCATCCTTCAATGCTTCTAAATTGCTCAAATTCCAAATACATCATTACATTTACCAACATTATCATACTCATAATCTCCACTTCTTCTTCTACCACTTTACTTCATTACCCCCTTCACTTCACCTACCATTCTCTCATTCCTTCACCTCCGGCCACCATGCTCCGTCCTCATCTCCTCCTTCTCCTCCTCTTTTCCTCCATCTCCGTCGCACTCGCCGCCCATTGCACCACCGTCACCGCCATCAAAACCTTCCAGCAATGTATGAATCTCCCAACCCAACAAGCCTCCATTGCTTGGACTTTTCACCTTCACAATGCCACTTTGGACCTTGTCTTCTTCGGCAATTTCATTTCTCCCTCCGGTTGGGTCGGCTGGGGAATCAATCCCACGTCACCGGGGATGACCGGAGCTCGTGTTCTCATCGCCTTCTCCGATCCAAACTCCGGCCAAATCGTTGTCCTCCCTTACGTTCTTGACCCGACTGTAAAGTTACAGAGAACCCCTCTTCTCTCTCGCCCTCTCGACATCCGTCTACTTTCCTCCTCCGCAGCTTTGTACGGTGGGAAAATGGCCACCGTACACAACGGCGCCGCCATCCAAATCTACGCTACTCTCAAACTCATCCCAAACAAAACGAAAATCCATCTCATATGGAACCGCGGATTATACGTCCAAGGCTATTCCCCAACCATCCATCCAACCACATCCGACGACCTCTCTTCAATTGCAACTCTCGACGTGGCCTCAGGCACCGCCGCAAGCCAAACCAACGACATCGAAACACTCAAAGTAATCCACGGCATCCTGAACGCCATATCATGGGGACTACTACTCCCGATCGGCGCAGTAACAGCGCGATACCTCCGACACGTACAAACCCTAGGCCCGGCGTGGTTCTACGCGCACGCAGGAGTCCAACTAGCTGGATTCGCTCTAGGAACAATCGGATTCGTGATTGGAATCCGATTGGGAGAGCTTTCACCAGGAGTGGAGTATTCGCTACATAGAAAACTAGGGATTGGGGTTTTTGCCCTGGGGGGAATACAGACATTGGCGCTGCTATTCAGGCCGAAAACGACGAACAAATTCAGAAAGTATTGGAAATCATACCATCATTTCGTGGGATACGCATGTGTGGTGATGGGAGCGGTGAATGTGTTCCAAGGATTTGAGGCGATGGGGGCGAGTGGATCGTACGCGAAATTAGCGTATTGCTTAGGGCTTTCGACGCTGGTAGGGATTTGCGTGAGCTTGGAGGTGAATTCATGGGTGGTATTTTGTAGAAAATCGCAAGAGGAGAAGATGAGAAGAGAAGGATTGATCGGAGTTGCTGAGAAGGACAGTGGAAGCCATAACTAGAAATGAAGATGAAGAAGAAGATGACATATAGAGATTATGATTCATTTGCTTTGCTTTTTTTTTCTTTTCATTTTTATTTGTCAAGATAAGAAATATATATATATATATCGAATTTAAAAAAGAAACGAAAAGGTGAATTGAATAATGTTTAGGTATGAGATGAAATTTAGGTGTCCTTCACTCCCATTACGAATTAGTGACTTGTGAACTTATCTTAGACGTTAAAAATTCAATACTTAGAATATTGATCTCTAAAATATTTTCTTTTCTTTTTAAACTATTAGTCCCTCAATTTTTAATATTATAATTATTAAGTTTTGAGCTTTCAATTATCTACAAATTTCTAATCTATTCAATTCTCGGTCTAATAAATTCATTTATTATGGTATGTTTTATGTTATTTTTAATCTAAGTTTGTGTAACTTTTTTTAAATACATGTTAGCTTGACGTGAAATTGATATAAGTATCCATTGGTACATTTAATTATGTTATAGTTTTACTATTATCGATAAATCGGTGTCAATATATTCACTTATCACCTTCAATTTAACGACTTACATTTAGATGACCTAATCAACATGATCGTCAGTAAAACACACATTCATATTGATAGTCGATAAGAAGATTTGATTTCTAACTTGATAAGTATGATTTGAACATATAATACATCATATAGTTTTGACATTAGTACTCATGAATCAAAGGAATACTAAATAAACTATTGTGACAAAATTAATTATAACTTGTTAATATACTTGAAAAGTATCGACAGTAATATGCAAGTTCAAGTTTCAAATAAATTATCGAGATGTATACATTCTTCAAAGTCCCTAATTGAAGATGTATGAATAAGTAATTGACGACGATTACGATATGAAACGAAGTAAAAAATCAAAGTTAATGGAAGAATATATTACACTTGCATAAAGAACAATGAACAAATGGTTGATGCACGTTGGACAATAAAAACTACAAGTTGAATCGCACAGAAATAAGAGTAGTCTAAAACAGTTGAAAATTTGTTTTGAAAATGTTGGTGAATGGGCGTGTTTGATGAAGTCCATCCGAAATGACATTATGAGAGCAATTTACTCATTTTCATTCCACCTTTAAATTTATGATGTCAAATAAACATAATGAATCAGAATCATATTACTTTTGAAAAATTAGATGAGTAAACACTACCAATCAAAATCACATTGATTTACTATTAAGGGTCATTTCAATTTATAGTTCAATTGAAATCAACTAAGATTACGTCATAAGCGTGACTTTAGTTCATTGTATTAAACAATTTTCTATACCTATCTGTTGTAAGGGTAAGGTTTGAAGTAAATGAAGTGTTGACATGGAACAATTATTTTTCGTTAGTCAAATTTGAATAACATTATAATTTGGGTTGAATACTTTATGAAGTTGGTTGAGAAAGAAAGGTTAATCAAAAGAAAATAATGAAAAGTTACTAATTTTTTTAAAAAAAATTGAGAAATTATTTTAAATTGTAAAATATTTTCAAATAAAGAATTTTGTCATGAGCTTAGTTCAACTGACACCTATGTATTTCTGTGGACAAGAGGTTAGATTCAAATCTCTATCCCAACCTTTATTACAATACCTTGGTAAAAAAAAGAGTTTCTCGTGAACAATTTTGGTTCTAAAAAAAATTAGATGAAGAATTATAAATTTACCTCCTTGTTATCAATTAATTTGAATATTTATTATTAGAAACCAAAGTAAATCTTTTTGTCCATATAATAAAACAAACACTAAATTCATTATACTTAATTTTTGTACGAAATATGAATATTTTGTAAAAATTTCTTTTTTTTACCATTTTCCAAAATGAAGATTTTGCATCAATAAAATATACCAATATTTGATAATAATAAAAGAAAACTTACTAAATATTTTTATCTTTTAATTTTTTTTTGCTACAACATACGTACATTTCAGAAGTAGGAAAAAAAACCAAAATATAGTAAAAATTTAGATTATATATATAATAAACACAATCATAAATATTAATAGATTTTTATCAATAATTTCTATAATTAATATAATCTAAATATGTACTTTTTTTAAAAAAATATTTTCAGCAATTTTCTATTTAAAATTATCTATATATTATTGGTTGAAAATAATTTTTTTTTTCACAAAAGTAGTTTTTGTTTGATTCACAATAATGCTTATTATTTATGATCAAAAAGTTCATTTTGGTGTTCACCAATTGTCGCTTTGGCCGAGTGGTTAAGGCGTGTGCCTGCTAAGTACATGGGGTTTCCCCGCGAGAGTTCGAATCTCTCAGGCGACGATTATTAATTTTTAGCAGATGTTTCAGTTAAAACAATTTTCCTTGATATAATAAAAACTAAATATTAAATTAAAATAAACTTTTTGTTAATATGACGTCTGGGTGGTGTAGTTGGTTATCACGCTAGTCTCACACACTAGAGGTCCCCGGTTCGAACCCGGGCTCAGACAAATTTTAATCTCAATTATTTTTACATTACATTTAAATTAAATAAAATTTAAATTAGCAATTTTAAATTGTAGACCCAATTGAATTTAGTGCAACAAATCAAATATTTTATAAATTTAGATAGACATGATAATGAAATACTTTTCTAAAAATATATGACTTATCAAAGTAAATGCATGTCTAATATATTTGTTGCACTAACAAGTGTCTGATACGTGTTCTTAAACTCTTTAATAGATCCGTAGCTGTTTATGACATCTAAAAGATGGGTATCATATATAAAGTAGATGACTTCATTTGTTAACGTTTTGTTAGGAACATAAAACTGGTGTAATTTGAATGAATGCTGCCACAACTTTGTACTAATTTGTGCATGCAATGGTAAAAAAGCAAACATGCAGTCGAAGTTCATAATAAATGGCTATTTCCTTTGCTCCTTAACATACTTGAGGTTACAAGAGATTGATTATACATTCTCCATAAAGGAACTGTTCTGAGTTTTTATTTACAAATCCAGCCTATGGTTAATCTGATACATCGATCTGCGCCAAAGGGCCGGAAATCCCGACTTTCTTTTTTGTTTCCTACTTCCAAATAGACGTATTCCGCTGAAGATCTTAAATAGACGACTTGCATAGTTTCGTTGAGCAGAAAAGTTAACAGAGCCGATGCACCCCGTTACCTGTTCGTGTGAGTTCCTTTTCTTGTTCGAGTATCTACTTTCGACATCAGGCAGTTTTGTTCTTCCTTCTGCTTTGCTGCTCGACAACATCTCCGTTTTCTTGGACAACGTCTGCCATTGAATGCTTTTCTTCAAGGCAATCAGCTCTTGTTCCAGATTCTGGATTCGGAAACTCGTCGACTCGTATTCATTTCTAGAGGATTCATGTGTCTGGATCACATGGTCTTTCTGTAGCAAGAAGCTTAAGGTTCTTCTGTTTGGATCAGCTCCATCTGTATAAGGACTGTCTCGTAGATTCTGGCTGTTTGAGTTCGGAAATCTAGAGCTTGAAATGCTTCCTGAGAATTCGCCATAACGTGCAAACCTAAATGAGCTTGAACACTCCTTGAATACCTGTTGGGTATTCAATTGCTGAACGAAAAGCGCCTGGACTATCAAACGAAGGGGCATCAACTCATTTTGAACAGCCTCAATGCACGCCTCTTGTGATAGCTTCTGGCAGTTGAGGTACTTGCATACTGCCCATTTGTCCTCTTGGGAAAGTTGCGACTGTGCCTGAAGAACAAAAGATAGAGACCAAATCTTTCACAGTTAAGGAGCTGGTAGAGCCTTGGCATTTTCCAAAATAGAACAAATTTGTTTGACCCATTTGTACTGTAGTAATTGACAAAATCAATGCTTTAGAATCTTGTTTATTGGTCTATACAGCTGAGTAAATAGGTCTAAACCTCATTTGGAATGGCGTTTCAAGAAAAGAAAAACAGATTATTAAAGAGTTACGTCATGAAGAATATAGAGTTTCATCGAGATTTACCTGCAGGAATGTATTTACTGCCCTATAAAGGTGATTGTGATTCTCTCGCCACGCCCCAGGCACTTTTTCAATGAGTTCCACAAATCGTTTCTGATCGAGTTTTGGATCAGGAGCTATATAGGTTAGATATTCATCCCACAACTCTGCCACAATTGAGTTGCTTCCTGAATGGTTGTGATTCATCTTCATGTTAGAAGATACAAATAACTCTAGTATCTTCTCCATAGTAGCTAACTCGATGCTGGAAGAAACCGAGTCTGCCCCTGTTTTCGGTAGAAGAAAGTCTTCCACTTGGGCAAAATGTAATACTGATGCTATCTGGTCTTGCAGTTTTTGTAGGCTGTTACTTTTCAGGCCAATTTCAAGTGATTTTGAAAGCAATGCAAAGTAAAAGCCTACAGGAACCACTCTACTAGTTCTATGTCCCATAGGTAGAAGATCAAGGAGACCTTGCAAAATATATGAAACCTTTTCATTTGCTTCATCATCTACAATCTTCTCATCAGTACTCTCCCAGAATTGGCGCATTTTTTCGGAAAGAATCCATTTGTTTGCGTAGAAAACGATGATGGGGCTGACATATTTTTCTTTCATACCTTGTCTTCTCAGGGATCCCACTACTCTTTTGAAGAATTCAAATGGCAGAGCAATGAGGTCCTTGATCCAAAGATCTTGGCACAAGATTTCTTTCACGATTTCACAGCTCCAAACCTGACTGGCCAATGCATCCATTGTTACAACTGGTTGGTCTCGTCTTCTCTCGGGGTCAAGGATCTCCATGCAAGCCATGAAGGCAAGCGATTCAATGCAACGGCTTACAATTAACAGCTCCTCGGACCAAGGAAGCAATTGTTGACACTTTTGGAGTACAATTAGTGTATCGTCCCAGCTTTGGAAAACCACTTGATTCAAATAGATATCGAATCGTTCGCATAGGTTACTGGAACAGTAATCATCTGTCATTTCAAGAAATTCTGCAGCGCATCGGAGGGCTGCTACGTTAAAAGGATCAACTAGAGTAGAGGAGCCATAGATGAACAGTGCAAGTAACTCAAAGGTTTCAGGTCCTCCAGGAAAGTTTGGTGGAAGCTCATACTCGGTCGATTCATTCAATCTCTTCTGGAAGTATCCACTCTTTGATAGGAGAGGATGCTGCAGAGTGACAACAAACATGGTAAAAATTTAATATTCTCATAGTTGAATATGAAGAGAAATGTTGGATATTTAGAGGGGGAAAAAAGAAAGAAGAGAATAGGATACACTGATATATTTCCGAGATCATCTTTACCTTGTGGAGGTGGAAGATCCGATCACCAACTCGAATCCGAACAGAAACAGGCAGACCAGTTTCTTGGCTCCTGAGACATAATCTACTTAATCAGAAATCAAGGCAAAATCATAGATGAAGCAATATAATCTTAAAAACAGTGAAACCAACCATGAAATAATCTTGATCTTGAGCAAAACCCCAATATTCGGTGAAGTGAAAGGACTAGAAGCCACTGAGCTGATTTTGGGGCTAATTACTGCCATCAACAGAACTCCTAAAGGACCTCCAAACCAGAATTTATGAAAGTTTCAAATAGCTAAGTGAGTTGGGGATTCTTTGAACTAAAGCAAATGCTGATAGTGAACAACGTTATGCCTTCTTATGGCCATAAATGAAAGGCGCCATCTCAGGAATCGAAGAAATAAGTACAACCAAAGATTCTAGAATCCATTACCCGGTGTTAAATTAGGAAAATGGATGAGAGAAAAGAGGGAAAAATGTAAGTCTGTCCACATACATTCGTGCAGTTTTTATTCCTTCAAAGTTAAAAGTCAAATCCACACGAGTGTAATCTCCATACCCCATATTTTAAGGCTTCAAAAACGTTCTCGGTTGCTGAAAAGTTGAATTCTTGAACTTGTAAAACACCTCGGCCAATATAATAAGGTTGGCTTTCTCCCTCTTTCCCTTGTCATGTGAACCATATTTTTGGGTTCTACTCGTCCCTATCCCTTTGTATCCGTTCATATATTATAATTTTTTTCCCATTTGAGCAGGTGAATGAGATTTGACAGGGAACAAATACCTGGAAAAAAGAATCGGGAAAATTAGTAAAAGAGATTAAACAATAATGAGAAAGAGTTGAATTATGGAAGAAGTCACGTTTCAAAGGCCAATACACCCAAGACGGCACGGCTTCTGAAAGCTTGAGAAAATGCTTTGGAAAAAGAGCGGCCCCACCCTTGCTTCCTTGCAGCATTTTCCTCAATCCCAAAACTTACTTTTGTTAAGTTCACTGCAGAGTGAAATACTGTACAGCTTCTTTAATAATCAACTATTCCTTTTACGCTACCTGTTATGACTTCAAAGGCAAGACTCTTCCTGTCATCCATTAAGCCTTGAATAGAAAATTAGAGAAAAGAAGCCACAGAAATATATAATACAATTTGAGCCTACAGGCAATAACTATTTTACTAATCGTACTTCGTGTTTGTTCAACGATCTTCAATAGAAAACTACTTGCACTTAACTATACAATTCACGTTTCTTGAACAATGAAACTCCCATTCCAGTGCAATGTGAAATCAAAAGCTTGAGACCCCTTTCTTAGTAATTGAAAGCTCGAAATTCATCAAATCAACTTTTACGCTATACAGAAATTAAACACAGAAGAGGGAGAAATAAGAGCCACATTTTATGATTCCAGAACAATCAATCAAATGGGTCGTTCATTAGTTTTCAAATATCCAAAATAAGGATATTAGCGAGCTCTTTACATTGACATTGTACACCTTGTAAAACAAAAGAGATACTACGAAGGGTTTTCAAGACAGAATTGTTAGAATACATAAAGCACTTATGCTATATCGATTGGACAAATTACATCACCAAGCAGGATTTGAACCTTCTTTAACAGAAGGTGACCTAGAGCCAAAGCTACCATCCCTTGCAAACCTAGACAAACTCCTCCCGCTTTTTGGTGTGGCGGCACTCGGGCTTCCACCTCTGTAACTGGCACGAAGGGTCTCATCAAATGACGATGACGACTTGGCTATTGCGTTCCTAACAAACTTCTGGGCGGCCGGAGAGAGAGTCCTCTTTACACTTGGGCTAGCACTTCCCCCTCTAACAGGTGATGGCAATGGAGGCTTCTGAAACATCTTTGATTTCTCCCTTAGCTTTCTTGCAGCCTCCCTTGAAAGTGAATGAGCCTTCTCGTCTCTTGCAGCTGGACATGGAATGTTATAACGTGGTCCATCAACAGAACCCCCAATGTCAATAGGCGTATCCTCAGGATCAAGTCTCAAGGGCGTTCCTTCAATTTCACCCCATGTAATAAATGGAGATTCATCTACACCAGGTGCAGGTGACGGTGTTCGGACAAAACTGTAGCCATTCTCAGCCCTTTTACCTGATTCTACATAAAATGGATTTGGGGTCTTCCTCAAATCCTCCAAATCATACTTCTTCAATCTATCCCCATCTCTATCCAGCACAGGATGTGGTGTAGTTCCAGCCACAGGGGCATAAATCACTTCAACCGATCCATCGTCTTTTGGCCTTGAATCCATCAATTTACCATGGAACCGAGTGCTTGATCGGTTAATTTCTTTGGTTAGACCCTTCAATCTTACAGCCCTTTCTTCCTCCGTCAATGGAGCCTCACCTCTATCCGACGGATGATACATCAACAAATTTTTAGCAGTATATTTCCATCCTTCCAAGGTACTCGGCGGCTGATCGGAAGTCCCATAACCATCAGTTATTCTATCTCTCTTCACATCCTCAATTGACTTCACGTCATCCTTTTCACCCTCCGTCAAATAAGCGTATCTCTCCTTCCTCTTCCTATTATCTTTCTCCAGAATTTTCGAAAAACTAAAATTATCCTCGCTCGTATATTGCCTAAAAAACTCATCAAGCGACAGCGACTCATCCACCACCTTACCATCAGAACCACCCTCCTCCGTTACACCGACGACTCCGCTTCCACCGAAGCCGGGGGTTTTCGGGGTTTTGCCCTCAAATTCATCAAAAGGGGTAAAGCTTCTCATAAAAGTGGAACCAGGTGTTTGAGACTTACCATCAGGGTTCAAACGTTTAACCTTCTGACCACGACGCTCCATTATCTTCAACTGCGCATCTCGGATTAAAATCGGGTCTGCACTTTTAATCGCTTCAAGCCAATCAAGACGATCTCTGAGCTTCGAAATATCGGGAAAGTAATCACGCTCGATAATCTTCTCAATTGCTTCCACATAAGAATCCTCATCAAGAACCTTGGGGTGTTTCCTGGAGCTCTGAGGCGTAGTAATCGAAGACGAACTCTGAAGAGTCTGGATCGCGTTCTCGGAAACCGTCGATGGCGACGGTGATGAGATGTGCCGGGGAGAATGACCCGGAGAAAGAAGCATGATTGAAAAGCTAGATTAACGAATTCCGATTTAAAAAGAAAATTGAATCAATCGAAAGAGAAAATTCCCGATCGGAATCTGAAGAAGATTGAGAAGAAATTATGGCGTCTCTAGGGTTTGGAAAATAATTTAGGAAACGAAAACTTGAAGCTCTCACCGACTCATACGGCCAATGGTTTGCAACACGTGCGACTTTGTTACACGCGCGTGTCTTACAAATTTTATTTTATTGCTGAAAGGCCCTAAAGTTTTGAAATTTTCCAGTAATTCCCTAGACTGTTCATAATATTAAACGAGACCCTGAATGTGAGCGTTAATAAAAGTAGTTTGAAATTATTTATGACTAACAATTTTAATTTTTTATAATTCTAAAACAAAAATAAAAATTTAAAAACTACTTTTTTTTTTTTCTTCAAATTTTAACCTTTTTTAACTGTTGATAAGGTGTAGGTATCTTTTTTCGTCTTTGATTTTTTTCTTAAATTTTGGTGAATGTTTTGAAAACTCTTGTTAGTAGAAGAATCATGTTTTTATATATAGGATCCACTAATTTTAATAAAATTGTATATCTAAAAAAAAACGTATACTTTGTCATGGTTTGTTTAGTAACTATTTGCACATACTTTAGGAGACCTTTAATCGATTTTTTTTTTTTAAAAAAAAGTAGTATTCACCATCTTAATTTTCAAAAAGAAAAAAAAATCAAATGATGATCAATGCACATATTTCCACACCATAACCTAACTATTGAGACTACCTAAGTACCTTCTTTAATACTTTCATATGAAACTTAAAATTTTAATCATTTATGATAGACAACCATTTGTGTGTATCATGACACAAATAGGCAAATATTGTTGTCTATTGTAATGTATCGTAGATAAACTACAATACTTTGCTATATTTTAAAATATTTTTATTAATTTTGCCTAAAATAAAGTACTTTTGAAAACTAGAAGACGTGTTTCTTAAAAGTTTGTTTTCAATTTTAGATTTTTACTAGTTTCAAGTGTTATTTTAAACTAATTGAAAATTTGAGAGAAAACAAACATAAATTTTAAAAACAATCAAATTAAAATGAATTGGTATCAAGTGAAAACTAAATCGTTATCAAACAATACTATAATTTTTAGGCATCCAAACACAAGACTCCGGATGTTTAGGACAAAGGTGAAGTTGTGAACTTTTAAGATCCATAATATAAAGTTTAAGGAGTTGTAAACTTTTGGAGCCCACAATGCAAAGTTTGGGGACTTGTGAACTCTTAAAACTCAAATTTATACTATACTTTCATGAAATGCGTGAGTATATCATTTGACAAAAATTGTAAGTCATCAAAAGATTTAAGGCTTTTTAGTGCTTCTTATGTTAAATTGGAGTTTAGAGTTTATTGTGCATGTACATTAGTGCAAAATAAATGCAATCAAAGTCCTGTATCAATTTCCATGATTCATGAGCATATAAAGGAGAGCAATTATCACCAATCCTATAAGATCTTTTGGGTAAAACCAAAAATAAACTTACGAGGGTTTAAACTATCATATAAGACGACTATTAAGCCGTAAACACTATAAACTAATTCATTACAATTTTGTATTTAAAAACACTTTAACTTACCTAGATGATCATTGTAGCATGTAGGGAAGATAATTGTCGTTTGCTACAAAAGTTGATCATCGACAATGGCTAATTAACAAGTGGAGTCATTACAAACGTTGGAGGGTAGAGTTCATCAGTCAATGGGCAAAGTTTAATGATGAAAACTATTGAAGTTGGGATCATAATAAAACAAAACCAATTAGATATTACCGAAATCATAATTATTAAATACATAAAATAACCTATATATAGAGATTAGTTGTTTTAAAAGATAAAATTGTTGAAAACATTTATGAGTATAACAAAATCTCACTGTTTACCAATAATAGATACTCATATGTTTTCATTGATAGACAAGCGACATTATAAATTAGTTGGCTCATCATAGAATATAATATAATTTCTTGAAAATATGTACAAAATCCATTTTATTATTTACCATACAATAGAACAAAACAAAGTAAAAAAAGAAAAAAAAAAAAGCAAAACCAAGATATTTTGCAGTTAAATATATATAGTAATTAGATGAGGTGAAAGTTTAAATATCAAACTCCTTTTACTATATTGTAAATAAATTCAAAAAAGTTCAAAATAAATTATATAATAATAGACTCTCATGGTAAATAGATCAATATTTGTAATATGATCTACCACATTTTTTTTATTTACAGATTCTGTTATATTTATAATATTTTTAAAATATTGTTATATATTTAATTATTTTAAATTTAATTACTACCTTTACCATTATCCTATTTTTTTCTATCTTAAAGCACGTAATTCAAGAGACAAATGTTAATGGAGAATTTTGATCAATTAAATTTTGTTACGTTATCACCTGGAAAAACTTGAGTCCATAATGAAAATCATAAATAGATTGGGCCTAACAAAACAATTTAAGCCCAATAAGCAATTGGTTCCAAGCCCACGAGAATCCTCTGTAGATAGATACCTTACCTGAGAATAAACAAAAAGAAGTGTTTACGTTAGGGAAATTTAAAAATTGAGACCAAGAGGATTTCAGAACTTTAAAGTTCTCATCTACCCAAGACTAAAACTTTTTGAATTTCAAAATATTGGAACTCAAATTAGTCTTAAATTTCCAAATTCCTGAAGATGAAAGAATTAATAAAAAAATTGAATTTTAATGTTGGATAGAAAACATCAAATTATCAAATATTAAAAATTGTATCAACAATACTATACAAAAAAACATTGTAAAAATTCTATGAATTAAATTTATCTAAAAATCTCATATGAACAATATTATAATGATTCAACCATTCGATATATTGTTCTTTCCATCATTTTTATCAATTTGATATCAATATAAAAGATGAATTGATATTTTCATTACATAGGAGAAGAAGTAGTCAAACTTAAAAGAAAAAAATAAACCATAAATATCACATAAGTAAACGTAACATAAACAATAAACCTCTTTAACTTACTTAAAAACCATAAAAAAAACAAATATATACTTTTTAAAAAATTTTAATTTTCTTTTTTATAATTTGTTCTTGAAATATCCACCAAACAATATTTTCAGAAAAAGTTTTTCAGCTGTTTTAAAGAAAATAAATTATTTTAAAAAAATTAATAAAAAAGCAAAAATTATTATATTTATTTCTTTACAAATTATAAATGTTTTATCAGTTTTTTCTATTTTTCACGATATTAAAACAATGACATTTCATTCCAAATTGAACCATTTTAAAATTTAACAACTATCGACACAGGAAAAAAACATTAGAAGACAAAAATATTTAAAAAAAATAACTCATAACACATTTTAATGTATATTGTAAATATAATAAATATGACAAATAATTAGTGATATACTATTATGCACAATTATTAACTTTTAAATTTACTATTTTTGTAATTTAAAAAAATATTTTTTTTTCGCTATTCTACAAACGCAAACAAAAAAAAATGTAAATAGAACTTATAAATTGATAATATGGTAAGTAATTTTGTTAGTTAAACTTTAAAATACATAATATGGTAATAAATTAGTAATATATAAACCATGGCATTAAGAAGCGGAAGCTTGTGCGTTACCAAACAACGGCCTTAGAATATGCTCTTAGCTGTTATCAACTTTACCGGGAACTTCATCGGAGCCGGAGCACCAATCACTGCTTCTCAACTCTAACCATTTCAATTCCTTCTCTCTCTATCTTCTTCTTCTTCTTCTTCCTCCTCCTCTTCTTCTTCCTCTTCCCGGTATCTTCTCTCTTTTCTTCTTCATCGGAGCTTCAATTTGACTTCAATTTCTTTGTCTCCTTACCCACTTCCCTCGTCTTCTGCACCTCTGATTCGCCTGCTCCAATTCCGAACCCGGACTTGTATTTGACGGCTGTGATTGATTTCTAGCGGAATTCTGTGCTTCCACCTCAAATTACTACACCTTTGTGATTTTCTAGGGCTTCAAACTCCAAGCCTTTGGCACTGAACCGGAGGTAGAGCTTTTTTCCCTTTCTCATGTCTAACTCAATATTATTGTTGTAAATTTTTTTTTTGGGGGGAGGGAGATAACAGATAAGTATGTGGATATTTTTCTCTTGTTTCTGAAATTGAAGGCGGAGTTTTGTGATTTGGATCTTAATTATTTTGATCCGTACTGGAGCCGGAGAATCTAGTTACTCAGCTCAAGCTGAGCCTACTTGGTCCGTATGTTTTGGATGAAATTAGTAGCTAATTCTTTTTCTTCTCTTTATAAGCTTTAGTTGGAGTGAGAGTTTTACTTTGAACACCATTGTTTCTTTGTTCGCCTCGAAGATTTCATCGGATGGTGTGCAAGTGGTGGATTATTGTGCACTGAATTCGATTTCCATGTCTATTCTTTTTTCTATTAAAAAATTTTGGTTATTAATTGAGAATGAAGATTATTTCCATGTATTGAATAATATATATCTTATCCCACTTCCCGAAACTTTTAAATGTTCAATATTTTGATTTTAGTACGGTATATTTTCGAAGTCAATCCTTCTTCTATATTGTAAATTATAGTAGTCTGAATCAACTCTGACACTCTAGTTTCCATTTTTTTTTTTTGGGGAGGGGGGGTTCTTGGGCTAAACTGAAATTTCCACTTTTCATGCGTACAAACACATTTTCATATTAGAAACAGCTTGGGGTTATATAATGCATGAATTTGGGGATGCTGAGTATGCATGAAATCTTCACGTTTTCTTTATGACCATGACTATGAAGTTTGAAGTAAATTGTCTACGCACACAATGACACGATCATTCTCGAATAATATTAATAAATTGTTTGTTTGATATCTGGCCTCTTGAATTTTGATTATATGGAGGTAGTCCAAAATGACTTTTAGCAATTTTCCATTTTGTTGCATTTCTTACCAGGATTCAGTATACAGCTAGACGTGACGTGGGATCCAGTTTCTGTGTCAATCAAATTGTGGAGAATAAGAGTTCTTTAGAGCTCTCTGGTTTATGATCTAAGTTCAGTACTTGTGCATATGGTTTCTACAGGGGACGGGGACCAGTTAGAGAATGAAGTTGATTCCGATCAATTGGATCATGAAAACAGTTCAGATAGTCAACCGCAAGCGTCTCAGGACGATCCTGGTGGAACTAATGCATCGAAATCAGATCACAAATGCACAGGGGCTTCCAGTAATACACTTGAAGAAGCTGTCAAGCAGCCTGAGGTTACAATAGCACTAGTGGATCGAGGAGAAATCTCTAGTATAGTGACTGAGAAAGTGACCCATAAGCCAATTACTGCAGAACAGAATCCCCTATCTGTTTTGAAAGTATGTATTACCTCCAGTATACGAGAGAAAGTATCAGAGGATGGATTTAACTGGCGGAAATATGGTCAGAAACTGGTTAAGGGCAATGTCTTTGTTAGAAGCTATTACAGATGTACGCATCCTACTTGCATGGTGAAAAAACAACTGGAGCGTACTCATGATGGGAAAATCACAGACACTGTTTACTTTGGTCAGCACGATCATCCTAAACCTCAACCTCATATTCCAGTTCCTGTTGGAGTCGTTACCATGGTTGAAGAAAAATTAGGTGAACATGCTTCTGGAAATTCTCAAGGTAAGAAAGAAACTGTGTAACTCATATCTTGTTTTGGTTATATACAGTTCTTTGATGTATTTCATTGCCTCGGTACTTGAAGATAAAACCTCCATTGCACTTAGCCAGACACCTCAACAAACTGAGCTTGCTGATATGCGTCAACCACCATCAGTTATAGCCAGTGATAATGTAAAAGATGAAGTTTCGAAAAGGTCTAGGACTAATGATGAGGTTGATAGTGACGATACACCAGACCTGAAACGAGAGTACGCTAAAGCACTGACTGTTTTTTTTTTTTTTTCTTTATTAATAAATTTGTGAACTAACGCTTAATTAGTTTCAAAAGGAAGAAAAGATGTAATATTGACGTGACGACAGTAGCAGACAAGTCAACTGTTGAATCTCGGGTTGTTGTTCAAACTCCTAGTGAGGTTGACATCGTCAATGATGGATACCGCTGGCGGAAGTATGGACAGAAATTTGTGAAAGGCAATCCAAATCCTAGGTATTGATTAATTAATTGCAAAATATTGTCTAAGATTGTATATAATTAAGTAGGACAGTTGTATGAGTGCTCGGATAATGAGTATATGCTGAGCGATAATTTCTTAATTTTACCTGAGTAGATTTCTTTTGCTTTTCATTGCTCATCATGCTCGTTCGTTGATGAAGTTATATATATATACATACACATGTATATTGGGAGGGTTTGGGGACGAGGGGAACAACCATACTCTTTTCTTTTACTGCCAACTCAAACATGGAACCAATCTCTGCAAGGAGAAAGAGTATGTCCCATGTCTGGTTTTAGGCAGTCCCTTTCAATGCATGATACAATCTTGGAAACTACTTATTTAAAAAGTCTTGATTCTTGAACACAAGTTCAACTTTTCTAATGAATACAAAGTACATTGGTAATCACGGTTGTGCTATTATTTTGGGCAGGAGTTACTACAGATGCTCAAGTCCTGGATGTCCAGTTAAGAAACATGTAGAGAGGGCGTCTCATGATCCCAAAATAGTGCTTACCACATATGAGGGCCAGCATGACCATGTTGTGCCTCCTATTAGAACAGTGACGTTGAACTCAGTTGGATCCACAACAGCCCAGAGTGACGAAACAAAACCAAAACCGGTTAGTACGGTGGTTCATGCTAGTAAGGATCCGCGAAGTGATTCAAGTAAGTAACAGTGTAGGAGTAGAAGATAAATCAGAGGTTTGTGATAATATTCTCTCAAATATATTTCACGTCCAATCAGGTTCTGAAGGCAAATTGATTGAAGAGAATGGCAAGTTGAATGCAACAGAAACAAGTGATGACATTATACTCGATGGGGTGGTGGTAAATCCTAGCCCAGGAGTTGCGAGTGAACAAAATAAGCAGCTGAAAGTAGCAATCGAAAGCTAAGATAGCATGCCCTTCCAGGTTCAAATTTGTATCATCAATCAAGACACATTAATAACAGCACCAAATCATGGTATAGCTCTACAGTCAGATTATTAACTAGTTTGTATAAATTAATTAAACTGGTAAAATAAAATCAATCGTGTAGGTTTTCATAGCACTTTAATAAAAGATAGCTTGTTAAAAGTTAGCTAATAGTTACCAAGATGCTAGAGTCCTTGGATTTTCTCTCTGGTATGCCATTTTTAACCTGATTGATGTAACTTATGCTTTGATATTCAATAGGTTTTCTATACTACTGTTTGATCACAATGTTATAATTATAAAAATATCAACCAAAAATTTCCATGTCACTGTCTATGATCACTTGCTTAGCCTTAACCAATTTTATATATTTAGAAGCAGTTTTCTCTCATCTTCATTGCTCTTGAAGATTTCATGATCCGCTAACAAAGGAATGTGCCATATATATCAAAGGTGGTGCAAATAATTTGAAATTCTATCTAATTATTGTGGTGTTAAACATACAAGTTATTTATCTTATTCTTATTTTGACCATGAATCTTGAGAATCATTTTGAGGGGTTGGTTAAAATTTTAGTCTATGTTGCCTTATACACCAGAAGTATTGGTAAAAGATGATAATTACCACCACAATTTTCATTGGAACAGCATAGTAATAAAGAGAGTCAATGTTTGATTGAAGCAGCTATTGTCGCTTCGCTCCCCAGGACGATTCAAGGACTTTTCCATGTAACCTGAGAAGCTGATTCTTGTTTGGAATGGCAGCCGATGTTCAAATTCATTGGAACAGCAGAGTAATAAAGATAAGTTTCTTAAGGTTACTACATTCTAAAGTTTCATTTGACCCACTAAAACATAAACATGTAGAGAGAGACCAGGCTTCAAGCACAAACCATAACATCACTAAAGAACATCAAATAGTTGATTTTCCTTGCACACAAGGCCTATACTTCAGCATAAAATTTGACTTACTATCAAGGGGTAAATAACATTGCCTTAAACATGAAATTGTACCTATTAAGCACATTTCTCCTCATTAAAGTTAAAGTTTGCTAGGGTTTCATTCATTGGTTGCTTATCAACAAACAAACAAATGCATTACTCAACATTTCTTAACAGAATAAATCTTCTTATATTTTTCAAGTGTTTTCTGAAACACATTCATTTTTACAACTAACAGTCGTGTTGTAACCCAACATGAAAAGAAAAAAATTCTTGACACCCAAATGGCGCGTAGATTGGCCTGGACACTCATTGATTTAAAAAAAGAAATTATACGGCAAAAAGTCTTAACTTCTCCTATACTCGTTTGAGGAAACATATGTTATCTTATGTTGGTGGAGCATTGCTACAATGAAGTGACATTTTTATAGCTCATGGGTTGAATTCTCGAAAGATGCATGAATGGCGCCAACCCTTTGTTAGGCTACCAATGTCCTTGATTACATGCCCCAATAGCATTGATTACATGCCCCAATAGCATGCATATAACAGAAGAACCAGCCCCCTTCGACATCTCTCATAACGTGTTCTACGCTGTTCAAAGCTAGATCCACATGAGGTGTTTGAATGACTAAAAAAGAATTCATATCTCAATCCATCTTGTGAAATTTAGCAAATATGTTAAATATAAAAACACATGGACTCAAAGAGGTATTTTTAGCCATATTCCAAATTTTCTTAAGAGAACTTAGAAGAGTTTTAGATATATAAGATTACCGATGACTAAATGTAAAAATGAATCTAAAGCTTTGGCCACCTTATCGAGGATGAGTGTATCTCAATATCTATCAGTTAGTCAATCAAAGTCCTAAAAGCTAAAGTTGTCGTCGTCAGTAGTTTAAAGCACATCACGTTTCTTTAGAATAGGCAGAAACCATTGGTAGAGTTGTTGAATGAAGCACATGAAATATATGATCCGTTGGTCTAACAAACGTAATGACTATGATTGAAGTATATCAAATCAAAGGTATACTTTGTGCCTTGTGGTATTCATTTCATTTATGGAGGTAGAGATTTCAATTTCTAAGGTAGAAAATAACATAAGTTAAGATTTAGGCTTGAAAGGTAGATAAGAATAAAAAATATTAGCATTTAAAAATAATAACATAATTTAAAACCAATTCTATAAACACTTTTAGACAGTAATTCTAAATCAACCATTAAATATTAACAATATTTTTAGTTATACATGTTTGTTGACGGTATATGCTTACTTTAATTCAGCAATGTTAATAACTAAGTTCATCATTATTTATGCACTATGTCGTTGTAGATAATAATAAAAACTAAGGTTCGAATTTCTAATATAAATAATAGCAAAAACTAATTTAAAACTATTTGGAATGACTTTTCAACTGCTTCATAACACTTTACTTAAGAGTACTTATCAACATTTGAGTAGTCGTTCTAAATCAACGTTTAAAGTAGACTTTCACTATGATAATGTTAATAGCTATATTCATCATCATCATCATTTGTGTAAGATTTGAATGTAAACTTTAACAAAAAGTAAGATTTGATCGTCTAAGGTAAATAATAACAAAAACTAACCTAATATAACATTGCTTAAAACTTAACTGAAATGACTCTTCAACTATTTCAAAACACATTTGTACTTAAAAGCACTTTTTTGAGTTCAAATGGAACATGAAGATTCAAATCTCTGACTTTTTTTATTGAGAAAACGTATTTTATATTCGTTAAACTATACTTAATTTTTGCAATGCTAAAACCTATATTCATCGTAAACATTTGTGCAAGATTTGAATAGGGATTTTGTTGACAAAAATATTTGAGAAGCGTTTCAAACATATGCACAACGTTATAGAGGATGCCAAACTTTTCCTCTAACAAAGTGGAAGCAAATAAAACAGGTTTTAGTGTATAATCACAAGTGTGTGTGGATTGAGAGATGAAGAAAGTATTTTTTTATGTATCATCTTTTCTTTTCTTTTTAATTTTCTCTCTTTGGTCACTTGCAAAAAGCAAAGCAAATAATTTGAGATGTGAGGGCAGAGGATCTTTACAGTGTTAATGAGTGGTTCAAAGAAGCGTATTATCATCAACTCGTTCTCTTCTTCAATTGTTTTATGTGAATATAGAAAAGGATTATTATCATAATCTCTACTTTACATTGAATATACTTCTCCTTTGTTACCGCAGAATATTATCCCATTAAAATTAGAAAATCTAAGTTTCCCAAATATGGAAAACAAAACCCCTTCTTGCTCAATTGGCTGTGATTCCTGGGGATGGAGCAAAACTTTGCTGATATGAAACTTCTCATTCTTGTACTTTTGGTATGGGATTCCTAATGCCATTCCCTTTTTGTGGCATTTTCTACAAAGCTGGCATCTAAAAATGCATTTTTAATGAAGAAAAAGGCAAAGAAACAATAGAATTTTGAGGCATGAACTACCTCTCCTAACTAATTGTTACTGTTCAAATTGTATGGTGAAAAACACAAGCCATCCACCTTCTTCAAATGGCTAAAACTTGCTTGCCCTGCTATAAATTCACCAAAATCTCCATTGATTTAGTATCTGTACCTTGAATACACTTTTTGATCTTCTAATCTAACCCCAAATGACACCCTGGTTTTTTGTTCTTCTCTTTTTAGTTGCAAAAGCTCAGGCTACGATGACCAACCAAACCGACCTGCAAGCAGCCATGGATGAGATGAGATTAAAATCTTACCATGGCTTTGTCATACTACTCAAGATCTTAAACAACTCCAATAAAACCTTGCAAAATTCAGATATAACCTTCTTCATGCCTACTGATCAGGAACTTTCTCAAGCTGATATCTCCCTGGACCAACTCGAAGAATTCGTTTTACGCCATTCTATCCCCACAACATTACTACTCAACAATCTTTCACACTTCCCGAATGGCAGCTTGGTTCCATCAAGCATCCCAAACAGAATGATTAAAATAACCAAAAGCAGAATGATGGGTGTGTGTGTAAACGATGCACTCATCGTCACCCCAAACGTGTGCTTAACCTCGTCTATAAGATGTCATGGTATAAGCACAGCAATTTCGTATGACAAAAATTCCTTTTCAGATACTTTACCTGCCAAGCAAAGTTTAGCTGAACCTATAGTTCAAAGGAATGAAAAGAAAGGGGCAAAATCTTTACCGTCTACAACAATGAAGAAGAACCGTTCACTGCATTGAATTCATCCAGCTCCTATCAACGTACCCTAGTTCATTCAAATAAGTACCTAGCTTCGTCAGTCATTCTCTAGATAATAGTTCTTAGTTTTAAGCAACCTTTCTAATAAGGCATTGTATTTTGCTGTTATGTTATTTGACTTCATAAAATATATTTTTGCTTTTGTTTTTTATTTTTCAACTCACCCCCAGGGCATCAAACAGAATCTCGGTCTGTCATAAACAATCTACTTTAGACATGATAGAAGCAACCAATGACTTGGTTATGTTTACGATACAAGTATCTGAAGATCCAGTGAGAAACAACTTCATACATTATCAGACAACAAAGCAACATAAGTAACAAGATTTTAATGTACATATCATTGTGCTCCTAGACCTTAGCATTCATAAGGGACTAATCCCAAAGAATTCCCATTCATTTAGCTGAGTCAGGCTTAGAAACATTATAGAGTAGATCTTGAATTTTTGAATACATAAGCATTTGAGACGGATCAGCCCCACCACTACTTTGTGAAGCTCTGGAACTTTCTTGTAGCTTAATCTTTTCAAGCAAATACTGTTTTTCAGCCTCAGCTTCATTCAGACGTTGTTTCAGGTAACTGCTAGCATATTCTTCCTCGGACTTGTCTGTTTTAGCAAGAGCAATCCTCTGAAGTCTCTCGGCCTCTCGTTTTGCCTCATTGGCCTTAAGTTGGAACATATCAGCTTCTGCACATTTAAGTCTAACGATTTTCTCCAGTTCTTCAATTTGTACCTTCTTTCTCTGTCTGTCAAGCTTTATTTCAGCTGCCTCCTTGGCCTTGTCCTCAACCTCACGGTTGAAGGCCTCAACATCCATGCGAGCCTTTTTCCAGCTTCTCATCTTCTCGTTAGCAACGATTTCCATTTTCCTTATAACCTCCTGCACCACCTCAGCAATTCGGTTGCATGCTTCCTGTGGGGCTGCTAACCTTCCTCCCTCCCCATTTTCAAGACTACTCATAGAGTCTGTCTCGTTCTCTTCAGTAAGAGCAAGGACGTTAGATTTTTATTAATTACTAGTAAAACTGATAGGCAAAAGGCAAATACAACTAAAAGATAGCTCAATTAACCAAATAAAAGAGAAAAAAATTACCAAAAAAGCTCCTCTCAAATGGAGCGGATTGCTCCTTGAACTCTAATATCAATCTCAGCTCATTCATGGGATACCAAATAGAAAAGTCCACGAAATTTACTTTTTACTTCTATAGAAATAGCACCCCAGAGACATGTTATATCAACTAAAACTATCTTTAAAAAAAGTATCCCAAAAATATGCTATCCATATAACTAACTCTTGCAACTATGGAAAAGAATAAGCTTAAAGATTTCACCCCTCGAACTTTAGGAGAGAGTAGAAGACTACTTCTAAAGGAAAATCTTCTTCCATTATTACTCGTTTGTACCATATGAAATAGGGACATTTTGAAAACCAAAACATTTAATAGAGTAGCTGCCTAGTAAATTCATCAACAGAAAAATCAAGCATCTTGGGGACACATAATCATATATCATGCTCATTTTAGAAATTAGAAAATGAAACCAATTAATTTATGTTAGACAGTTTCTCTACATGGAAGTGGAACTGAATCATGCACCCTTTAACAGTCTCTTGTGCACAGAAGCTATTCCAAGCGAATCCAAAAATATAAAGACCTTATCAATGATGTACCTTGAAAAAACATCAATATTGCTCTGCATGCTGCTGCTGACTCCAGAGCTCCACTCTTCATTTTCTCTTTGAGTTCTTCACATTTCCAAAATAGTTTCCTCCCTCCGTGGTCCTCACTTCCACGAAAAATTCTACTGACAAAATCAAGCTCCTTTAGGAGAGACTCTTGGTCCCAGGAAGGTGCACAATGTTGAAACACATCTCTAACCCAACCAAGTAGCTCAGATGTCCGATGGCAAGCTGGGCACTTGAAATGCATTTCAGACCGGGCTGTCCCGATTCTTACTGAGGAGCCCATGCAGATCTTTCCATCACGAATTGCACAATCAGTGTGAGACCAATGAGAACACAAGTCACAACCAATCCAACGACAAGTGTTAACTTCAAAATCAAACTTGTTGCATATTACACACATGCAGAGATTGCAGAAACCATTTCTGCTGGTACATATCTCACAGGTGCAATCATCAGCTGGAAGCTGGTTTTGGCAAGCAATATTTCTACATCTCTTATACGCAAAAACCTCAATGAGCGTAGTTTGAGAGAGGCTAATATTTGGATGCAAGAAGGCCTGAATTCCTGTATTGATGGCAACTAGAATTTCAAGTTGCACCCTATGAGCTCTAATCAATGTCTTCGCAGTTAAATCAGTTCTACGCTGAACTAGCTTTTGCAAAATAAAAATCTCGTCTCTCTGTTGTGCACCGCCGTTTCCATCAAGAATAATTCGAAGCCCATTCTTCAAATTTTCTAGAAAATCCTCCGGTAAATGATGCATCTTTTCTGCAATTACCTCAATTCTGTCTCTTGCTATGTCACGAAGGGAGATTTTATCAGCACTAGAAAGACGACGAATGACTGATTGTTCCACATAGTCATTATCTGCCTTTCCATTTTCCATCTTCTTTCCCATCACTCCATCACCAATAGGCCAAGTTTCTTGAGAACTGGCACTCTCAGCAGGTGACTCCTGAACATGGTCAGAATTAGATCTGGGTACCTCAGGTGAATGTTGGGGTTCTGAAGAAACTAATGAAAGGGAGGTCTGGAGTTCCTCTGGTCTTGGTTGTTGACGTATGGGAATCATCTTTGATGCAGGCTGGTGATGAATGTTGGAACCAGATGATGCACCCATTAAACTTGCTATAAGAAAAGAAAGACAATATGAATTAATAACCACCATCCTTCACTACACAAGTACAAATATTCACTATACGTTAAACACTTTACTTGTTTAGGCAATATTCGGAAAAGAACTCCTAATTTCCATTTTAGGATAAAGAAAGTGAAAACTAAGTTATTCTATCCTTCAAAAAAGCCCATTAATGTTGCTATAAGAAAAGAACCATGAAAAACACTAAATTCAATGGTGTATGGTTTGAAACTCGTAGCTAATTTTTAACCTCAAAACTAAAAAGTTTCAAAAATCTAATAATTAGGAGTCGTTTAGTAACCATTGCATTTGATTTCTTATTCTTGAAAATCCAACTTATAGACACTACTTTCACCCATAAGTTCCTTTGTTTTACTATCTACGTTTGTATTTTCAAGTACTAAGCCAAGTTTTGAAAACTAAAAAATAAATTATTACCAAGCGTGATAAAATCACTCATCTGATAAGAACTATAAGAAAAGAGCACTAAGATTTCAGGTTCAGGCGGGGATATTGTCCAAAAGAAAAACCTGATTGCAGTTAACCATGGCAGAAAAGCCCTTCCGCAATGTACTCAAGGAGGGGGGAAAAAGTGTTCATATTTCTAACTCGTTTAAAATCATATCCACAACCAAACTCCAAAAGAAACAGAACCACAAGCAACAAACCGAGTTGAAAACTAGATCAACTACAAGAAATCACAACTGAACTGAGCACCTAGATCTCCCAGCAGCACTGTTTGAACAAAAGCTCAATGAATCGTTTTAAGGGGGGCAAGAAAACCAATCTCCCTCAGTAAGAAACAGAAACAAATGAGAACATAAGATCAAACAAGAAAAAGAAAAAAAACCATAAAATCAACTCATTCATCAACTTCCCAACTCAAATACAGGAAGAAAAAGCTTACCCACCAAAGGAATTCGAGATTCCTAGTCGATAAAAGCAGCGAGAACGGCAAGAAATCAGAAAAGGATCTAATTGGGTTTCACAACGGGAAGGGTATAATTAGCAGATTTTAGAGCCCTGAAGAGGAAAGACGAATGGACAGAGATTGAAGTGGCAAACCCTTTTGGTTACGAAAGGCTCACACTCCGACAGAGATTCAGAAGAAAATGTTAGAGAGAAGAAAGAAGAAAGACGAGTGTTTGCGAGTAGAAATGGGTTGAATACGGTCAGCCCAGGATTCAACGACATAGGCCTAAATTTGAAAGAGGAGTGGAGAGGTTACCCGAATGGTAAAGTTGGATTTATTTAAGATTTTCTTCTTTGATAGTTGAGGTCTTTTGTAAATTCATCCACATAAATTTGGTTTCTCTGTAAACAAGGGAAAGTAAAATAGTTTCAATAAATTGATTTGTTCAATCCATACGATTTGGTTTCAATTATTCCAAAATTTTCAATTTCTTCCATATGATTTATTTTGTTTCAATTATTCCAAAATTTTCAATTTCTTCCATATGATTTATTTCGTTTTGTAACTTAAAATAAAACAATTTGTTGAAAACAACCCTTAATTTTTTCTAATATGGAAAAACTTTTAGATGGATAATTAAAATATCATTAGTGGCAAAAATTTTAGATTATAAACCTATCACAATATTAAAAATAAGTGTAAAAGCTATTACTATCTCCTCAACCTTATATAGAATTTAAATGTCATTTAAGATTGTTTAACGCAAAATTGAGATTTTGTGAGATTTTGGAATTTAGAAACTTGCAAACTCGAGTTTGATAAGAGTATATATTTACTTCTAAATTTGATATAAACTTTTTGTGTTCAATAATAAAAATAATAGCAATTATATAAAACTCTTTTCATTAGATCACTAATAAATAAGTTTAATTATAAAATGAAGCCAAATTTTATTTACCCCTTCCTGGTTGTTTAAGCTTTTGAGTGTGGTTGTTTAAGCTTTTGAGTGAATGAGTAATTTAATATTCTCAAACGATTTCTATAATGGTGTGAATGCTCAAACCAATTTACACAATACATATCTACTTTTATTCCTTCCTTTTCACATTAGAAACATTCAACAAAAAAAAATATAATACTAACTTTGAATAAATATTATCCCATTAGATATGAATTCACCACACAATTTTGATTTGGAGAGAACCACTACCAAAAGTGGTTAATCTTATAAAATCTCATGAATAAATAGTAAAAAAAGTGATGCAAATAAGTTTGACACTTAATCTATGCAACCAAAAGGAATCTTTGGTAAGATGAAAAGAGAAGACTCATCTTAGAAACACCTTATTCAATTTTCAATAGGAAAATCCCACTAAGTTTATTAAAACTTTTGCTGACTTTGAATTCAATTCTTCTATTTACTTTAAATAAATTCATAATTAATCTAATTAATCAATAAAACAAACCAAAAATCTACCCCACAAGAAATCATTTTATAGTTTCATAAGAAATTAATTCAATATTGGAAACAATTTCAAATAAAACCTTGTTACTTTTTATTTTAAAAAAAGTGACTAATTAATAAAAACTATTAGTTATTCCTAAATTCAAATGTTTTCAAATTTAGTATTAAAAAAAAAGTCACAAACTCATATCTCTAAGTTCTTAATCATATGATATTAGTTTATTGGAAGTTCCAAAAAAGAAAAAACAGTAACTGAAATTAACACCAAAACAAAGCAAGAACCAAACCCTAAATTCTCGACTCCGTTCTGGGGTTCTACAGCCTCCATTTCACAAAACACAACCAAACCCTAAATTCATTCGAATTTCTCAAGAACAATCATGTTTATTAATCGCACGTTAGGGCTATTCTCACTTCATTCCAAATCGAAATGGAAAGAAAAAAAAAAATTAATAATAATAAAAAAAGCAACTCAGTCCCTTAGATGTTCGTAAGAAATTGCGATCATATTCGCAAATCATTACAGGTCTGCAAAAAGGCTCATCACCGTTGCCTCCCCAAAAGAAAAGGAAAAAGAAAAAGAATTCAATTGAAGGCATTATATTAGAGCAAATGATAATAAAAAGAAAGATGTAGCTACTCCAGTGTTCTCCCAAACGCTATAAGAATTGGAAAGCAAAGGGAGAGATTGTGAAAAAGTAACACGATGGATATAGCTTCGAAGGGAACGAGTCAAATGGGAACAGAATAAATCCGCACTGACCAGATAGCGAAGCCCTCATCAAGTAAGCACAGTCCAAAAGAGAGAATAGAATTGAAAATTGAAAAAGAAGAAAGTTTAGAGAGTTGAGATGTGGAGGAAGAGAGGGGGGTTTTGGTTTGAAGTATAAATAGGAAAGTGAGAATGTGGGATTGAATAGAGGAAGGATCCAGAAGCAAAATTTGCCAAATTAATGGAGAATTTGAGGACACAGTGGGCATTTCACATCTCCAAAAACATAAAAGAAAATCAAAGTCCGTTTTTAAAGTTCCCAAATTTCTTATATAATTGATGGATATATCAAAATCTTATATATTTATGAAAATATAATAAAAATAAATTAGTCTTTTTTTTTTTTAGTTTAAGGGTAGTTTTTAAACAAAAAGTTTGGGTTACATTTTGGGTCTTTAAAATGGGTTGTTGATTTGAGGTCTACAAATTGTTGGAAGGGATTAGATGAACAAATGTTGAATCTGAATTTACATTCATTCTTGTATGTATAACATTGTATTCATCAACGTCTTAATTGGGTATTCAAAAATCACAACCCTGCTCCATTCTTCAATTTCTTGTTCCATTCAATCGAATTCTGATGCTATCCCCTACGCTTTCACATTCCCTCCAACCATTTCTCCCTCCCAACCTTCATTTTCCTCTTCAAAACTGCGGGACCGAACGAGAAGCAAACCAACTCCACGCTCTCTCGATCAAAACAGCCTCCTTGAATCACCCTTCAGTGTCTTCTCGTCTTTTGGCTCTTTATGCAGATCCCAGAATCAACAATCTTCAATATGCTCACTCCCTTTTCGACTGGATTCAAGAACCCACTTTGGTTTCTTGGAATTTACTCATCAAGTGCTACATCGAGAACCAACGTTCAAATGATGCCATTGCGTTGTTCTGCAAATTGCTTTGTGATTTCGTGCCTGATTCTTTTACATTGCCTTGTGTTCTAAAGGGTTGTGCTCGATTGGGTGCATTACAGGAAGGGAAACAGATTCATGGCTTGGTATTGAAAATTGGGTTTGGTGTCGATAAGTTTGTTTTGAGTAGTTTGGTTAGTATGTATTCTAAATGTGGTGAGATTGAGCTGTGTAGGAAAGTGTTTGATCGAATGGAAGATAAGGATGTAGTATCGTGGAATTCTTTGATTGATGGGTATGCTAGGTGTGGTGAAATTGAATTGGCACTGGAGATGTTTGAAGAAATGCCAGAGAAGGATTCTTTTTCGTGGACTATTCTCATTGATGGTCTTTCGAAAAGTGGGAAGCTTGAGGCTGCTAGAGACGTATTCGATCGAATGCCTATTCGAAATTCTGTATCTTGGAATGCTATGATTAATGGGTACATGAAAGCAGGGGATTCTAACACGGCAAAAGAATTATTCGATCAGATGCCAGAGAGAAGCCTCGTTACATGGAATTCGATGATCACTGGATATGAGCGGAACAAGCAGTTTACAAAAGCCTTGAAGCTGTTTGAGGTCATGTTGAGAGAAGATATATCACCCAATTATACTACTATCCTTGGAGCTGTTTCTGCAGCTTCAGGAATGGTTAGTCTTGGTACGGGAAGATGGGTTCATTCCTATATAGTGAAAAGTGGATTCAAAACAGATGGTGTGCTCGGCACATTGCTGATAGAAATGTACTCCAAGTGTGGCAGCGTTAAGAGTGCCCTCAGAGTTTTTCGGTCTATACCCAAAAAGAAATTGGGGCATTGGACGTCTGTCATTGTAGGCTTAGGAATGCATGGATTGGTCGAGCAAACTCTTGAGTTATTTGATGAAATGTGCAGAACTGGATTGAAGCCTCATGCTATTACTTTTATTGGAGTGTTGAATGCTTGTAGTCATGCAGGATTTGCAGAAGATGCACATCGGTACTTTAAGATGATGACATATGATTATGGAATCAAGCCCTCTATCGAACACTACGGTTGCTTGATCGATGTTCTGTGTCGAGCTGGACATCTTGAAGAGGCAAAGGATACCATTGAGAGAATGCCCATCAAAGCAAACAAAGTAATTTGGACGAGTCTACTAAGTGGTTCAAGGAAACACGGAAACATAAGAATGGGGGAATATGCAGCTCAACATCTGATTGATTTAGCACCGGATACTACTGGATGTTATGTTATTCTTTCGAACATGTATGCTGCCGCTGGCTTGTGGGAAAAGGTTCGGCAAGTAAGAGAAATGATGAAGAAGAAAGGAATGAAAAAGGATCCAGGATGCAGTTCCATTGAGCATCAAGGTTCAATTCATGAATTCATCGTGGGAGATAAGTCACATCCTCAAACTGAAGAGATATACATCAAACTATGTGAGATGAAAAAGAAATTGAATGTAGCGGGGCATATTCCCGACACAACTCAAGTTTTGTTATGCCTTGAAGAGGATAATGAGAAAGAAGCAGAACTTGAAACCCACAGTGAGAGGTTAGCAATAGCTTTTGGTCTTCTTAATATCAAGCACGGAAGTCCTATCCGCATCATAAAGAATCTTCGTATCTGCAACGATTGCCATGCTGTGACTAAACTTCTTTCTCATATTTACAACCGTGAGATAATTATCAGAGATGGTAGTCGATTCCATCACTTTAAAAGTGGGTCTTGTTCATGTAAAGATTTTTGGTGACTTCTTCTCATCTAAGTGGGTGGTAAATCTTTCCTTCCTACTTGAGCAACTAGCATCGTGTTCATCTAATACTTGTCTTCATGAATTCAGGTAATTTTCCGTTGCAAGTTGGTATATCTTAGGTCTTTCGAGGTTATAAGTTCGGTTGTAAAGTTTCATGATTTTAGTTTCTTTATGTCTCAAACAAAACAAAGGAAAAGCGTTCTTTGTAGCATTCAATCCCTTCGTCAACCTCTTATCTTTCCTATGGATCAATCAATTAGTATATTTTTTAAAACCTATGAATAGTGTGTGCCATCTGCCGAGATGCTGCTGACATTCTATACGTGAAAATAACACAAAGCATAGAAAATTTTGAACTTTACTGATACAGATTTAATTGCAGGGAGTCTCTACTTGAGAAATTACATCAACATGTGATTTTCAGGAGGAGATGCTTAAGTGTGTAAAACAGATAGTTGTTTCCTACAGGTTTCTTCATTTTCCGGGGACAAAGTTGGTGGCATAAGCCCATGCATTGTTGGCAACAGGATCTGCGACATGGTCAAAGAGATTCTCAATAGGACCCTTGCCGGTGACGATAGCCTGGACAAAGAATCCGAACATGGAGAACATTGCCAGCCTTCCGTTCTTAAGTTCCTTGACCTTCAACTCAGCAAATGCATCTGGGTCATCTGCCAATCCGAGTGGGTCGAAGGCACCTCCTGGGTAAATTGGGTCTAGTCCTTCACCAAGGGGACCGCCACCAACACGGTAACCTTCAACAAATCCCATGAGCACAACCTGGCAAGCCCAGATTGCAAGGATACTCTGAGCATGGATAAGGTTTGGGTTGCCAAGGTAGTCTAGACCACCCTCAGAGAAGATCTGAGAACCAGCCTTGAACCAAACTGATTCACCGAACTTGACGCCATTCTTTGCAAGGAGTTCAGGGAAGACACAACCTAACGCACCAAGCATGGCCCATCGGGAGTGGATCACCTCAAGCTCACGGTTCTTTGCAAAAGTCTCGGGATCTGCTGACAGACCGGCTGTGTCCCATCCATAGTCACCAGGGAACTCTCCAGTCAGGTAAGATGGTGTTTGTTCAGAGAATGGTCCCAAGTACTTTGGGCGATCAGGTCCATACCTGATATGTCAAGAAAACAGGCGTTGAGTTTTAAATGGAACTTGATTTTTTTTTTTTTTAGTGCAAACTTAAAATTTTTTCTTCTTTGTTCTTCCCCCTCTTAAAATTTATGTAATTAGAATGACTAATATATTAAAATTTACTCCCCAATTAGGTGAATTTCCTACTTAACTGTGCTCACAATTCAATTCAATTCAATAAATGTTTAAACGTCTTTCTATGGACTGTACTGAATGAACTGATCTTTTATTCAACCTATCATTGCAGGAAAGTACCATAGAGCATGGAAATGCAGAAAAAACCCATTAAAGCACTAATTTTTTAACAGTTCTAAACTTCCTTTAATCCTAAAAAACCTACGTAAACAGTCACAATTAACTTCTAAAGGACAAGGGAGTTTACCAAATGCTCTGTGGAGCACTCTTAACTGTCCGCCTCATGGTGAAGCGGGCGCCACCGAGAGCACCGACCTTTCGGACAAGCTCATTGGATTGCTTCAAGGCAGTCTGGCCGGCGAAGGCGGATTGTTGAATAGCAGAGGTGGCCATGAGTGTATGAAGCTTTGTAAGAAGTTTGATGCAATGCCAAAGGAGGGGTGAAGGTTGGTTTTAGACGAGGATGAAGGTAGTGAAAATGGAGGTTATATTGGGGATGGAAAGATATAGTGGATTAGGATTGTTACAAGTCAGCAACATCCTATTGGTTCTTCTGCTCAAACCCAGATTTTCATGCAGATTATTAATGGCGTATTGCCAAGCCACGTGGCATCCAAGATATTGGTGGGATCATTCACAATTCACATAGCCACATGTTTCTATTTGTACTAAATCTTCTACTTTTAATGGGCCGACTAAACTAACGAAGCCTTCAAAGCCCAATACTTTATTTTATTGAAATATTAATATATATATATATATATAGCAACATTTTAATTATTTTTTTTGGCGATTCTTGCTTAAGTTAATGAGGAAGACAAATTTCGAATTATTATATAGTTCTTTCAACTGGGCAAGTCTTTTTAAAAATTGGTTTGGGAAGTTTGTAACCATAAGAAACTTCTTAAATACCTCTTTTTGTATTGATATTAATGTTATTATATATATTAGGCTGAAAGTTAAGTTATACCTGACTTTTTGTTAAATAATAGATCATTAGATTATTGAATAGAAAAGTTTAGATAATTGTGTAATTAGTCCTTAGTCATATAGGAAGATTGTAATTTGTCAATAGTCATGAAGGTTGTAGTTAAATTTATTAAATTAACAAGTTTAATTAAATCACCTATTAATTTCTATAAAATATGTTATAATATAAAGTTGTTAGAAGACATATATCCCAACCAGTAATAATCTAGTATGTATAAATTAGTGGAAGATATAATATGAATTATGTTTTAAAAAAAAATGGTATTTTATATACCTAAAATATGTATACCAACAAATAATAGTGAAAAAAAAAAAAAACATAATATAACGCAGATTATAATAATTTGCACCTTAAACATAGACTATAACAATCAATATCATAATACTTACTCTAGATACAAACTACAAAACTTCAACTATAATACTTTGCACTTGACAAACATAAACTATAAAAATCTTAAATTATAATAACTTTGTTTAAGCTTCAAACACCCTCTTAATGAGTGAAAACAATAAAACCATCTATGCACACCAAACTCAGATTACAAAACACAAATTAGAATACTTACCCTTCAAACACAAATTAGAATACTTACCCTTCAAACACAAATTATAATAATCATATATTATAAAAATAAATTTTGTGTACCCTTATGCAAATAATAGGTCAAAACTATATCAACACAAAAAAACCATCCTAATGTTCAATGGATAGCAAAGTGCAAGAATATGTAAGAAGCCCATCCAAGTGCCAATGCAAAAAGGAAACAAATAATCCACTGCAAAGCACTTAGTTTCACACCATTTACAATGGTTCCATGAAGCTCAATAACCACCACCTGCACAGCCAATACTCCAACCACAAAAATCAAAACCCACAGAATTTGAACCGCAACTTGAAAAACAGCTGCTCTATTTGTTACCAATCCCACACTGATAGCACCAAGAAGATTTGCTATTTGGCAGAGAATGTAAGTATTGAAAATCATGGTATCTCTCACATCTTCCTTCATCTGGGGTACAATCTTGTGCCCCAAATACTCTATAATCAAGAAAACAGAAGCTTGACACAGAACATGGATCACAATCTTCTTCACAATGTCTCGAGTTATCAGAGCTTGGTTCCTATCGCTGCCTCCGACAACGTTTTGGACTTCCTCATCATTTAATTCCATTACCATCATCAGGCCACCAAGAAGACAAGTAATCAAAGTCACCCATGTGAGGTGAAATGAGGTTATGGGAGATTTTCCAGACACCATGGT
Organism: Cucumis sativus; assembly: GCF_000004075.3. Lineage (NCBI taxonomy): Eukaryota > Viridiplantae > Streptophyta > Magnoliopsida > Cucurbitales > Cucurbitaceae > Cucumis > Cucumis sativus. The sequence goes on along the minus strand of NC_026661.2, from coordinate 2,039,933 downwards.
GCAGATCAAAGTTATTAGAAGCCCAGAGATTAAAGCAGTGAGTTGAAGTTGATAGAATTTTTTAATGTTGAGGTAATTGCTTCTGCCATATTTTAGTGTATGGTTTAAGGATGTAACATCTTCATACCTCAGATCAGAAACCAGTTTACATTCTTTAGTACTTCTGTTTTCTTGTATAATCCCAATATCAGCTTCTATCAAAGTTGGAACATCTCCTGATGTCAAACCTCCTATAAAAGCAACAGTTTCTCCCTTAGCTTTTAGTTCTTTTACTAACACAAGCTTGTCGTCAGAGGTTGCTTTCCCCATAAAAGTAATTGACTTCATTAGCTCATTTTTCTCCCTTTCATTGTTCTTCATTAATATTTCCCTCAATCTTTGATCACCTTCAGTCTGCCTGTTGTTGGGATCACACCGAGTTCCAAGATCACCAGCCATTTTTATGATCACAGAAACGTTATCCTTTGATGTTAATATGATTCTTATACCAATATTTTGAAGATCTTTCAAGGCATGCTGTATTTTTTCATGTGAGATCTTAAGACCCATATATCCAAGCAGCTTTAACTCTCCTTCAAACCCTGTTTGATCGTTTTTCTGTTTACAAGCAAACGCAATGGGTCTTAAACCCTTTTCTTCCATTTCTTTAATCTTCGTTTGCAACACATCATTTCTGTTTTCTATGTCATGAACTCTGCCTCCTATGTCATAGTAATTTGAGCACATATTCAGAATAGTTGATGCATCACCATAAAAGTGCTCGTGAATAAGATTTGATACAGTATCTCCTCCTCTAGTTTTGTTCACCAATACTCCCATGCTCTCTTCTGAGCTCAAGAATTTATGATCAATAATGTCAAACATCTGATCAAGATCAGGTTCATTATTGATTTTCAATCCTGAATTTTTCCAGAAATCGAGCAAATATTCTGAAAGAAAAGTAGTCTTGGGATCAATGCGTAAAACTCTGGATGCTGCCTCAAAGCCTTGATGAACATCAAGATGAAATTCCATACCAGGGTTGATCTTTTCTTCTCCAACGTAAAACTCATCAACCTCAACATCACAAAATGACAACTCAGCAGCGACGTCAATACAGATTACGGAAACAAGTCCCAAAGTTCCGCAAGCTGACAGATTCTGACAGTTTACTTTGTGAGATCTTCTCATCTTTTCTCTCCAGAAAGAGAGGGAAAAAGTGATTGCAAGAGGCATCCCATGCTGTATTCCTACTACCATGGTAAAGACAACAGTTGCCACGGAGGAAACTCTGTACTTCCCAAACACAAAGGACATTCTTTGGAAGGCATTTCCTATAAAGGCCACCGTCAATTTCCCCTTAGTTTCCGGCTTATCATTGTAGTAATTACCATGCTCGTGCTTTTCACAAAGAAGACGAGTTAGAACAACAAGCAGCACCATCAAATACAATCCAAGAGAGAATTTTTCAAAAAATTCATATGGTTTGTTGATTCGAGATTGGAACAGTGTTTCTTGTGAAGGATAAACAATCACATCAAGCAGACCTTTCCAAAAAGCAGTGTCGCGATCGATAGATACTGCAAGCATCTCTCCTTCGCCATATTCAACCACAGAACCAGATAACAGAAATGGATTTCGACGAGGGTCAATGTGGGAGTTGATTGCTTCATCCAGAATCAGGTTGTTACCTTTTATTAGCAACCCATCTGCAAGAACACGATCACCCTTCTTCAAATGGATAATCTCTCCCTCCTTAACATCAAATACAGATATCTCCTGAAGTTCTTCATGTCTTTTCACAGTCACTTTAAAGTTATTCTTGATCTTCAAACGCTTCTTCTCCTCCGCCTTTTTCTTGCAAAAGCCTAAAACCGAAGAGAAAAATAGAAGAAGAAAAACAGCTAGGAGTATACCAACACAATCGTGCCAGCCATGTTTAAGTCCTTGTTCAATGGATCCGATGGCCAAAGAAAATCCAGCAGCAAATACCAAGAGCAAGATTGTAGAGCTGTTGAAGGAGTTGTACAAAGATGACCAAAAGGCTTTTAGAAACAGGAGCAATGAGTCCCAGAATCCTGTTTGCGCTAAATCCCCAATTGCATCAATCTACAATAATGACAAACTAAAGTCAAATACTGAACCGAACATACAGCAGCAATTGCTGAAGTAGACTGTTTTTTACTTTTTTATGAAAATACAGAAGTTTGATAGGTTGAAAATGATATTTGATATTTGAATAGTTTGAAAGATTGATTTGGATAGTTATGTGTTTTTTTAAAATAAATTGGTAAAAAAGAGTGAATTTTAAACTATTTACATAAATAAGGTAGTTTTTATTATTGGAGTGCGTGGCTTTAACAGAGGCACTCCACCTCACCTCTTTTGTTTCTTTTTGTTTTCTTCATTTTACACTTAATTTATTTTCTCTCATGCATTTTACTTTTTTCTTTTTACATTCTTATTAATCAAATCTCTCCAAATTTAATATCAAAAATCCTCAAAATAAGGTATTTGTCAATTTTCTTTTTAATTTTTCTACTATCATTGTTTAATGATTTCTTAATTATTATATACTTAATACTTCCCAATTTTCTCACAAATTCATATATCATTATATACTTAATTATTTTTAGTTAATAATTTTTATCCATGGGTAAGAAATTAGGAAATTAATTGTATTTTAAAGAAAAATAAAACGTGGTGAAAATTCATAAGAGACAAAAGCACCTTCTTGAGAAAAATAAAATTGATTTTCATTAAAAAATAGTTTTTTTCCCTGGGAAAAAAACAGATTAGTATTAAATTAAAAGTTAAAATTTTAATTTTTAAAAACGAAAAATAAAATTCAAATTGAATAAAAAAGAATTATATAATTTTTTTTTAAAAAAAGTAGAATTTTGTTTTTAAGAACAAAAATAAAATTCATAAAGATAAAAAAATTATGTGGAATTTTTTTATTATAAAAAATTACAATTTAGTTTTTAAGAATGAATAAAGATAAAAAAAAAATCATATGGAAAATAAAGAGAAAAAAAAGTTGAATTTAGTTTGTAAGAGAAAAGATCAAATTGGAAAAAGAAAAACAGTACATAAAAAAAAAAAAAAAAAAAAAAAGTGGAATTTAAGAGGTTAGTTGGGGATTTCCTTTTCCTTGAAGATAAGAGGAAGAAAAGGGAAACCATGGTGGTTATTTGGGGAAGGAGATAGAAATAAGAGGAAGAAAAGGGAAATAACGAGAGGAAACGGAAAAACGAAAATTAAATAGAAAAAGAATTGAAAAAAAAGAAAGAAAATGGAAAAGAATTTCAAAAAAATAATTAAGAAAAAAAATGAAACCAATAGAAATAATTGAAAAATGAGAATAGAAGAAACTATTTTTTTTCCATTAATTTATTATAAAATGAGAAATTTTTTAGAACAAGAAAAATCAAACATTACAAAACACATTCGTCTCTTAAAATATGAAAACAAGAATCGAAAACAAAAAACATGAACGTTAGCGAATAGGGAGAATCATCTATGAAAAATAGAGAGAATCAACTCAACACTCATGTGAAGTGGAGTTGTTTCTTCTCTCTTTCAAAGAAGGAATAATAGGGAGAATCATCATCTATGAAAAACTAATCAAACCAACCAAAACAACTAACGACCATAAGTTGATCAATTTCATATATCTTTCTAAAACCAACGACATCGATCAAAACCAACAAATTAGTGGTTGAGATTTTTTTCAATCTTAAAACCTAGAGTCAATCAATGATCATTAAGGGTGAGCATCAACACCAAAAAACCGATCCAAACGACTGAAATTTAATGAACCGATACCTAATAGTCGGTTTTTATGAAAAACAGTCGGCGGTCGGTTTAAGGAAGAGGTTTCAGAAAACCGAACCAACCTAACTGGATTTATATCGATGTGAACCAAACTTGACCGAAATTTAAAAATATTATATATATAGAAAATTATGAAATAATTGATACACTAAGAAGGCCATGAATAATGGAATAAACTCAATATACATAAAAATAAAAAGGTTTTTTACCTGTGTGTCCCATTGGGAATGAAGAAATGAAACAGCCTCCCCTACACCGCAGAAGTCCGTCTCTAGTGCTGCTAAATTCTTCTCTTTCACAATCTCCTTAAGACGATCCTTCTTCATTTCCCTTTCTTTTTCCAAACGGGCAATATCAATGACCTCCTTTTCTTCTTCCGACGGGATTATATCGTCAATCACCGCCCTTTCTTCTTCCAAGGGGATTATATCGTCAATGGGCGTATGAAGTAATGGCAGCGGCGATCTGGTTCTGTTGAGGCAGATCAGAAGGAAACGAATGCTTAAAACTATTTGCTGGATCAACTTGAAACCAGCGGGTTTGTTTGAAGTAGTAGTAGTAGGGGCGGAGAGGGAAGCAAGCAGAAGCGGCTGAGCACCACCCCCATTATCATCAGTTCCTCCTTCAAACATTGCTTTTTGATTTTGTTCAACAATTTTAGTTTCACCACCGAAATTAACATTCACTTATATATAAAGCCTTCATACACTTCCCCACATAATTTACACCAGAATGCTTTATAAATGATACTTTATCAAAGAATAATCTAAACTGACTACACATACACTGCCCCACAATGCCAAAATTGGGACAAAAGCAATAACATCCTATTACTTCCTTTTTCTTCTTAACATAAACCAACATCTTATGAACACAACTGTTTATATAAAGCCTTCTTTTTCTTTTTTTCCCTTTTCAACATCTTATTCTCTCTCTCTCTCTCTCTCTCTCTCTCTCTCTCTCTCTTCAACATCATAAAAGAAAAAAGATTTGTGTTAAATTATATATTAGTTTTCTTGGCCAACAATATATAGAGAGACTTTTAAGTACTTTGGATGAAATTCGTCTCACTTTTTTTTTCTAAGTTTGTAGTTGATTCTTCCAAATACGATAAACTCATCAAACATACCATAAGCAACAAAATACATATATACTTTTTTAATCTTATTGTTGTTATTTTCTTAATTATTTATCTATAGAGTAGATGAAAAAAAAAATACAAAATATAAAAAGAGAATGGATCATTTTGTCAAAGAGCCTGAGAAAAATAAGAAAGGAATATTATCACTTAATTGAAAAGTAGAGGGGAAACTACTTCAAACCTGAATTCAACAAAACAAACAAATAAATTAATAAAGCAAACGGCCGTCTGTCATGTAACACCACAAAAAAAATGCACATTTCTATACATGATCAGCAGGAGCTCGATGCAAACTCCTCATTAAGTAAGCTTTGCTCATATATATGTGTGTGTGTCCATGAAATTGGTGGTTGGTATAAAAAATAAAGAGGCCACATTTAAAGAGGTTCAAAAGAATATTGACTGGGTACGTATGAACTGAGGCTCAAAATTGGACTTGGAGAAAGCACAGGGGGAGGAGGAGGAAGTGGACGTACAGGCCCTTTATCAAGGGCTCGAAGGCCGGGGATTCAGGCGGAGGGAAAGGGAAAAAAAAAAAGAAGAATCCCACTGAGCCGTACAGATTCTGGTGGGGCACCCAAGCCAATATGAGAGAAAAAAAGGCATCTGTTCACCGATCAAAAAAATAAAAAGGGATAATAGACTTATGGGAAAGGCAAGAGTGCGCACCCCCGAGCAAGTAGTTCCACTCGATGATAGACCCTTAGCTTCCTTCAGTGTGAAGTCACTCAATTCAGTGAAAAAGCACCACTACATTAACCATTTTCATGATTAGCTAACTTTCTAACTTAACAATTAAATATAATAAATTACAATGTAACTTTTTATTTTCTTTAAAAAAGAATTAAAATATTAAATATTGTATTAGAGGTTCTAAAAGATTATAGTTATTTTAGTTAGAAAACGTATTTACTAATTCATATTTAAGTCTAATAGATCGTAAAATAGACCATCGAAAGGCCTTCATTTATTCATTTTTCAGCACAACACATAAATCGAGGTGGAAAAACCTTCGTGCAGCCTCTGGAGGTTGAAGAAGGCTGACATCACGAGGACGGTAGCGTGAGGTCAGCAAGCATCGAGGAGAAATTGACAGCTCGTACACGGCTCGACTGGCAGTTCAGATGCGCTCTACGTCGGTTCACGAAAATTGGCTTCGGTTGGGCTCGGTTCGAAGTTTTTTTTTCTTTTTTGAAGGTTTTGAGACTTGTTTTTGAATTTTGTAAGCAATTTTAGGATATTTGTAAAACTTCATTATTAAATTTTTTTGCTTTATTTTTTCCTATGGACCAATTTTACAAGTTTAATTGCTATTTAAATGTTTTACGGATGTCACCCTAGGTTAATCATGTTTATATTATAAGTGTTATAATGTATGATATTAATGTATGATTATGAATTTCATTAGCTTAGCTGAATGATTATTGTGACCTTTTTTTTCTTATTGAAGCATATTATGATTGATCCATTAATTAAATCTCTCATTATAATTACACCAACTTTGATTACAAATCGATAAAGATGGTCTTAATAGTTTAAAATTTGAAATCAATACTTGTTTTTCTTTGATTCAAACAATATAATATGCGAAGTCGAAGATTCAAACATCTAATCTCTTAATTGGAAATGATTAATTTTTTTTCAAAAAAAGATTTTTTGTTAAGATTTAACCAACATATTGCACATTTACCAAAACAAGTATAACTCAAATAACATATAAGTTTTTAACGATTAAGAGGCTTATGGTTCAAACCCTACCGTCTTTTATTGTACTAAAACGACAAATCACATGTCCATTCATAAAAAGATCACTTCAAACAAAAAAAAAAGAAAGAAAAGAAAGTACATCTTAGATCATCATAAATTCTAACTAGGATGGAGTTATTAAATATTAATGTCTAATCCCTAAAAGAAGAAAACTCGAGTTAATTTAATTGAAAAAAACTAGATCATCATAAATGGCTAATTTTTAGTTCTCATAAATTTTTGGAGTTCTGGAAACTAATATGTTTGGAAAAAAACTAGTTTGATTTACATTTAAATATGGGCATTTTTTAAATATAAAAAGAAAAAATATTATTTACAAATATGACAAAAACTATAAAAAAAATTTAGAGTTGGTTTGTGGTTTCTATCATATTATTTTAGCTTTTTTGTTGAACGAACATTTATGATACAAAAGAAATGAAAATGAAATAAAGTAAGGAAACTTAAAATTAGAATATGAGAGGCCAAAGCAACCAAATTTAGTTTCACACTCTATTTTTCTCCTTCTTGCCTTCTTTTCTAATCAACCAAAATTTTCCAAACTTAGAATTCATATCTCCTTTTTTTCTCTCATGTCTTCTACTTTTTTTTTCTCTCTCCTACCTTTTTAGAGGGACAGGAATTCTTTTATGATAGTTTTATTTTGAGAAAAATAAAAAACTATATATCATTTTTTTTTATATTTTTTTATAAAATATTTCAATAAATTTACAAAATCAGTATAATTAAACCCTAATCCTAAAAACATTGGTGGTGGAGATAACAATTTCATAATTTAAGGGGTATTATTGCAAAACCTCTACTGTTTAGGGATTATTAGGATAGATTTATTTGGTAGTCTATAATTGCAACAAATTTTGTAATTCAGTCTAACATTGGTCTAAACATATCTCATTGTTTGGATTTTTCTACCTTTTTTCATTTCTAAATTAGTTCATTGAAATTTCATTTTTATAGTTTAAGTATCTAACCTTTCTTCATTTTATTTTATTAGGAAAATTTATTTAATTATTTAGAGTGTTTTCATTTTTACAATTTGAAAGATTTATTATACTCTATTAATGCTCAAATCAAGTTTATAATGTTTTTTTAATGATAGATAATAACCTAGGAAGTTAAATTGTATTTTAAAGAAAAATAAAATGCGGTGGAAATTCATTAAAGAAAAACACTTTTTGACCTAAACATTATGAAATAATAAATTAAAGAAACCCAAAAAATAAATATTGATGCATTTAACCATATAACAAAAAAAAGACCATTTATACCAGTTTGGTAATATTTTCTATTTCTAGTTCTAAAAAGTTTCACATTGTATAAGAAATGATTGGAAAAAAATCTTTCAGTATTTCTATTGGTTTCGTTTTCCTTTTTCTCAATTATTTCTATTGAATTTCTTTTCCCTTTTCTCATTTATTTCTACTGCTTTAGTTTTTCTTTTTCTTAATTATTTTTTGATTTTCTTTTTCTTTTTCTCAATTTTTTTTATTAATTCATGGTAAGAAATAAGATTTTCTCCAATGTGGCAATGCGTCGCCGAAAATTCTTACCAACTCTGTGATGTCGTTGAGGACGTCGGCAGGCACGTCGATGATACTTTCCCCAACGTAGCTCACGTCAACGACTAAGAAAATTTCTCCAACGTACGCTGCAACACGTCGCAAATGGCTTCCACGACGCTGCGTCTTGGAGCTTCACGTTTCAACTTTCTTCGCACGATACCCACAATAAGAAACTCACCCTTTCAACTTTCTTGGCACGATATCCTTTTCTTCATTAACAATACATTCTTTCATTTGTTTTCGAGTTCTCTCCTCTGTCTAGTGTGAGGGTTTTGATTTTGATCATTTTATTTTTTTTCAACTTCTGTTTTTCCAAAAGCTATTCTCTCTTTTGGGTTTCTTAGTTGCCTTTAGTCCTTTCCCTTTCTTGCCTTCCAGTCTTTCAAATTCTCTAAAAATAAGTGGTCACTGTCAGTTCTTTCATTATTTTTATATGATTGTTTCAAGTGAATCAAAGAGAAAAGCATCCTTTTTCTTCTCTCTCTCTTCAGCTTTGCTTTTTTTTTTTTATGTAATTTCTCTCTAAGCCAAAGAAGAAAAGCATCTCCCCCAATCACACACTTCCCACTTTCTTCCTCTTCCTCTTCATAAAATATCTGTCTCTTCAAGTGACACACTCCAATAAAAAAATAATAATAATAAATGTTAATAATTGTTTTAGAATTTTGTTAAAATCTTTTTCAACCTCTATTCTATTTGTTTATTTATTTTACAAAAATATCTTATTGTTGTTTAGAATATATCAAAAGATTTTAATAAAATTTTAAAATAATTATTTGTTTGTTAATACTCTACTTTTGAAATTCCAAATTTTAACAAAAAAAAAAAAAATTATTAACATTATTTATTCATGTGTGTTTTTTTAACCATACAAAAGAATCCACTCTTGAAATTTTAAAATTTTTAAAAGAAAATTTTTAATTATGTTTAGAGTATTCCAACCGATTGTAATGAAATTTTAAAAGAAGAATGAACATTGTATCGTTAATAACTTGAAAATCATATGAAAATTTTAAGAAAGGAGATAAAAATTTATGTGAAAAAAAAATAAAAAAAGAAGAAGAAGCATTTTTGTCCCCCATTTTCCCCCACCAAACCCATACCTTATTATTATTACTACTAAAATAATACTATTCTCATCCTATTCACCATCTTCTTCTTCAATTCACAACTGTCGGCCACCATCTCCCTCCTCCTATCTTTCTCCCATCAACTCCCTCTTCTTCTTCTCCGTTTTCAAACCAGTCTCCGTCAGTTTCTGCTCGGTCTGACGATGCCACGGGAAGTTAGCCGAGCCCGTACTTTCCTCCCTCAGCCGCGTGAGCGGACCATCTTCCATTGCGAGCCATTTTGAGCAGCCCTCTTTAAGCCAAGCCACTTCAACCTTCTTGAGCCTTTTGGTGAGTTTGTGTGGGTTTAGTACACACCCAAATAGCCATTCTTTAGATCGTAATGGAATTTTACAATTGGCTGTAAGTTTGGTTTTTTTTCCTTGAAGGTATAATTGGTAAATTGTGGAATAATTATTGGATTTATCTCAAATTGTGACTGTCGATCAAGGATTTGATGCTAATATCGAGGTAAGAGATTTTTACTATTGGACACATGTGTAGATTTCAATGATTAAAAGAAATTGAATGCTAAACGTGGATTTTAATGATTATGAGAATGATGAATCAATTGAACTGAGATGGATGATGTTTATGTATAAATGTAATTGTTCGAGGGAGCATTATGCTAATGGTTGATTTATGCAGTGGTATGAGTAAATTGACTCTATAGACTGAAATGATTATATGATGATGGCAAGCATTTGGAGTGGACTGTATAAGATGTTAATTTGGACTGAGAGGAAATTGTTAGCTTTATCTATAAGATATGTACCCTACTACAAAAATGGGTTTACTTGACGCTAGCAACTTTTACATACTTGACGTTTTTATTAAAAAAACGTCAAGTATGAACTATGTTAAAGAAAAAACGTCAAGTATAGTCTTAAAAAATATGAAGTTTTCACGAATTTTTTTTAATTATTTTATGTTAGCTTTATTTGACGTTTTTTTTTTTTTTTTTTTTTTGTCAAGTATAAAGTAGATTTTACTTGACATTTTATTCGGGTTAAAAGTAGTGAACATTAACTTGACATAAAAAACATGTCAGGTATGGTTTTAAAAAAGAAAATTTTTACGTTAACTTTTATATGACATGGTTTTCGCGTCAAATATAGTAGAGATTTATTTGACAGTTTATTCGCGTCAAATATAGTGGAGATTTTACTTGACGTTTTTTTCGTGTTACGTATAGTGGACGTTTACTTGACGTTTTCACTTAAATAATGTTATCTCTCATTAAATTAAATTTATTAAAATCTCTCGTTAAAATAAATTTGTTGAAAATTTTCCTTTAAATAAAATTATTGAAAATTTTCCTTAAATAGATTTATTAAAATATTTTAAAGGAAAACTCATTAAATAAATTTATTAAAGAATTTTAATAAAATATTATTAAATAATTTTTTTGAAATATTTCACTAGAATAAATTGTTTGAAATCTTTACTTAAATTAAATTTATTGAAATCTTTACTTAAATTAAATTTATTAAAATCTTTCTTTTAAATAAACCTATTGAAAATATTTTATTTAAATAAATTTATTGAAACCATTTCATTAAATAAATTTATTAAAACATTTTAATGAAAAGTTTATTAAAATACTTTAATAAAAAATTGTTAATAATTTTTTTGAAATTTATCACTAAAATAATTTTTGAATTCATTAAAATAAATTTATTGAATCTTTCCTTTAAATAATTTTATTGAAAATATTTCATTAAATAAATTTATTAAAATATTTTATACAAAATTTATAAATAAATTTATATATTTTAATGAAATCTTTCATTAAATAAATTTATCAAACTATTTTGATGAAATGCTTATTTAATAAATATTAAAATATTTTAATGAAAACATTATTAAATGTATTTGTTAAAAACTTTAACGAAAATATTATGAAATAAATTTATTAAAAAACTAATAAAAAATAATTAAATAAATTTATTGAAATCTTTCATTAAAATAAATTTATTTAAAACTTTCCTTTAAATAAATTTATTGATAATATTTTTAAAAATAAATTTTATAAAATATTTTAATGAAAAGATTACTAAATAAATTGATTAAAATATTGTAATGAAAAGATTATTAAAGAAAATTTTAGAAATAATTTATTAAAGATTACTAAATAGTTTTTGGGATTTAGGTTTTCAAGGGCTTTTTTGGTATTTCACTTATTTTTAAAAATCCCCCCAAAGATTAGTCTATACCTACAATTTTCAAGGGGCAAATGATAGGTTAAATTATATATATATCCATGAAAATGGCTGTTTTTCCAAAAATTCTCAATAAAAAGAACTCAAAAATACTTTTACTGTTAATTTTCAGTAGAAACCATAAACTTCTGTTTTAAAAAATACTTGAACAGTTGAAATGTTTTACAAATACCTTGTGAGCATTAAAAAAAAAAGTTGAAAAATACTCTAATTGATCATCCTAATATTACACCAATTTTTTTTACCAAGGAAAATAAAAACTAAAATTTTAAGTTGAATAAATTTTTTTTACAAAGTTCAGAAATAAAATTTATCGCTATAACATAATAAAACAATAAATAGTTATTAAATAAAAATTATATATTTAACTATTAACCGACCCTATTATATGTAAAAAAAAATGTAAATAATAATATTAATGTTTTTGTTATTATAATTTTTTAAAAAGAGTTCATCAACATTGACATTTTTTACTAATACTATTGAATTTACGATCACAATATTTATATATAAAATATCGATTTTGTTGAGTTGAATGTTTGATAATTAATTATGTATATTTTAGTAAAATATTTATGCATGTTTCTTAAAATTTATTTAGTCTGAGTTGGGAAAAGTAAAATGTGAGTGAAATTTTCAATTAAAGAGAAGCAAATCATTACTTTTGTCCCACACCCAATCTTACTTCTAATCTTTGTTTTAACCTCTCGATAACAAATCCAATCGTATGATCTCTTATCATTCTCTTTTTGTTTTTCAATACAAACTTTCTACATCATTTGACTTCATGGAGAAAGAAAAAAAGAACACGGTCTCAATGATATATTGTTCTCTTAGAAATCTAAAAATATACAAAATTTGGGGGATGACAAAGAGAAAATATATGTAGCAGCCAAAACTTAGATGGAGTTTTATAGAAAACACAATTGGCCTACAACTTTCATCGAATGGAAAATGACATAAACTAATATTAATCCATCAAAATCGGATCATTTTCCACTCTATCATCATAATCCTTCACTCCCAACATAATGGCAGTCACCATTAACTTCCCTGCTTCAGGAAAATGTTTGTGTTGCATTAGTATTGCCTCAACAGAGCCTAAACAATCTTTCAGTATAGAACCACCTTCAAGATTTTCTTGTCTTAGAGGCAAAACCACATCAAATCCTTCTTCTCCAAACACTTCTGTTGCTCCATCTCCATAGCATCTACTTGAAGCTTTGAACAAAGTTGTCTCTCTCAAGTTTTTTATCGTTTCTTCATCACTCCATCCTTCAGCTACAGACACTTGATAAAGTTCATTCCAGTCGTCCTGATCTGCAACGTTTTTCCAGCACTCTTCCAAGAGTTTTCGGTGGTTTTCACGAAATGAAGTACTGGTCCAGGCAAATATGTCGAAAGCCATCAACGAGAGGGTTGGTTCTTTGGCTTTGAGACACAGTTGAATAAGGCGATCAGGATGAAGGAGTTCACGGTCAAGCTGCTGCTCTGTTTCGACAGCATGATAGAGATCTAAAATGACTTCCTAGAATCAGGTGAAACAACCAGGCAATGGATGAGATTATGTCTATAAACCAAAGTTGGAAAAACTAATGAAAAAGAAAAAAGAGCTTGATGCCTCAAAGTTATCATGTTTAACACAGCTAAGCCAATCACATTAAAATGCTTAGAGTAGTAGTATCCATGCTTAAATTAAAAGGGCAGACCAGCACTTTTTTAATATCAAACCTACTAACTATTTCTTTCCAGAACGACAAGTAATTCTTGATGAGTCCTTCTCTTCTTCGATATCTATTGGTTAAATAACTTTAGTATTGGACATTTGCAAAATTTAGTTCTGTAGTTTTAAGAACAGAATAAGAAAAAAGTGAACAATTCAACAAAAAGTTTATAAGAATATTACTGTGTGTGTGTGTGTGTTTATAATATGAATAAGATGAGATGAAATAATTGAAAAATCAGAGGTGACAAAGACGTCAACATTTAAGCAGGTTCAATCAAGTTATACCATCACAGAAAGAAGACCGACCTGTAACTTAAGTATCTTTGCATCAGCCTCAATGCGCATCAACTTACTCTCATACTCACCATTTTTACCTGCTGCTGCTAAATAAGAAAAACAATATCAATAAAAACAATTAGGTTTCAGAAGCTACCAATCACCATTGCATATCAGGTTCAATCAAGTGATGGAAATACTACAGATAAACATTTTAATCACCACATCAGCATTTCCTAATATGACACAGCATAGAGATAAACTCTTGAATCACCTTGGCAATACACATGCGTTTAAGATAGAGAATACATTCCTACGAGCATGGAGGTAGGGATAACTTATAAGTAACATCTAATGTGTAATCCTGGAAAGATCGACTCTGATATTTAATGTTTTAAGGGATATGAATTATGATATTTAATGAAGTAAGCTAACCGGCCAAAAGATGGACTAGCACGTGAGAGAGAGAGATTCCTCCCTTTTCATGTTTAAGGAAGTTTTCTTATTTAAAATAAAAAAAATGCTCTATACCAATGCACAAATAAATATGTTAAGATCTTGAGGAAGGACACAAACAATGGAAAGGATAGGATCAATGCATGACCAAAGTTGAGTAATACCTGCCATTAAAGCTATCTTCGAGAGGTATAAAAGACGTTTTCGATCTGCCAATCTTAATTCCGAATTAGATTGGTCAGATTCAAGTTCTGTCCCAACTTCAGGGACCACAGGTGCATCACCTTCAGACAGAGCTAATGCATGGAGAGTGTCTGATGCAGAGAAAAATTGATGGAGGAACAGCTCATGAAGCCACAAAAGTTCGGGATGCTCCTTCAGGAAAATCAAGAGTTCTTCATGAAACTCTTCTCCTAGTCTTAAAAGCTTGGAGAACTGTTTATTTTCATGAAGTTTTTGAAAAACAAAGTAGCTAAACCCTCCTTTAGGCCCCATGCTCTCATGCTGCAGCACCATGCATGATAAACAATCAAATGCAAGCACCATATATTATAAAAAAATAATATATAAATTTGCAAAAATCAAATGAAGCAATGAAATTACAGAACTACATACCATAAGTTTTCTGAGTAGCTCCGGATCATTAAGATCACAGCAAATTTCCCATAGAATGCTGTAGCATTCATGCTGTTTTGCAACAGATAAAAGACGTGAAGAATGCTTCCTGAGGCTTTCTATCTTTTGCTCCACCAAATCTCCCCTAAAATCCTGCAAAACCATGCGTTCAATATGAATTCAGATCCAAAATCTTGGTCACAAGCACACGTCACGCAAGAAAAAAAACCTTATGCTCAGCTTCCACAGAATCTTTTATTCTTTGATAAAGAGAGCTGAGGAGTGAATCCCTTCTACTCCAAAATTTATGTAAAAGACTTTCGGTTTTTTCCCCACGCTCTGCCTTTGCAGTGACAGCTCCAGCATGAGTCTCAAGAAGAACTTCAGTTAATAATTCCAGGTGGCAATATAAATCAGATTTTGCAGACATATCAAGCTCAGAAACTTCATTTAAAAGCTGAAGCATGAGAGAAGCAATGCGCCATAGCCCATTCCGCACAACCAGTTGACAATACCAAGGTGTTAAGCCTTCAGATGGTGGATACCATAACTGATGCTCGTTTTTATAGTGCAGAGCTGCATGCATGATGGTAACACATGCTTTAGAGAGTTCACAAGCTCTCTGGTTCTGGACCACATATGATTCGTCTGCACTTACCACAAAATCTAGCTGCTTGTTTAAACAATGAAATACTTCTTCTAGCTCAGAAACTTTACTGTAGAACACTTCAGTATTATCTCTGTCCATTAGAAGAACAGTGTTTCGACGAGCTCGTTCACCAACAAACTGAATAAGATCCCATAGAGCACCTGACGTTGGAGTTTCTGAATTAGAAGTCAAGGAGCCAAGTCCAGTTGAACGGTTTTGGCAAATTGTGTTCTGCAGTTCCCTTAACTGAATCATGGCAGAAAGCTTTTCTCCATGCTCCAGTATAATTTGCAAAGAATTTCCTGCATGTATCAGGACCACATTTCAGGTTCATTAATTTATATTTGATATTTTACCTTCACAAATTACCTTCCCAATCCAAGAACAAAATTTTGAGTCCCAAATCAAGCCAATTCCGATGTGAGTCCAAACCAATGCCAAGAATAATCAGAAATAGAAACTCATTGCCCTAGAATAAACATCCGAAGACAGAAAAAGCATCTAGACCATTTATGCCAGTTTAAGAAACATACCAACAAAAAACGCATATGAGGTGAAAATTAACAAAGGTTCTCAATTTAAAAGTAAATACTAAATATCTACTGATATACTGCAGAGAAATAGCATTAAAAATGAATTGAAACATACTTTGTCTCAAACACAACTCTTCATGGCACTTCGATAAAGCAAGAAACTGAAGAAATTTTTCATGTTTCTGCTGTTTGTCCATCAGCTGAGTAGAAACAACAGTCATCGACACAATCTCAGCACCTCTTGTTGTAGTCCAATGTTTAGCTAAGGTATCAACAATTGACTTGCTCATCCGTGTAAACACATTTGTTTCATCCTCCCTATCAAATGCACCAGAATTCTTCAGCTTTTCAAGAGAGCTATTTACTTGACCAGATGAAAGGAAATCATGGAAAAGTTGGCGTAGCAAAGCTTCTGATTCTTCATCTCGAACCGTTCGATGTGCAATTCCAGCCAAAGTAGCCTTTTTTCTATCCACAACATCCTGTACATCAAAACTGCGGTTACTAGCAATGTTGCCAGAAAAATTGGGGCTTCTAGTGTCATCTTGCACTGATCGTTCATTTGAACTTCCCCTGCGTGACAAACTTCGTTCAGGAGGTTCAACTCCACCAAGGACAATAGCTTTTACAGGTATTGCCCATATTCCTGCTTTCTCAGTCAGTACAACCCAAGCTCCTTCACCATGCTCTGTAGATGGAAGAACTGAAGCATCTAATACTTTACCCGCATCATAAGGTAAGTCAAATTGATACAACAACGTGGAGCTTCTATAGTAATGGGAGACAGTTGCCGTTCCGTCACCAGAAAGAATGAGGGCTGATCCCGAAGGCTTGCCCCCAACCCTAAGTCTCATGGAGAACAAAAAATCATCATTTTCTACTCTTGCTTTTGGAATTATTACTTGTATTGGGGCTTTTTTCTCCAATATCCTCTTATCACCACTAGCATCTATTTCTGCCCCAGATTTGTATTGCAAGGTAAGAAGGGAATATTGTATATAACTAGAACTACTAATGCGATCCTTACAGAGTGTAGCAACTAAAATAGTGATAACTGCACCTTCTTCATCTTCCTGCAAATCAAGAGGCCAGATCCTTTTCTGACCAGCTAAATCTTTTTTAATGCACAAATCATTATCTGTACCAACAATTTCATACGACCAGAGCTTGTACACTTGTACATCAGGAAAAAGTTTAAGACAAAAACACTGTATCTCATGATCTGTCAAAAGCAAGAACTTCCTGTTAAATTTATCTGATTGAAGCCGAGAACAAGACCAAGTTAGAGACCTTGGATACCCATCATTCACAAGATATTGCGAGCTACCGTCCTCTTGGCTGTGAAGACCACATATATCCTGAGAAACTTTAGTACACTGAATTCCCATAGGGCTGCAGTGGTACTGCCAAAGCTGGCCATTTGAACTACAGGCAAGGGCAATACAAACATATTGGGAATCAGGAACCGCAGAGGCAATCAAAGAGTTGAATGTCCTTGGTCTATTCATACTTTGATTTCTGTGGGAAGCGATCTTCCCATCATAAAATGATGAAATTGGAGCTGGCTCATGGGAAGATGTTAGACAGGTAACTGGAGCAGTTTCTCCATCTGAAAAGATATCAGGCCAATACGCAACAGCTCCTGTTTTTTTATTACAGATTATAACACCAACAGAATTTTGGTGTTTAATTGACTTTCTTAAACTTCGACTTTGGCTATCCCAATTAACAATGCTGAGCAACCAATGATCATAGTTATTTCTGCCAATATCTTTGCTATCTAAAATGTGTTTTGGAAGTTCACGAACAACACACTTCATGGTGGCCACGGGTAACAAGTATGTCCAAAGAAAAAGCTTGTCTCGGCATATAATCCAAGCAAGGGATGTTTTGGCATCCATTCCACCAGACATGCTTCCACCACCTAAAAGGGAAGAAAACAAGTCATGATGCAAAGAAAATAGGAGCATCAAGAACTAAAAACTACTTTTTACTGCAATGAACATCATTACTTGTAACAAACTGCTGTATAAGACTAGCCTGCTCATCACGCACCACTTGGGGAAACTCTCCAACATAGACAGGCTTAACTGGATCTGTCTCATCTTCCTTATCACTTCTATTAACTGGTGAAATTCTAGGAAGATAAAAAAGATATAATTAAACATTCTCCACATGGAAACAAGTTATGACTTATAAGACAAGTAGCAACCAATGAGCAAATGAGTGAAAACACCTTTCTATTAAAACAGAAATTGTTAACCATTAAATCCTTAATACACATTTTACAAGCACTCTCGAACCACACCAAATCAACAAGGAAAATCAAAAAACAAGAGGCACATTATAATTTATACTTGGTCAGATTATTCTTGTTCTAACAATTATCTAACTACCACTAAAGATAGCCATCAACCCACTCCAATTACCAAATAAACGGGAATAAAAAGAGAAAGAAAAAAAAACCACCAAGAGGGTAATCTCATTTCAACGAATAACTATTGGATTTCATCACCTTGTTACCTACAACTCGCACAAACGAACTTAGTTACCACTGTGGACAATGAACCAAATATAAAAACTGAGTAGACACACTGAAATGAGTAAAATTAAAGCTCTGACAAGCTAAAGACATATACAGCAATGGTGGTAGTAATACCTTGCAAGGACGGATAAGCGAGGAGCCCAAGGAGCGGGAGTGCCGGTGCCGGGACGGTTGGGCACCAGATTACCGAGAGGTGGGTTACGGATGGCTGAGAGTGGTGTAATCGGAGAATCAGACTGGGTGGGTGGAGCGGAAGTACGGTCTGTTCGAGAGCTTAAATTGCGTCTCTTCGTCCCGGGAGAAAACATTGGTGCATAATCCACAGAACAATTGAAGAAGAAGAAGAAGAAGAAATGGATTTGAGGGTTTAGGGCTTATAGTTCGGAGTGTGAAAGAAATGAAAGCTGAAAAGCGGGAAAGCGGGAGACTCCGGCCGGAGATAGGAGTGATCCAGTGTGGCCAAGCCTACTCACCCTCAGCATTCCCTTCTTGTTTTTCTTTTCTTTTTTTTAATTCCAAATTTAGTCCTAAATTATTTTTGCAAATAAGGTCGCACTTTGGAGGTTGAATTTACCAAATTATCCGAGTGGAACGTCTAAATGTATTTCAAGGAAAGAATGAGTTTAAAATTTAAACATTTATATATGTTTTGTTAGATTTTTTATAAATGTTTATATACGTAATTTATATATATAATTTTCTCAAATTTTGGCTCTTAATGTTTACTTTAAAATAAATTATTTCTCAACTTCATTTTTAGCTTTTTTTTTTTAATTTAAAAAAGAACTAAACACACTATTAGCCTTATACTAAATTTCCATAAAAAAGAACCATCATTATTAATCTTTTAAAGTTTAGTATGTATTTAGTTCCAACCTTTTTTAATTTATACCTAAAACCTTTTAATTTTCTATATAATAGCAAGAGGTTTGATCAAATCACCACAAATTAATAATAATAAATCCATCACATAACATTTAAAAACAAAATTAATATAAAGTTGGATTTTATCGTTTACAAAACTTCAGACAATCTATTTTGTGTTGAATAGTTTAAATTTTTTAAAAGTTGAATAAATAGACTGTATTTAAAAAATTCAAAAGTTTATTGAAAGAAATCCAAAGTTAAAATAAATGACCCAAATATTTATAAGTTATAAGAAAATTGATAGAATTTTATATTATAAATATTTTATTTAATTTTTCTATTTAAGCATTTTTTTAATTTAACTTAATAACGTTTATTATAATTCTTAAACGTACGTAATTAGATTTACCGTCGTGATTTGAACTCCATACGTCAATGTACTAAAAAACACAACAAAATAAGAGCATAATTTCGATTTTTACTCTATTTTGATATATCTTTATCACTCTCAATTTTTTATTATTTAAATAATTATTTTTCTTTTTAAGTTAAACCGAACTTAGCTCAACTCACATAATTGGTGTCAAAAGCTCGAAAGCTCTAAAATTTGAAATTGTATCAAATTTATCAATTAATCCCTAAGCAATAAACAGATATCAGAATTATAAACTCATGATTTTAATTTAACATTAGTTTATACCAAACATTTGGATTTTAACCCTTAAAAATAAAATTGATTACAAAAACAAACTTCCCTTACACATCTTCTAAAAGTTTAATTGGCATACTTAAAAAAACAAAAGTATTACTACTCTTTTATAAAGTATAAAGTACAGATTGCCCAAAAATAAAGTATGCTCAATGAGCTATATTTATTCTGAACCTTTTACAAAGAAAATGGCATAAGCTAACTCTATTTAGACTGCACCTGGATCATTTCCCATTTTTAAAATCTTAAACACAACATATGGATTGAATCAAGAATCCGATACCTTTAGCGAAAAGCATTGAACGATTGTAAACATATTGGAACTGGGAAAATTTAGAAGAGCAAGCTAGCCCATGCACCAATGAAAGCAAAGCCACCAAATGGAGCTAAAGAAGAATACTTTCTATCTTCAAGAAGAGCCACAGTATAGCACCTGCAATGCAAGTTGCAACCACACATTCTTATTCATCTCTTAAACATAACAAACAGATGAGTTCAATGTGGAGAATTGCCAAAAGGAAGGAAACTGGTGGAGATCTCAAATTGAATCCAGAGCCATCTTTGCCCAATAAAAGTAACAGAAATCAAATCTAGTATACAAATTTTGGATATATTTGAAATGGAAAAGTACTTCACTAAGTGCTTAGCAAAAAAGTAACCAATAAGTGGTTTATTTTATCAAATGCTTTTGTGTTAAACACTTCATTATCGATCTCTTACTATGTATTCTTTTTCATCTAATTACACTCGGTCGATCAAGTATTCTGCGGGATACTTTTATCATTTCAATAAAATGTTGTAGGGGAAATTTTGAATATGAAATGTTGTAAAAGATAAATCATAGGAACTTAGAGGCAAAAAGAAGAGATCCAAACAGACATAGAAGATGGAAAAGAAAACGGGTAACTTACGTGCCAGAAAATGCAAGGATTCCAGCCGTCAAAAGGCCTCCAAACTGTCACAAAAGAAAAAAGGAGGGAAAAGAATCAAAGGACCAATCAAAGTAAATAGTAGGAGAATTTTGGATGAGTAACTTTATCTTATAAAATATTTGTAAACATGTGATGTGAATGAGTACCATTTACATTGACCTATGCATAATTGTGTTTGTACTAATTTTTCTGTATTTCTATTTGTGTAATATTTTACCTAACATATGCTAAGACCTTTTTATTTCCTTTGTCCTTCTAAAGAGAACCTAGACTTGTAAGTTAAGCCTCAATATTAATATCTGCCAACCTAAACTACAATGTAACGTCTCATTTGATGCAACGTCTCATTTGATGTAACGTCTCATTTGATGTAACGTTTCATTTGATGTAACGTCTCATTTGATAACTATTTGATAATCAACCAAAACGACAAACAAAACCGTTTTCAAGACCTCATTTATGTTTTCGCAATTGTAGATTATAAAAAAATTGTGAGAAAGTAATCCTTTCCAACAAAAAAACCAAAAAAAAAAAAAGTTAGGGTTAGACATACAAGTAGTTCTATTTGTGGGTTTGAACATTCCAAGAAACCTAACATCATCTCGTGCTTTGAATTCCACCATACCCAAAACTTTAAAATTGGGGCTTACTTTCAGGTAAGACTAGCTGAATAATCGTTTGTTAAAAGTTTGGATTATCAATAAACTTTGCCCAAAATGATCAGAAAAAATTTATATACAAAAACGATGGTGCTACAAACTTACAATGTTAGGGTTCTTGGTCGACGGGGCAGCAAGAAGAGCCGCTGTGTGAACCAAATGATAAAGAGACGCCGTTTGCCAAACCTTCACAACGTTGAAACCAAACCAACAATCAAAATCAAATCGAAGAACAAATCATAGAAATCGAATCAAAGATGAAGCAAATCAACCTCTTTATAAGCTGGATTTTTGGGTTTGAAACCATGAGCGCCGTACGTGCCCAATCCGAGAGCTGCAACGCCTGTTTAAAGCGAAAATCAAATCACAAATCGAAAATCATAATCGCGAAGCAACAACAAGAGAATCGAAGGGAGAACCACTTTACCAGAAATCGCAGCAACTTTGTGCCAGTAAAGTGGGTTCATCTTGTTCTTTGCTTTTGGGTTTGCTTCGACGAGGGATTTTGTGAAAGGTTCTTTCTTTTTTTTTCCCCATATGATGACGTTGATTTGAAGTTAAAACGACCCGTCGCTCTCCTTGCTTTGAGTCCACAGCCGACATATCGGCCCAAGACAATGCAAAAGAAAAAGGAAAAGGAAAAAGGGTCGTCTTCTCCTGCTTGTTTGATTTCATTCTCCCTTTTGTTCATCTGCAGAACCTGAAGATTTGACCGGCGCTGTTCATCTGACCGGTCAATGGGTTGACTTTTCTAAGCAAAAGAACCAAAGGTAAAAGAGGAGAATTCTGAGTAATCTCATTTGTTTTAATGAATCGTGAATCGTAAAAAGAGAATTCAGATTGCATACTAAACAGAGGATATGGATATTACTCTCTAACGTTGATAGATTATTGGTAAATTTAATCTGACACGACTTGTGGCGTTTTGAGTGTGTGAATGAGGAGAATCATGGCGCATAAAGGAAATGAGGCGAACAGTAGTTTGTCGTATGAAATGAGGCCTCAAAGCATTGAAGCTTCAAATTTTACAACAAAATCAAGAGATTAAACATCCAAGTTCTTGATCATTTTCCATTAGAACAAAGTAAGAGAAACTAATCTGGAAAAAGGAAAAAAAAAAAAAAAAACAAAGCTCTTCTGATTAACAAGGCAGGGAACGTAGCATAATAATTGTATTTGTTGTGCTGCAGTTCAGGATAATAAGCCTCAAAGTTGCTCGCCAACGAAAAATTTTCAAGTGCTCCTTTAAAGATTAAGTCCAGATAAGAGGTAGTCCTTTCGTAAAAGTGAAATTTACTTGAAGCTAAATTCGTTGTCGTAGAAGCGAGTCAGCAGACATTATCCAAATCAACTGTAGATTTCTCGTCTTGTCTGTAATGGCATTTGGCCAAACTCTTGAGACATATTTGTACAGTTAGACCTAACTTTGGTTAAGACTGCTTAGATTGACTCCAATCCATTATCATCTTCTTCTTTCTCCTGCTTAGCTCAACTGGGTTTCAGTCAACCCTTCATTTTCTGTTGCAGTGTGGAGCAGTTCGTCGGGAGTAGCAGCCGGATCGAGATCCCAACAATGTTCAGGCAAGTTATTAGCTTCTCCCTTCAGTAAATAAGAGGGTACCTGGTGGGAAAACCGTACCATCTCTTTCCTTGGAATCCAACGAATGGCATCTTTATCTGCGTTTCTCTGATATACCGTCTTGAATCCAGTTAGTTTGACAAGGGGGCAGATGCAGCAACCAAGCTCTTCAGAATAATCATCAAGAACCTCCACCATTTCATAACGATGCCTCACTTCATCAGGAGTCGATCTGTCCCAGTTGGATGACCAGTTACGATAAACAGCCCAAATGTCTCCACTTCTAGGATATATCCGAATGCAGCCTCCTCTACCAGCTTTTTCACGGCTTAAGAGATGAGAGAAGATGTTGATATGTTCAACAACGTCAGAGTTCCAAGCACGGAAATTTCCACAGGATTTTGTGAACCCATATTCCAACCAGTTGACTGATCCAAATTCCGTATCAGTTTTGGAGTTTAAATAACTTATAAGAATCTTAAATGGTTTAACTGAGATGATCTCACGAATCAGACAGTACAAGCGAGGCATACCATCTTCTTCATCGTACAGTGCCCATATTTGCTTTGCCTTAAAGCATTCTTCTGAGCGATCTTTATCAAAATCGTGGAAGTCAGAATCAGGTACATTTATTGAGATTGGTCCAGCTCTATCTTTCTCTAACCAACGGCCAGATACATCAGAATTAGTCGTTTTAGGTGCCCGTCCAGTCTTTCCAACCATACTAACTTGGGGCCCCGTCTTTGATTTCTCATGGGCAGCAGCATTGGCTGAAGAAATCCGCATCTCTTCCAATTTCTTGCGAATTACAGTCCTTGCCTTCTCAATTAACAGCTTTCGGGCGTCGAATGCAGGAGGAACAGGGTTGCGCTTAGCTGAAAGCTCAGTTGGAGAGGAAACTACAGGCTCGTGCTTAACAGTAGCATTTCCATTAGCTAATCCTGAATCTGAAGCAGGCAATGGTCCCTTCTCCACATAACCGTTTCTCAAACTAGCATCTGCAACAACCTTCCTTCTCTTATCAGCTGCATTGAAATCACACCCCAAAACCTCAATACAACTAGAGGGTGTGCTTGCATTCATATTGGCCAACTTGTTTTTTGTAGCGCGCTTTCCGTTGACTCTTGCCTTGTCTTTCACTGCTGACATACTGAAATGTCCATTGGTTTGACCAACATTATCAATAGGAACCGAAGATGGTCCATTCGGGCCCAACGTTTGAGTGTAAACTCCAGACGATGAGTTCCACTGAAACGACACATTTGAAACATACTCGTAACCATGCCCAGTATAAAAGCTAGTATCTCCTGGGATATACGTAACTCCCTCAAACCCATGACTCCCATAACGATTACCAGCAACATTTGACCATGAGCAGTAAGGAAAAGAACCATTCACTGGGGCAGCTCCAGTTTCAACAGCAATGAAAACACCGCGGCAATTCTTGCACCGAAGTTTCTTGTTCACGTATTTCCGAAGATACTCATATTGAACTTTACAGGAGGTGCAAACAGTCCAAAAGGTATCAAGTCTACCGTGGGACATGGACATATTGGCATAGTTGTTAAAACTTGTAGCCGCAGAAGCATGAGGTGAAGATAGATTTGGCTGGTGGTTGACTCCAGATCCCAATTGTGAGGTTCTCTTGATATCATAAGCATTTCTCTTGGAATTATCTGAAAGTAGAGCCCATGCTTCAGAAACAAGCTTAAATGCTCCATCGGCCCCCACGGTCTTATTCTTGTCAGGATGAAGCAACACAGCCATCTTCTTGTATTGTTTTTTAATAGCCTCTTTGTTTGCAGAAGGCTTCAATCCAAGAATGGAATAATAATCCACCTCTCCATTACATCTAATCTCAGAAGCAACGTAAACATCAAAAGTTGCCACCATTTGAGATATCCCATCCATCTCTGGAAACAAAGTTTTGGCCTTCAACGCATAATTCTTTGCCCCATTGAAATCTCGCTTGCCGAAACGCTTCTCAGCAACTTCTTTCGCTTTAAGAGCCTCCTCTTTGTTCACTTCCATTTACAAATCTAATCAGTGAAATACCAAAAACTGGGAGACAGAATAGGCTATGACCAGTGAGTTGTTCTTAACAGCTCATGAAGCCACATTCTCAAACATATCCACATTTCCACGTTCCTTAATAATTGGCACAAATGTCAACGTTTCCACGGGAATATAAGCTTGAGAAAACCTACACTTCCTGTACAGTTTTTTTTTTTTTTTTTCAACGCAGAAAAAAAGGTAAAATCTCAGAGTCAATAAAACGGAGAATTCTCATTATGGTAATCAAAAAGAAGGAAGGAAAATAAAAACACAAGATCTTGAACTGGAAATTCATGCATATTTGATATTTTAGCAGCTGGCTACAGTAACAGGAATTTAAAAATCAAAGTCTTGAGAATCTCGATCTTTGAAGTAAAAGAATCAACCAGTCCTAATCTCAAATCATTTGAAAATATCGACATTTTCATTTCTCAGTAACCTCAGTACAGTCACAACTACAAAACTCAAAATCCCATCACCCTCTTCATTTTCCTCAGCATTCAAACACTAAACACCAAACCCACAAACCCCATTTCGTAACAATTTTCCATACCCACTCAAAAACCCAAAATTCAGCTCAATTTTCAAATCAATACCCATATTTCCTCAATTAAAACCCAAAAAGGAAATACATTTAAAATACCAAACAACACATATAAAAGAATCCATACGCTACAAATACACAACATCACTAAAAAAAAATTAAAGACAAAAAAAAGAAATACCTAAAAAAAGCTCACTGAAATCCGAGCAAGCAAAATGGAGGTGGTAACTATCCAGATCGCCACGTGTACTTAGAACATCGAGCAAAATTAAGCTCACCTGTAGGCAAATCTCACTGTACCAGAGACACTAACCCACTCAAACCAACTTACTCCCGCGAAAACCGAAGAAATTTCCCTCAAAAAAAGGGATTCTCCCCCTTTTTTCAAAAAAGAGGGGAAAATGTAACTGGAAGTGCAGAGAAGAGTAAATTAGGGTTCATAAAATTGAGGAAATCTGAAGGTCGTACATGGAAGAATTAGATCCGGACCGGACCCGGCTCTGCCTCCGAAGATGCGGCGGCGAGGAATTTGGAGATAGAGCGCCTCGATCGCCGCCGGTCGGAAAAATTAGGAGGAGAAAAAAATTAGTGTAATGTAATAATAATAAAAATGAAATATAATCTTGTAAAATGGGTTTGTAATATCCTATTTAATGGTGCGTCCTGCTAACGTGCGCCATTTTTTTTTTTATTATTTCTAAAAAATATTATTTTTATTTTCACCTTTCCTTTATTATTATTATTTTTTTTTATTATAAATTCTTTTTTCCATTTTATAAATTCTAATCAACAGTGGAAAACAGATAATTTTAGATTAATTTATTGCTTAAACTAAAATTCAATAATGTAGGTCACTAATTATTTCCCCTTTTAATTCTTTTTTCCATTTTATTAACTATAAATTAATTTCCTCTAATTTGTACTCTATTTTTTAATTCTTTTATAGATAATTATGAATAATATTACTTTTTTACCTTTTTTTTGCTTGTATTAAAATCAAATCAGATTTTTACCATTTCAGTCTTTGAGAAAAAAAGAATTAGGAATTAATTTAGTTTCTCTTTTTTTTTTTTTTTGTTTTTATAGTTTAAGTTTATTTAAATGTATGATTATGTTTTGATTTCATGCATTTTATATGTATAGTTTGTTATAGTTATGTGTTGTATGATCACAAATAACTAACTAACTTTTTTTTTTTTAATTTTAAGTTAAATTATAACTTTAGACACTATGTAATATTTAGTCTCTATTTTAAACTAATCTATATTAATTCTACTAAAAAGTTTAAGTATATTAGTTTTGGTTAGGATTAAATTTTATAACTAGACATTGTGTTTGTAATATTGAGACGATGTAACAAAAACCTAATACGAAAATCTATTTGTGTTGTTTAGTTTTGAGTAGGGAATGTGTAAATTTGGTTTTAAAGTGTTATGTGATTGAGTTTTTAGGAAAGAATAGAGTAAAACTCACGGGCTTTTCTATAATCCAAAACTATCAGTAGTCTCGAGGGAACGTTGCCTATAATAGTATAATGCATGCATTCTGTTTTAGGTCATATGTACGTAGTAGTATAAACCATCATTAAACACTTTGCAAGTGTGAAACTCTTATCGACTTGGCAGGTGGATGACTCCCTGCTTAAGATTTATAGAACTACTGAACTTTCTTTTTTTGGTTCTACATGCTATCTTGAGGGGACTCCTCTGGTAACCGTTTAGCAACGTTGGAAAAACAAGCACGTTCTTTCTGGGTTTTGTGTAGGTTAGTACCACAGACAAATCATTAAATAACAGTTTGCGAGTGTGGAATGTCTTTATGAACTTTATAGGCAGACAACTTCTTGCTTGAGAATTATAGAACCAGTGGACTTCCTATAATCAAACCATTGGTCTTACAAATTTCTCTTTTACCTTTTCTACATGTCTCCATTCCGAAACAATAGGATCATACGTTATTTTTTTCATTTAAAGTAAGGACCACATTAATTAAGAATAAAAATAAAATTCCAAGTTTTTTTTTTAATAAGATAAATTAGGTTGAAATTACTATGGAGAACTTTAACCTACATCTATGGTTCTTTGTATCATCATTAATGCCTCCTATAACACAAACAATAAGAATGCATTAAATAGGTCACTAATGAGAGCCTTACCTATTAGAGATTCTTTTAATAATTAATAAAATAATAAATTATGAATTTAGTTCATACCAAAACCCTAACTTTCAATTTTATTTAATTATCAATAATCATTAATATCATTAGTGTGAAACACACCTCTAAATTTACTATTCTATTTCCTACCTTATTTTCTTTAAAAAAATAAAATTATCAAATGAGTCATAAATCACCGCATAAAAATATAATATCATATAATTTTGCATAATTCAATGTCTCTAAAATTTCAACTTGTATATCTATAAGTTATTATTAGGAGATATATCGGATTTTCAAATTTACATGTAACGTTAGTGACGAGCTTAAACCTTTATACGATATCTGATATATTTTGATAATAGTTTGTTTAATAAAAGAATATTTTAGTATTGTTATCATTTAAAAAACATTTGTTTAATCTCGAGATTTTCATAAAGTAAGAATTTAATCTATTGCCTATTATAGATTATAACAAATTCATTTCATACTTTAAAATTTATAATAATTTAGTATTTGCATTTAAAACTTTGTAATAATTTAGTTTTCCTCAATTTTAACATTTTAAATTGTTTAAGATCTAAAGACATTATTACTATGGTTGTCGTTATTATCATCAATGCCATTATTACTACTACAATTAAGATATGATGGTCGTTTATATCGATCCAGTTTATCGGTTGACGTATGTAAGAACTAAAAAGTTCCACTCAATCTTAAGAATTTTTTCGCAATAGAAACCAAATATTAATAATTTTTCATATCGGAACTAAATAATCATATATCAAAATTCAAGGGTCTAGGGGTGGCCATTCAAACCGTAAAAGCCGAACCGAACCAAATACTCAGTGAAATCGAAAAATTCGATTTGGCTTGGTTTAAAGAAATTTGAAACCGAATCAAAACTGAATCAAACCGGTTTTAACTACTGTTTATTTATTTTAAAATTTTTGTATTTTAAAAAAGAGTGAATTAAAATGTTTTAAAATTACCAAAACCAAATTTGAAATTGGATCAAACTACATAAACACAGTTCAGTTCGTTTCGGTTTGAACAAATAAATTGATTCAATTCGGTTTGATCATGAAACTAAATTGAACTGAATCATTTCTACCCATATAAGGATCAATGAAATAAATAGTAAAACAAAGTAAAATAGACATGGAGAGAATCAACACATCCAAAGGAGACTCATAAACTTAACTCCTAGTTAGTCGAGAAGGTTGGGCAGGCAATGGTGCCACAAGAGATATCTATTGATAGATGTGCTTTAATATTTAAAGCAACCATGAATGACATAATATTTATGTTGAAACCTCGAAATAAGATTTTTGTTAAGGTTTGTAAAGTTTTAAAGATTTTTCGGATGAATTTTCAAGAAGTTGAGTTTGAGGACAACTTGAATCGATAGTTACTTTACTTTTTCTCCAGTCTTTCTCGAACTTTCCTTTCTCTCAAGCTCCCTAGTCATGCTTTAGAATTTTTAGTCACTTGTGTTAAGTGTTTTTTTTTTTAAATTGTTATAGATAATTTGGACTCTTAGTCTTATGTCGATATTGAAGTCGAGTTTAGTTATGTTAAATAATTTTATCCTCTTGGTACAACTCTTAAACTTTAAATGTAATGTAAAATATACTTTTGATCTCTGAACTTTGAAGTACGTGTCTATTTAGTTCATAAAGATTTAAAATAAACACTTTTTTTTTTCGAAATTTGAAAAACACTTCTAAATGAAAATAATTCCTCGTTCTAGTTGATTAACGGAAAATAACATATCAGAATGACTAAGCAAACTTGAAATGAGGGGGCCATTTTGTATTGATTTTTCATTATAAGGTGGAATTTTCCTTTTTGTCTCTCTCCCTTAATTCCTATCTCTTTCTCTCCTATGAAAAATGGTGTTTTTACGAGCAGAATCCATCAAAATCCCACGCTCTTAAAAAAGAAATGCTTGTGTTGATATTCTACTATAAGAATACTAACTTTAGTTGGACATGCATGTGTTTAGTCTCATGTGTTAAAATCTATAACTGGATTTAGTTTTTGTATTTTATGATTTGTAGTGCTTTAATTCATATCATGAAAAATATGTTAAACATTGCAAGAAATGTCCTGAGAGTTGGTTCTGTGAAAGATCCAGAGATTCAAGTTGAGTCATATTCTCCATCAATGGTGGGATGGGGCTAAGCGTGTTGTGGGAAAGGTTGAGAGATTGAGACCTTTTAGATTCCCGTCAAGATTTGGCTTTTTGCCTTCAAATCTGTTGTTGGAGAGATTGATACTTGGAAAAACCTAAGCATAGTCGATTGATGGGAAGGTTACATAAGTGTTTCGATATGTCAACACAGTTGCGTTGGAAATCTCTATTCCTTTTGAACTAGTTATATACTTCAAAGGGAGATTACCTGAAAAGTTATTGTAGGAGAAATCGACAATTCGTAAAGTTGGGAACTCAGAATTGGTTTCAGGCTCTTCCATTTTCCGTGGAAGTGGTTTGACCGAAGTATTAGAAGTCTTAACAATGGAAGTGTTCCTATCCAAGAAGGAAAACCATCAGTAAACTGATTGTCACTCAAGTCAATGAATCTCCAAAATCTTTCAATTGGCCAAGGTACTCGACCATCCAACTGATTCTGACTGAAATCAAGGAACCTTAGTTTGCTCCCATTTCTGAAGCTATCAGGAACAGTTCCATGAAGCAAGTTCTGTCTAAAATTCATAATATCCAAATAACTTAAATTGCCAATACATTGTGGAAGCACACCACTCATTTGATTACTTAACAATTGAAGGGCTACAAGTGAGCTTAGTTTACATATGGCTGGTAGAATTGGAACTGATTCTCTTAACCTGTTATCAGAAAGATCCAAGACATAGAGATTTACCCAAGGAAGAGCATCTCGTGGTTCTTCTACGCCAGTTAGCTCATTCTGACTCAAGTTCAAAACCTTCAAACTTTCTCTACTCATGCTCCACATCCATTTGGGCATTTGGCTTTGAATATTGTTTTGTCCAAGTTCCAACACCACTAACTCATTCTGATTCTCAAGAAATGTTGGAATCTGAATTAAACTGCAGGACCTAAGTCCTTGAAGATTGAACTTAGGAAGAGTTACATTTTGGTTATCGACTCGATCGTCGAGAACTGTTAATTCATTGGCAGTTAGGTGAAGCTCAGTAAGGTTCCCAAGTTTCAAGAACATGCGTAAATCCACAGTCCTATTCAAGTGTTTATAATGAAGATAAAGATGCTTCAGATTGGTAAGTTGAGACAGAGACTTTGGGATTAAACAACTCAACTTGTTTGCATACAGATGAAGATCAATTAACTGCAGAATTTCCTATATAAGATGGAACCTCACCTGTTAATCCATTTTCACCCAGAAGTAGCTGTTCAATGTTAGTCAAATTTCCAAGAGAAGGCATAGGAGTACGACTTAAACCAATCCTAGAAAGACCCAAGAAAACAAGCTTGTTCTGCTTACCAACCCAACACAAAGTTGCATTACCAAATTCATTATAGCTAAGAAACAAACGATTCAACTCGGTTAAGTGTTCGAGTGATGAAGGATTCGACCACTACAGTCGTTTAAATGAAGTTCCAACTCGTGTCGTCCATTAATATTACCAAGTGAGGAATCAGAAACTATCCCAGAAAAACTACAATTTCCCAACTTTAAAGAAGTCAAGGACTTGAGATTTTCAATGGAAGAAGGTACTTTACCATGAAATGAACTTTGCTCAATGTAAGACCCCCAATTATCCATACTTATAGGAGGAAGGGTAGAAAAGTAACTGCACAGGGAATTATTATGGAGAAATGATTGGAAGGACGTTCTGAGTGGTAGGGCCCACTGGGCTGAGGAATATGTGAGTCTATAAATAGGATTATTAGGTTGGAGTAGCTAGGGTATTTTTAACTTTTAGGAGGTAGGGCTACAGCAGCCACCAGGGTCTCTTAAAACCAAGAGGCTGGTATGATCTTTTCTGCATTTTTCCTTGTTGTTTCTTGTTATTTCTTTTCATCTTGTGAATCTGGATCATTTGGCTTTATATATAAATAAAGTAAACCAGAGTACCGCCTCTGTTTAAGCCATTTATACAGTCCTTTCAGTCTAAATTATTGTTAGTATCCTAACACTCAACCCATATCCTCTATAGAGAACTATTAAAGTTAAACTCGGGGAAAGTACCAGAGAGATTTGGATTGTAAGGAAGAACAAGATGTTGCAGATTTGGTAAATGAAAGATTTTCTGAGGAAAATTCCCACTCAACTCAAACTCTCCTAAGCTAAGAGACACCAAAGAAGAAATATTTGCAAGAAAATACAGAAGATAAATTAACCCTACTCAAACACAAAGTCTCTAACTTAGACAACCTTGAAATTGCTGAAGGGATTTGTCCAAAAAAAACCCAGAATTACCAAGATCAAGCTGCCTCAAATCAGAAAGTTGCCCAACACCTGAAGAGATTTGAGAGAAATTGAAATTGTTGTGTGATAGAGCAAGTGTTTGAAGATGAACAAGTCTAAAGAGGCTGTTTTTAGAGTCAATGAAACCATGGAGACAGCCGCCGGCAAGGTTAATTCCAACAACATTTCCGGTCTGGTTGCTGCATTCGACACCGTTCCACGAGCAGCAGTCATCTGTTCCACCTTCATCCCCCAGGTAGCAACCATTGGAAGAGAGCCTGAGCAATCAGGGTCAGCAACAAAGCTGTTTTTGAACTGCAACAGGGCGGAACTATCTGAGCTTTGGCATGTAGCTGCTGAGATGCTGAGCAGCAGCGTGTTGAAGAGAAGATAAGGCATAGCAAGAAAACTAAACAGCAAAATGATGGCTTCATTTTCATGGTGATCAGTAATGGTAATTAATATCTCTTCTCTTTTGTGAGGAAGAGAAAGTTTTGAACTTTTTGGATTTAAAGAATGAAATATTCAAACTGTATTACTAATTGCTTTCAAAATTGAGTTCATTGAAGTATTTTGTTCAAAATTTCCAGCTTTTTACACTGGAGGTGGGGAAACACGAGCATATTGGTCAATTTCATGTTTCTTAACTAATGTTAGTCAATTTAAGGTCTAAAGAAAGTTTATCTTCTCAGAAAGTGACATGGTATCCAACCCATGGACAAACCTAGCTGTTAGATGATGGACGTTACTATGATTGAATCATAAATCCTGTATACTAAATATACATATAGTATTGTATTATGCAACTATTTCTACTGTTTGTGTTTTGTTTTGTTTTTCAAAATCCACTTAATTAAAAGCCCATATCAAGGGGTATTGAAAGATAAAAGTCATTATTAATAGATCAACCACACAGCGGGCTACACAATAAACAATTCTAATGTTTTGTAGAGCTCAAGGTAAAATAAAATGCAATATCGTTTGGCGCCAAAATAATGCAAATTTTTCTGTATGTCAAGGTAGAAGTGAAAATATGAAGAAAAAAAAATCCTAAACACGAGAAAGTTTGCATTTAGGCTCGGTAAATATAATTATTTTAATTTAATAAGGAAGGAAAACACCTAACTATTACTATTTTTCTTTTCAAAAAATGAAAAACTCCCAAGACTCGAGGCTTCACAAAAGGCACACCCCATAGGCATGCCTGGGGTGGGGCGCAAGACTTGCACCTTGAGCCAAGGTGTGAACCCAGTTCTAAGAACTAGAACAAAAAGATGAGACAATAACCAAACACCTTGCCAATTCACCACCTCCCTATATGTTATTGAATCATAAATTCTCTATGTATTAAATATACATATAGTGTGGTTGTATTATGCTACTATTTCTACATGTGTAATAAACCGAAGTTCCCTATGCTATTCTTTGTATTACATCAAGACTGCTATATCTTTATTTGTGTAAACAAAAAAAGAAAAGAAAAACAGAAAAAACAAAACAGTAAGATAAAGCAGCAGTGTTCTTCAATTATCTTGCCAATTCAGGGTCTCTCCTTCACCTTGAGTCCTCACAGTCTTTTAGCATTCAAAATTTGAAGGTCTTCGCAAACCAATCTTGCTTCCTTGTAAGCATGAAGTTCCCCTAATGGTTCCAACAAACATTCCACATCTATATCCAATCAACACTGTCCACCCAATGTGAAGATCATTATATCCTTCATCTTTACCCTCGTTAGAGCCTGTTGAAGGTGGCTTTAAATCCCCACATTTTTTTGACAATGGATCTCAACATAATCCCACGTTCCCGGCATAGGAGCTGTTGTCAACATTGTTAAATTGGTTCTCTTGCGGTATTGGACCCGATAGATTGTTGTAAGAAATGTTAAGTATTGCAAGGAAATTAAGTTGTGAGTGTTGTTGAGGAATTTATCGTGAGAGTTGGTTGTGTGAAAGGTCCAAAGATTCAAGTTGATGGGATGGGGCCAGTAAGTGCATTGTGGGAAAGGTTGAGAGATTGAAAGACCTTTTAGATTTCTAACAAGATTTGGTATTTCGCCTTCAGATTTATTGCTGGAGAGATCGATACTCGCAAAAACCTCTTGGATCCTTGAGTCTCCTATTACCTTTGATAGTTACTGTGGTGGAATAGAAAAATTCAAGAGCTCAAACATATTCGATTGATGGAAAGGTTACAAACGTGTTTCGATATGTTGATGCAATCGAGTCGGGAATCGTCATTCCTTTTGAATTAGTTATTTACTTCAAAAGGAGATTACCTGAAAAGTTATTGCAGGAGAAATCGACCATTCGCAACATGGGGAAGAACTCATTCATTATTGGTTTTAGGCTCTTCAATTTTTCCATGGAAGTAGTTCGACCGGAGTATTAGAAGTCTTAACATTGGAAGCGTTCCAATTCAAAAGGGAAAACAAACAGTAAACTGATTATCACTCAAGTAAATGATCTCTAAAATCTTGCAAATGGCCAATGATCTTCAAGAAACGTTGGAATCTAAATTAAATTGAACTTGGAAGATTGAACTTAGGAAGACTTACATTTTGGTTACCGACTTGATCGTCGAGAACTGTTAATTCATTGGCAGTTAGGTGAAGTTCAGTAAGGTTCCCAAGTTTCAAGAACATGCTTAATTCCACAGTCCCATTCAAGTGATTGTAATGAAGATAAAGATCCTTCCGATTGGTAAAGACTTTGAGATTGAACCTCTCAACTTGTTTCTTCCATACAGATGAAGATCAGTTAACTGTGCAGATTTTCCTATCCAAGATGGAATCTCCTGTTAATCCATTTTCACCCAAAAGTAGTTGTTCAATCTTAGTCAAGTTTCCAAGAGAAGGCATAAGAGTACCACTTAAACCAATCCTAGAAAGACCCAAAAAAACAAGCTTGTTCTGCTTACCAACCCAAGACAAAGTTGCATTACCAAACTCATTATAGCTAAGAAACAAACGATTCAACTCAGTTAAGCGTTCGAGTGATAAAGGAATTCGACCACTACCGTCGTTTAAATGAAGTTCCAACTCGTGTAGTCCAGTAATATTACCAAGTGAGTCAGGAACTATCCCAGAAAAACTACAATTTCCTAACTTCAAATAAGTCAAGGACTTGAGATTTTCAAAGGAAGAAGGTACTTCGCCATGAAATGAACTTTCTTCAAACCATGTCCTTCGAAGAGAACTATTAAAGTTAAACTCAGGGAAAGTACCAGAGAGATTTGGATTGTAAGGAAGAATAAGATGTTGCAAATTTGGTAAATGAAAGATTCTCTGAGGAAAATTCCCACTCAACTCACTCTCCTACTAAGAGACACCAAAGAAGACATATTTGCAAGATAATACAGAAGATAAATTAACCCTACTCAAACGCAAAGCCTCTAACTTAGACAACCTTGAAATTGCTAATGGGATTTGTCCAAAAAGCCTAGAATTGCCAAGATCAAGCAGCCTCAAATCAGAAAGTTATCCAATGCCTGAAGGGATTTGAGAGAGGTTGAAGCTGTTGTCAGAGAGATTAGTGTTTGAAGATGAACAAGTTCAAAGAGGTGTTGTTAGAGTCGATGGAACTATAATGACAGCCACCGGCAAGGTTAACTCCAACAA
This sequence comes from Cucumis sativus, assembly GCF_000004075.3. Taxonomy (NCBI): domain Eukaryota; kingdom Viridiplantae; phylum Streptophyta; class Magnoliopsida; order Cucurbitales; family Cucurbitaceae; genus Cucumis; species Cucumis sativus. The sequence continues at coordinate 2,003,988 of NC_026661.2, read as the reverse complement.
CATTTCCAGTATGGTTACTATGTAAATATCACATCAAACACGTCCTTATCATCAAAGTTTAATATATGGAAATCAAATCAATGGGTGAGAAAATAACATCTGCGAGAGTTTGAAGCGACCCTCCTGAACTAACTACCTACTTTGATACCCTTTTAAATCACAGGATCCTATGCCGTTTCATGAACAGCAGTCATCTGTTTCATCTTCAACACCCCAAGAAGCAATCCTTGGAAGAGAGCCTGAGGAAAGATGGATCAGAAATGAAGGTTTTCTTGAACAGTAACAGAGCATATCTGTCTGAAGTTTGACATGTAGCTGCTGATGAAGAACAGCAAGAATACTAAAGTGAAAAATACTATCAGAATATACAATTTTGCTAGACAATTCAAATATACCCTTAACATTTAAGGGTATAAAAAAGGAAATAGTAACCAATCTATGAAAGTAGATTGATTACTATTTGAATGGAAAGAGAATAGTAGGTACCAAAATGTGAACACAAAAGGAGTTTTCTCGTTCACATTTGTAACACACGGTAGCTTTGCATATATTACTTCAAGACTTCAAGTCCACCCAAAGTTAATAAATAAAAAGTTAAAAATATATTGAATTCTTATAAAAAAAATAATAAACCATTGATTATTAACTTTGAAGTTTCAAAAATGCTCTAGTAATAATTTTAAAAAAAGTTTCGAAGATGAAAAAAAGGCAAAACCAAAAAGATTTATTTGAGTGACTTTTGGTTCATCTCAATCTTTGTCAATATTCTATATTTTTCTTTCCTAAATCATTTAGGAAAATATTGTGATTAAGCTTTAATCTATTTAATATAATTTTATTTAATTTATTCACTTTTTATCATCCAACCTTTTATTTATGCACATCATTAAGTTTAAAAAATAAATTCTTCAAAAATATCTAATCTTTTCGAGTGAACTTGTGGTCATGTTGATACATTTTAAAATAATTTGTAACATAAAAAAATATGAACATATACTTCACATAAGAACTTGTATTATCAATATCAACCTTATATATTTATAATTTATGAATGGATGACTTGAACTTATTGAAAATCAAATATTTGATTGATTATAATCTTAACCAACACTAATTTAATTCTAATAAGAATATTCATATCAATCTTTGATTTACTTTTAAAAACAATATATTCACATAACTATAGCCTTCAAATTCAAATCAATTTCCTGGAACTAACACTTCAATACATAATTTGAAAAAGTTCCAAGAAAAGCAGCCTTTTCTAGTCAAGTTTTGAAAATGAATTTTTGTAAAAATAAAAATGTTAGACAAATTATTTACGCTAAAAATAAAAAAAAATTTACAATTGACTTTTTATAAAATGTAAATATTTTTGTTAGAAAATGAAAATAGACGTTAATCTCAATTATTAGAATATATATCTTTAGTCTTCTAATTATTACCACCTAAGTTTGTTTTTTTATCCTTACCTTGATTGAAAAGGTTTAAAAAAATTATTAGATTCAAAATATTAGCGTATATAACTATATAAGAAAAGTTTATGAGTTTCAATGATTGTTTATCACAAAGATTAGTCGATAGAAAGCTATTAATTGATTTTGATATATTTACCATTTTTTAGAATGGTATTATAAACTTAATGCCTAAAATGATCGTAATTATGATTAGAAAGAAATTAGAAATTAAATACAACATATTCTAAAAATCTAGAAATTAGAAATGAAAAAAATGTACAATTTAACTTTCATACTTTTCAATCACAGAACAATTCCTTTTCATTTCGTACAAAAGAAAAAGAAAAGAAATTAAGAAGTCATCCATCAAAGTCTTCTTAATAAAAAAAATAAATAAATGTATTTAATAAAGAAAAAAAAAAGTTGATTGACTTATCACTCACTACCAAAATTACCCCTAAATCATTGAACACTACCCCACATGAGAAGGACAATATTGTAAATTGGATATTTAATATATGATCACAACCCCATTATAAATAGACCAAAAAGATGGCATTCTATAAAACACATCCAAAACCTACTCCCTCCAATCTCCTTCAAAACATAATCGAACTTCTTTCTTTTTTTTTTCAAACGAAGTTTCAATTTTTCACAATTCCTCAAAATCATCAAATCTTGATATAAATTTTCAGTTCAGTTCTTCAAAATTTGCCAATTTCCACAATGAAGTTAGTGATCTCAGCTTCTCTACTCTCAGCAATGGTGTTTTACTCTTCTCTACTCCCTTTTCTCCATTCTTTAAACCTTTACATCTCTTCAACTATCCACAAGAACTACATGTTCTTGCTCTGCAATGGCCTCCTTGTCTTCATCGTTCGAAATTCCGGTCTCATCGGCAACACCAGCGACGAACGGAGCAGCGGAAACGAAGCTTTAGGGGCTGCAACAATGGCTGATGGGAACAGAAAAATCGAGAGCAAAGTTGAGATTGAAGAAGAAAGGGGAAATGGGTTGGTTGTAAATGAAGACAAAATTGAAAATTTGATCACAGATAATGAAGTTGAAGAAGAAAGATTCATGTCTTATGAAGAAGAAGAAGAAGAGGAAATTGATGAAGAAGAAGAAGAAGAGGAAATTGATGAAGAAGAAGAAGAAGAGGAAATTGATGAGGAATTGAATAAGAAGTGTGAAGAATTTATTAGAAAAATGAAGGCAGGAATTAAATTTGAATCACAGCAATTGTTTATATTGTAACTTAGAATTTATAAATGATAAAAAAAAAAAATCTAACTTTGTAATTCTCTTTTACTCTGTTTTCCACTCTCTCTTCTGTTGGATATAGAAGTAATTTTTCTTTAATCCTTCATTTTGGCATTGAGATATATTAATAAAACACAAATTTTTATCATCATTTTGTCTTTCAACTTTAAAGATATGTTGTATGAAAGTGTGGATTATCTTTTTGAAAATGTAAAAAATGAAACCAAATATATATGGGATTACACAAAATACCCATATTTGTAATTTATAATTAATTAACTAATTAAAGTTATTCTTCTCTAAAAAAAAAGATGAAGATAAGGACATGAAGAAAGTATAATAAAATGAATCCTAACATTTAATTTCATATAGCCTTTTTTTTAAAAAAATAATAAAAAGTGATTTGTTTGTTTCTAAACCTTCAACTTCCTCAACAAGTCCATGAGACAACCAACATCCACAAAACAATATATTTAGAGATAAGTTTGATACAAAAAGCAAAAGTTCAATGAGTCAATGCCCTAACCAAAAGTTGATTAAATATCCTTTTTTCTTAGAAAAGAGAAGAAAAGTAAAAAATAGAAATGGGTTCAATTGTGTTAGGAGTAGATATGGTGAGAGCATCTTTTGGGTTTGGGGTTTGGGGTTTGGGGTTTGGTGTTTGGTGTTTTGGTCCCCTATCTTTCTACTTATTTTGTTTTTGTGTGTCTTTGTGTATTATCTGTCATTGTTTCTGTCTTAATCTGTCTCTTCCCACTTCACAAGAACCTTCCTTTATGACCTTCACTTCACCCCAATTCTTACGTCTTTTCTCTTTCTCTAAATTCCTAAGTATTCGACTATTCTTTTTGCCCAAAAACATTGACCCTATTCCCTAACTTTTTCACATATAAAAGTTATACTATGTCGACTTATCGTGTTCTTGTCGTATCAAACTGTCACTGTAGATGAACCAAGACGTGTTTTTCTTTCTACTATGTTTCATCAAAGGACACTTGTAAAAATAGCAAAGTAAGTTATAATAATTAAGTCCATAGCACACACATTTTATTATTTGCGAAAATAACAAAAACAAAGTTCAGCCCACATATTAGAGATAAAATGTCACAAATGCCCTCGTTACTAATATACGTTCATATTTCTTGATACATTTGATTGATACACTTGATGTACATAATATCTTTGGATACACACCGAAAACATTACTAATATATGTTTGATACACTTGATATACTGCAGATACATTTAGTACTATTCACTTATACAATTGATTGATTAAATGCATTTGATATGCTTGAAGTCTTACTTATACAATTGATACATTATTGATATACACTTATAAACTTGATTCATATACTTGATAATGATTCACTTTACTGATATGTTTTTAACAATATATTGTTGATATACTTGATAATGATACACTGAGTTACATTATTCATATACTTAATAATACTCTAATTAATTGCATAAAACTTGAAAAAATGAAAATCACGTAATAAATATATTAACTAACTAATACATATAATATAAGTATATCACAATACTAATACTGATATACGAAACTGAGACAGTAAAACCAAAAATTTAATGTAAAAAAAAAATCATTTGGAATCAAATTCAACTCAAAATATTCATCGAAGAAAGTAAAAAAAAAAATCACAAATGAAATTAAATTACTCCAATCAACAACCATTATATTATATTTCATATTGCAATTATTATACTATTGATATTTTAAAATTAAGATAGAAAGATTAAATAATTTTTATAGTATAAGAATAAACAAATAATTAAGGCCTTAAAAAGTGGAAGAATAAATAAATAATAAGTTAAATTTAGGAATAATAACAAATTTAAGATGGAGAAGTGAAAATTTTGCTATATTTGCAAAATTCTAAAACAATGTACTAAAATTGCTATATAATATTATTAAAATGCTACCCTATGCAATTTCCCTTTCATCAATGATTATTTAACTAGAACATTGTTAGAAATAGCCCATGTGAGGTTTCACCATAAAATACTTGCTTTTTGAAAAGCTTTTTAAATACTTTTTTCTCATCCGATTTCTCAGTCCATCTCGGACGAGATTGATACTTAGTTTTAGTTTTTAAAAAAATTATTTTTGTAACGTATTGATTATTTTGGGTTTTCTCGGTACATCTTGACATATTACCACCGCTATTTGTTAAATTTTTTTATGTAATCTTTGGAATCTTATGCTAAATTATCTATCTTCAAAATTTCTTCAACTTTCGTTATTTTACTAGATATTATAATGTAATTTTTTAAAATCTTTAGCAAATTTCTGTTTTAAAAAAATTATGTGAATTTCTAAAATTTAAATGGGGTTTTCAATTATGATGATAGATTTTCTAAATTGATTCAACATTTTTAAATTTTGAGAAAGATCAAATCTTGCAAAAAAAAAAAAAAAATTGGATAAGATTTGGAATATATATAGCATCTTGATATTAATTTTGTCCGAGATTTCACTGGAAAAAGCCCAAACATATAGAATCTCTGTGTTATTTTGTCTAAGATTAACACCAAGGTCAAATTAGATAATTTACCCGATGAAGAGTTGTGACAGTGGTGGAGAGAATTTGCTAAAGCTCGTTAAATAGAAAGACAAATGTTGAAAGATTAACGTCGAGAGAATGTGGTAACTTGGAGCCATTTGCTGTAGTGGTAGTTTGGTTTTGTAAAAGAATTGTAAGAGTTTCGATATATATTTAATAGAGAGTCAAATTTTAACCAGATTTAAAAGATTAGTTAAAATTTGCTATATGATTTGAAATAATTATTTAAGTTTTTTAGAAAATATGGAATCATGAGGTTATACTGACTTAGATTTCAAACAATGAAATAGTTAAATTTTTAAGTAAGTCTCGATATCGATCTCAAACGAGATGTACTGAGAACAACTATTGTAAAATTATTGTTACTATTATGGTGTCAAATGAAATTTCTTTTCACAAATTCATCGGTGGTGTAGTATAATGAGTAAACAACATGTACACATGTTTGATAACTATTTAATTTATAATTTTACATTTATGAAAACTAAACATATAAGTATCATTTCCATCTAAATTTCTTGTTTAAATATGTAAATTTTCCACCCATGTTTCGAGAACCTAAGTTAAAGTTTTGAAAACTAAGAAAATGTGTAAAACACACTAAGAAATTGATAGAAAAAAAGTTCTAAATTTTGAAAACCAAACGTGAAGTATGCTTTAAAAAGATGAAATTCATGGTACATAATACAATTTTGGAATGATCCTAAAATAATTAAAATAACCTAAAAATCAATTATAATGGTATGGAAATTGGGTTTAAAATTGTAAAATAACTAAAGTATTGTACTATTGATTTTGAATGATTAAAGGTATATTTTATAATATAATTTTAAACCCGACAAAAAATGTCGTAATTTTAACTATTTCAACATCAGTATGAAAGAGTTGTTCGAGTTTTAAGAGAAAAATGAGAAGAGAAAGAAAGGACGAGTAAGTGAGAAAGTTTAGATGAAATGGGAGGCAGGTAGGGACAACCTCAAACCATTTTGTTGGGGAAGTGAGCATGTCTTGAGGGCATAATGAGTTGGCACAATACCTATCCTCCTTTTCTTGAACATGGGTGTGAAAGAAAACTATAAGTTATGATAATTTTGATTCTCATTCATATCTATCTATTTTTGCTGATATCATTCATATCAGACCATCCTCTCAGATTGTAATATTTTATTAGTATTTAACCTATAATGACCTAATTGATCGATTCAAGATATTCATCTTTTGAATGTGTGAACTTTATCACTATTTTCTTAAAGAAAAGTTGGTAAAGTAAACATTGCGTAGTGACGTAGTTTCTAAATCATCAATAAATTACAATGATTGTTAGAACTATAGATAACCACAATGGTAATATGTTGTTCAGTTTGGGTATAAACCCTCGTGGCGTTGTTTTTTGTTTCACCCCAAAAGGTGTCATCATACTATTCAAGATAGTTGTCCTTTTTTATAAACTCATGATCATTGATTGCATTTCCAACAATGATTGAATTTATTTAGTTTTTTAAAGTGTGATAAAGTAAGCATAGCTCAACTGACATATGAATGTGATTGTAATCAAAAGGTCGGTGGTTTAAATCTCATTGTTCTATTGTACTAAAAGAAAAAATTAGAAGTTTGAAATGATGAGATGACATGTCTACTAAACAACCATTATAAAGAATTAATAGAAGGACAAAATATAATGAGACCAACTATAAGTATATACAGATTTTTCCTCTCAATCATTCTCAAACCTAAGAAAATTAAAATAAGAAATGGAATCAAATCAAAATTCCCTAATTGATCTGATTATCTTCCCATCACACCAAACATCTTTTGCTTTTTAAGAACAAAACAAACACCTTATTATGAGAGAATCTGACAAAATAATATTACGCATTTGCCCGCATGCTTAACAACCATACTATTTTCTCCACTCCATTGCATCTCCTCACGTACTTACATCAGTGGAAGAGTCACAATTTACTTGAAAAAAAAAAGAATGATTTGAGAACATGGGGCAACAAAGAAACCATGCTTCCACAATGAAATGTTTCTTAGGAACCAAACAAACCCAAATACCTGCTTTGTGAATGTGGAGGGGTACTGAGTTTCAGCAGCATTTGATCCACTTCCTCCAATGGACCCTACAAAAACTCATGAGGTCTTCAGAGTTGCTGACAGACAACAGACAGAAAGAATAAGAATGTTTCCCAATAAATCTATAAAGGAATGTTTTTCAAAAGACAAATGGAGTGATTATGAATTGTGATGGGAACTTTCCATCCCAATCAGTGTCTACAACTCCTCTCTGCCACAGTTTATCTGATCATTCATATTGAGAAACTAAATCAGCATCCAAATTGCAAATCAAAGTAGAATGATGAATCAACAGATATGGGTATTATTCATAAGTAGTTTTTCAAAGGAAACTGAAACTAGAAGCAATTTGTTGATGGATAAAACAGGAAAGACAATTTTCCAGCTCACTCTTTACAATATTTCTCCCATTTTTACAAGAAAAGAAGAAAAAAAAGTAAGATTTCCTTTTTGCGTTTTTGATACAGTCATTGTAAAGAATACAACTCGTATAAAGTAATGGATGCTTCAGCGATTTTCATAATGAATCCCAGTTTCTATTATAGGTGAAGTTGAAATGGGAAAATTAATTAGTTCACTGAATTCTGTACTCAATTTCCTTGCTGGAGATCTTTGAAGTTCTTGAAATGGAAAACTTAGATAGAAATAATATCTATGGATCGTTAACCTTGTTTCCGGTCATTGTGTTCAATGAGAACTCGTCAACCACTGGCATGGATCTGACATGTTCAAGGAGACCTGAGAGTTCTCTATGAACATAATTAAAACGCTCATGGGACATCAAGGACTCTGTCAACAGAGTTGCAGCAGGAGAATGAAAAGCTTGGGCGCAAGCTTCGCTTCTGCCTTGAGAATGTGCATTGTCTACAATACCTAAAGAGTTCTGTAGTCGCCAACGAAGTAAAAGGCATTTATCTGGGAGTTTAAAGTAGTTCTTCAAAACAAGTGCTCGAATTGAATGCCAGCACAATATTCCTAAGTGTTCAAACTCTTTACAGGAACAGTGGACTTACTTGTCATCTTCTTGTGTCCAACTAACAAGACGCTCAACATCCATTTTCTTATAATGTTGCAAAAGGTATGAACCATTTCCCATTTCTGTAGCAACATATTGCATGGATAACACAATTTCATTTTGCAACACACTGAAGGCATAAGGTGTGAGAATACTCTGTGCATGCTGTTCGATAGGCATGCACGTCTTAATGTGTAAATACTGCATACCTTCTTTGGCTTGAATTCCGGAGTTTGCAGCATTACTGACCTACACGAAACAAAACCAACATACTGAAAATTTTAGTTTGATATCATATTCATAACCAGCATAAGTCTACTACTACAGCAAAGAAGAACAAAAAGTAGCACTACCTGTTCAAAGAATATTTTCAAACATGTCTGTGCACTCAAGATTATTTTCAAGAACACTTCTAAGGATTTAAAGAAATCAACTGTCAGTGTACGAGCCAGAAAGGAACTTCTAATAAAGGAAAACGGCCATGATGCCCGATCCAAATATAGTAAAGCTATATGCTTATCAGAAGCAAGACCAAATTGTGCAACCATAGGACCCCATTGATGCTCAAAATCAGCTATATTCTCCAGATGCCACAACAAATCAAACTGAACTTTAAAGTTTCTATATTGCAACCCCAAGGGGCAACGAGAACCAACTTGATAGTTTAGATAGAATATGCCATATACACACAACATGTTTTGTATTTGGAAGTTCTATTGATATGGCATCCGTGAGCCCTGAATCTAAGTCAGTTAGAATTGTCTGTGGATGCTTTCCTCTCATGAATTGTACAAATTTCTGTTAAAAATAAGAAAACTGTGAAAAGACACATGAAGGTAGGTGCACACTGATGACAAGAAATTGCGTCCACGAACCGGTACAGCCCAAGAAAATGAGTGTGGGTTGTCTTCATGCAGCGGGCGCAGCTTGTATAATTGCCTTTCCGAGATTGTTCGTGCCAAACCAAACTCCAAGGAGTAACCCAAAGGTAATGGAATGATAACTAATTTCAAAAGAAACTACATCACCAAACACAGAATAAGCACGAATAGGATCACCATATGCCCATGATATATTTTCAACCTCACCATTTTCATCTCTAGTATAATAAAAAAAATTCCTGAATCCCTCTCGGCCATACCCTTGCATATCTCGAGAAGTTCCAGCAGTTGATTCTCTCTTTTCTCATTCAGCAAAGCATCATTCTCATCAACAGTTTTCTTAGAAGTCCTAACAAAGTTCCTAACATCCTTCTCTATAAAAGGCAACTGTCCAGGTTGCACACCCTTTTCTAACTCCAACACCTTCAGAATCCTATTCACGGGAAATCCAGCTTTGGAGAGTATTAGAATACGTTCCTGATCAGCCTTCTGTATTTTCCGATATGCTGGAAGCAAACGCACCAGGTCATCTTCCAACAATTCATGATTATGAACATTACTAAACTGTGACACATACCATTGACTAACACCATCTACAATTTCCTTGGTCAAATACAATTTAGCATCACATCCACATCTAACAGATTTCCGCTCCCGAGGGTGTTCTACATTGACCTTCTTCCTTGGTTGATTATATCCAGACCGATAACAAACAATATCTCGTCTATAAACCCCTATACTTTGGCTTTTTGTTGAACGGTCTTTCCGAATTGAGAACCCATCCTTTCGAGCAAAGTTGCTGTAGTACTCAAAGGCATCATCATCACTTTTGAATATTTGACCAACATAGGGAGTGAAGACAGAATCTAATGACAATTGAGATGGCACTGTCTCACTCTTCACCACCTCCGCATTTATGGAAGCCTGATCTTCACCTTCGCAGCTAATATAACAATTCCAATCTCCACATGGGCACTGCTGCCGTCGAATCCAAATGTTAGCCAGTAGCTTCATTGCCATTTGTGGAGAAAACATAATCTTCACGCTCTGCTTTCATGCTGGTAATATGAAAAAGGAAAGATCCCACTAAACGGAAGCAAGGGTAAAACTCCAAAAAATGCAGCTAACAAGCCATTCAGAACGTGATTGTGCAAATTTCCTCAATCATCAGGTAAAATTTTGAATACACGAATGAAAATCAAACTAATGGAAGCAAAATTTGAAGAATCAAGAATCAATAAATTCAAGAAAAGAGAATTCGGAGCAGAAAGATGAGGGAAAAAAAAAAGTGATCAAACAAGAAATTTTAGCCGGGAAAAGAAAATGCGATGAACAAGAAACTGAAATTAAAATTAACCTTTACAATTTTTGAGCGATCACATCCTCCATTATTGCTTGAAGGTTTGGTTTGAACAAAAATGTATTTTCATATTCGTGTTGATTTATTCAATTATGAAATGTTTGATTAATGACATAAAATTATGTAAATAAATTACTCAATTAAATCATGTTAAGATGTCTTCCTAATCCTAATCCTACAAAATGAGGTTCAATTAATATAACGTATCGCACAATATAATATATAGTGAAAGGCTCAAAGCTACCTTTTGAACTCAATTAGCTAACAAGTTCTTAGAGGCTAAATGAAAATTAGACTTGTATCTTTATGTTTAGTGTATTTGGTCTCTTAATTAAAAAAAATTATCCAATAAGTCGGGTAAGTTTTTAATTTTGTTTTTAATAGATCTGTGAATTTTTTTTTTCTCTTTAATACAATTAAGCAAAAGTGCTTAATGTTTACTTTTGTGTCCAATCCATTATTTACACATTAAATAACTTAAAACATATTAGACACAAAACTTGCATTAAACATAAAATTTGATTTAAATCCCTTAAATTAAGGGTAATTATTTGAAGCCACGTGAATATTTCAAATACCTGTAAAAATTGCATAATGTCGCTCCCCATTAGTAGTAAAACTTAATAAACTACTATTAGTGTCTATTAGTGATAGATAATAGTAGACTATCAAAGTTTGTATGTGATAGATAGTGATAATTAAATATGTTAAATATCTATTAAACACAAGTTTGAAAGTTAGTGGCCTATAAGATACTTTTTAAAATTCGAGATCAAATAGAAAAAACTCAAAATTTTGAAAGTTTAAGGACTAAACTTTTAGTTAACGTAAAAAAAGTCTAAAACAAACAGTTGATCTATATTGTCATGTCGATTAATGGGTCTCGACATAGTGTTGCATCCACATCTACATGGGATGTTGAAACCTTGAAAATATTTACCCATTTTTCATATTTCTTTATGTGGGAGTGAATAACTTCTAATATGAATAAAGATTAGTCCCCCAGATCATTTGGACCTTCGAAATCTTCTTTGAACTATATACAAGGAGTATTTTATTCCACGCAATATTCTTTGCGTCTTCCTATGCTTTGTTTTTGGACCTTTATAAATTGTGTTGCGACTGAGGCCGCATAAGAAAGAGATATTGTGCGGACCTTTCTAAATTGTGTTGCGACTGAGGCCGCATAAGAAAGAGATATTGTGCGGACCTTTCTAAATTGTGTTGCGACTGAGGCCGCATAAGAAAGAGATATTGTGCATTTGTCTTGAAGTTGAATTCATATTCGTTACAACGATTCTAAAAAACAAGGGACTAGATGACTTTATCAAGTTTAACTTCTGACCGAAGAAAAAATGGTGATGGATTAAAGAAAAATGAAAGAAAGAGAACTAATTTGTGTGGGCAATAATATTAATAACACATTTTGAATATCAATAAATATCTTCAAAAGAAAGAATCTGTTCTACCAAAAATCTCCACATGAACATTTGCCATTTTCAAAGTGGTGAAATCTATTTGAATCTCTCAAAACTATTTGCCTTTCAACGATCTGTGAAATATATTTGAAAGCAGAGTGGCAATCCCCACAAACTCTAAGGTTCTTCAATATTCTAATCGGCATTTTTGATGGACGAGTAAGAACAAAAGCAACGGCAATTTTCTCACTATGATAGCTCAATAACTCCTCCTTACTCTCCCCTTCAAGGTCGTAGAGTGCGAATCTCGTCTCTGGTATGTACCCTGCTAGCCTCATTTTCCCATTTAGTTCCTTCAGTTTTTCATATATTAAGTCCTTTTCGGGATGTGATTTGTCTCCTGCAACAAACACATGAACACCATCCTTCATTGTCACCCAACTGCATCCAGCTTCCTTCTTCACGAATGCTTTCCTCATTGCCACCCTCGTTTTCGCTACGTCATCCCACTTTCCGCCAGAAGCATACATATTTGAGAGAAGAATGTAGTTCACTGCATTTGTTGGTTCCATTTCCAGCAGCATTTCAGCTGCTCTCCTCCCAAGTGCTGTGTTTCGACCGTTGGCTCTGCAACAGGCCCCTAAAACAGTCCTCCATATAAGAACATTAGGCTTTACTGGCATCTGATTGAGAAAATCCTCCATTTTGTTTAGCTCCCCGACACGACCAAGAAGATCTACCATACATGAAAAGTGTTCCATGCGAGGAGCTAATCCGTATATTTCACTCATTGAATCAAAATGACTGAACCCTTCATTGACTAAACCTGCGTGACTACATGCTGACAGAACTCCAACAAAAGTTACATGATCTGGTAGTGGACCTTGTAACTTCATTTGGGCGAAAAGATCCAAAGACTTTGTTCCGTGTCCATGGCGCGCATACCCTGAAATCATGGAGTTCCAAGAATACAAGTTTCTGGCTGGCATCATTTCAAAGAATCTTGAAGCATAGTCTATCCTTCCACATTTGGCATACATGTCCACAAGTGCGCTCCCAATAACAATATCAGATTCCAAACAAGCTCTTACACTGCATCCATGAACTTCCATGCCACGCTCTAATGTTGCGACGGTTGCACAAGCACTAAGCACAGTTGCAAAGGTGAAACCATCCAATCTCTGGCCTTTTTGCATCATAAACCAGACCATGTCCATGGCCTTGGGCAAGAGCTCGTTATGTATATAACCCGAAATCATAGAATTCCAACTCACTTCGTCTTGTCTATCAGACATTCTCGAAAAGATATTCTCACAGTAACCCATATCTCCACACTTCCCATAGCAAGCCAAAAGTGCATTCTCTATAGCAGTGTCAGCTGCAACATTACGCTTTAAGACTAAAGCATGAATTTGCTTGCCTAGTTCATGAAGTGAAAGAGAAGACACTGCTGCAAGTATGGTAATGAAGGTCACTCTATTAGGATCCCAACCAGCACGCATCATAACAAGGAAACTTTCCACAGCTTCAAGCATTGATGGTTCTGAATCTGCTAGAGCGCCAATCAAAGAGTTCCATGAAACATGATCGTAATCGAGCATCAAAGAAAAAGCTTTCTGGCATTCCTTTACATACCCACACTCACCATACAATGCTAAAAGAGCATTTGAAACAGAAACATCCAAATCAAGCCCCAGTTTAAGTCCTTCACAATGTAATTGTTCTCCAACAGAGATCCACCCTAAGCTTGCACAGGAACTTAAAGCACTAATCATTGTGAAATTTGAAGGATATAATTCTGTTCTTCTCATTTCTTGAAAAGTTTTAACCGCTTCTAAAAACTGTTTATTTTGGTCAAGACCGGTGATCATGGAGTTCCATGTAACTGAATCCTTATTATCCATGAGCCTAAAAACCACACAAGCATCATTGATTGCTCCACATTTAGCATACATATTTATAAGACCATTCCCTATTGCAATCTGGGCGTTGAGTAAGCCTGATCGGATGAGGAACGCATGAACCTCACTACCTTTCCGTTTTCCATTTTCCAGAACATGGAACTCGGGAAAAGCAGTCAAAATGATCATATAAGAATTAGGGTTTAGTTCAACAGAATCCTTCATTTCCATGAAAAGTTCAACTGCCTCTTCCCCTCTTTTCTGTCTTACCAGTCCAATTATCAAACCGTTCAAGGATACTACATTTCTATAACTCATCTTCTGAAAAATATTTTTGGCATAACCAATTGACCCAGCCTTTGCAAAACCACTAACTAAAGCACTACCTACATACAAATCATGCAAGAAACCAGATTTTTCCACCCTGGTCAGCAGCTGTTCAAGCAAAACCAATCCAGAATTAGCCAAAGAACAAGTAGCAGATATTAAACTACCAAATGTATACTCGTTGGGTTTGAGACCATCTCCCATGACTTCCTTCTGCATGGTTGAAAAGATATCAAATGCAGAGACTGCATCTCCCCTTTGGCAATAAACAGAAATCATAGAGTTCAAAGATACCAAATTTCGGGGCCAAATGCTGTCGAAAGCACGACGTGCATAATCAACCATGCCCAGAGCATTTCCATACATTGATATCAGAACATTACTTGCCGTAACATCATTAACATACTGAGTTTTCGACATCAACCCATGAATTTGCATCCCAAATTTCAAACCATACTCACCACACTCTTGGCAAGCACGAATGACGCTGCCAAAAGCATAATGATTAGGCATAAAACCATCAGACACCATTTTCCGAAATAGCTCACAAGCCTCATTTGGCATCCGGTTACGAGTATAGCCTGATATCAAGCAAGACCAAGAAACCAAGTTCCTAAGGGGCATTTCGTCGAACACCTTCCGGCCAGAACCCAAATCACCAACTCTAGCATAAATATTAATAAGGGTATTACACAAAAACAGATCATTAACGAACCCATTTTTGAAAAGCTGCAAATGAAGCTCTTCCGCATCTTTTGAGCCGCAAGAATACCGGTAACGCTGAGCGAGAGACTCAATCTTTTCATCATGTTGTACAGGATTGTGATGAAGTTGAGATGACTTGTACAAATCAACTAAGACTTGCAATGGTATTGAAGATGGAGGAAGAGGGTTGGTAAAGGGGTTGAAAAGAAGAGGGTAATGGTGAGAATGTGGAATTGAAGAAGCAGAGCGTGGAAAGGTGAAAACAGAGCTATGGCTGTAAGCAGCTAGTCTTCTGGTATGAAAGAACCAGCGGGACATATTAGTAGGATTATGAAAGAAAAGCAGTAAATCCAAGGTTCCATGGTTTGATCACCGATACATGGGAGCCCCCTGCTCTATCACATTTGAATATTTGACCAACATAAGTGTTGAACAGATTCTGATTCAACAAACGGAACGGCAAAAACAAATATGAACATCCAGAGAATCAAACCAAACCCAGTTGATAGAAGATATTAAAATGCAAAGAAATTGCAGTAAAATCGCCAAACTGAGCTTGCTTTCAACAGCACCTGTTCGTCGAAATGCAACAAGGAAAATAATTTGTCCCTTTTAAATACTTCTTATATTTGGTACGATTCTTTTTAAACGATTCTCGAGTTGCACCAAAACCAAATCTTTTGCACTTTAAATATTTTTAAAAAATAGTCGAATTGTTTTCATTTCGTTACTGTGTCCCTTTTACTTAATATTTTTCCGACCCAAGATCACGGAATGAACATATTTGTAAAATTAAAAACTTCTAGGGATTGTTTGAAACCTAAATGGTGATTATGACTCCCAGCATCTATGGGTTGTTGGACTGTAGGAGGGTGCAAGAAAATTGGATTCGTGGAGTATTAAAACAGTTGAAAGCTTCTAGTGATATGAATAAGTTTGGTATTAATCGAATTTAAAATGCACAGTTCAAACATGAAATTTAGATTTAGTTCTTAGATATTATGTGGTATTGGATTCAAACTTGACCCACAATTGACTCAAGATGTTTCCACACAAAATTCTCTCTGCACCATAAAGTTCATGAATGTTTTTTTGTTTACATATAATTTTGATTTATAAAATAGTTATTTGCAAAATTTTACTTTGTATCTGCACGGTCCATCGATAAAGTGTGAAATGACGTTTAAGAAAGGCAATCTAAAGAGAACAGGAGAAAGGAAAATTTGTGAGAAAATGAAGCACAGAACTGAACACAAGAAGAGAAGAAAACTGCATATTATTTCAGCAGAAGATGGGATGATGGGAATTTACCCATTCATTACAAACAAGTTTACAATTCTACTTTACTCACTTATTTTTGAGATGCTTCCCATCCTATTTTTAAACTTGAAAATTCCAACGTCCCCCTGCACTTTGGGAGTTTCCAAGTCAACGATTTTAGGAATGAACTGCTAAAACAGCTCTTGCATTTTCCTACACCCACCCAGAAATGGTTGAAAAAGATGTTACTATTTTGGTACTTTGAAGTTCGAAACTGGTCTCCATGAAAGAACTTTTATTATAACCTCAGACCATCCCTTCTAATATCTACTCATATTCTCACACAATCCCAGTTCTGATGCCGAGCAATGTCAAGGATCGTTCAATGGTTATACCAGAGAGCTGAGATCAAGTAAGAAGGTATCTTCAAGTAAATCGCCCGGTGAGGGTAGAAGAGTAAAAGTAATTGTCAACACGGATCGTCATCTAGCAACATGCTCTACTAAGGGGAATTCTATGAGGATGATGAATGACGAGGTTTCGGCCTCTCGAAGATACTGTACAGTGCCATTCATGATCTTCACAAGCTTCTGGCTTATGTATAAGCCAAGACCTTCCTTTGAGCTATCGTTGTTGTCGTCGAACATCTCTTGGATTAAGTGTGCAGGAATTCCTGGAGTGGGATGGGTGATCCTACATAATATGACAACCATATCTCATTAAATATTAGCTCCTATTCATCTTAGAATACTCAATCTTAATCTTCACTCAAGAATGTCATCCTCTTCTTTCTTTTTCAGGTACCAGATTTTCCAACAAGAAGCCAAAAGGATCTATGCTAGAAAAGGGATAATGTTTTGCAAGAAGACAAAGCAAAGCAATGTACTCAGTAAACATGTATACAAGAAAATGTATTAATTCTTAGATGTGATTATAGATCTAACATTAAAAGCATAACACATATCATCAAGGCATGATCCACTAAGAAACAGTTCTCAATACTCGGGTTAGCCGAGCATATTCACTACCATCGTCTAAGCATTACATATCTGAATAACTTAACTTTAAATTTCAAGTCATGAAAAAAGACAATATTTCACTTATCTCTAAACCTTTAACAAACTATGAGAACCAAAAGATTTTAGGAATCATTGAGATGTAAAAGTTCATAGACATAGTCTTGAACATGTCTACAAGATTTGCATCTATAACATGCCATCAATATAATGCAAAAACTATTCATTGCTGTTGATTGTGGTGATGGGTTTAGAAGGAAGATAAAGCAACATACACAGCATGGTCATACTCAAGAAACGAGAAATTACCTCAATTCAAGATGAACAATGTGGATTCCCTTCCCAATGCGCTCCTTCCTTGGAGTTGCTTTAAAGATGACAGACGATTCTTTGCAAGTGAAGAGAAGCGTGTTCGTCAAGAACTCAGAGAGCACTTGCTGTAGCCTCAAGTTATCTCCATATAAGTGCAGAGATGACACATCGGCAAGTGATTCACAAATGATCTTCACCTCACGCTCTTGGCTCAACGTCATGGTTTGATTCGTTACAACATCAAGAACATCTCCAAGGTTGAATTCACTACAGTTTGTTTCCATGTAACTGCCAGAGATAACCCAAATGATCAGAAGATTATAGTAACGTATTGAAGCCAAATAGGAAAAAGAAAAAAAATGGTATTGATGTGTCTATGATCATACCATTCCTCAATACTCTGGATATCAGTATCATGTACAATCTTGTGTAATTGTTCTCGACTCAAAGTGTTCAATTTAATTAGCTGTTTTTGCTCTATGCTTAAGTCAGATGAACTTATTAGATTCTGCATAAGTGCAATCCCATCAAGGGGTTTTCGAATTTCTTGACGCAGATATGCCAATTTATGGAGATTTTCCGCTGTAGCTTGTTCGGAAATCCGCTGCATCTCCAAAGCATATTGAAGCTCTGGACTAGCCACGTGCAAGAAGAAGAAAACCCCAGTGACAGTACCCTCTGTATCAGTCCTTTTGCTTGCAGTAAGCAATGATTCGACGTAGTTTCCTTCACGATCACAGAACCGAAACAAAAATTTCTCTGTATCCTGGCCTGAAATTACTCTATGCAGTATTATCCTAAGCTTGGTCAACGTGTGATCTTTCACACGGCATCCGAAGTTTTCAAGCGTGAAAACCTCCCCAAGAAGCATCCTATTTGTCATCTCTACCCTTCTAAAACCAGATAACTTTTCCATTGCATCATTCCACTCCAAGCACCGGCCCTCGCCATCGGCCATAAAAATTGGAGGAATAAGTGCAGATGGGTTTCGCATAATCCCTGTGTAATCACCTTGGATTTGGGTGTATTGGTTCATTACCAGTTTTTGCTTCGTTACATCCTGCCCTATAAAAGAAATTCCTACAACATTATTGTTTAAGTCTCGGCTACAACATGAGTTAACTTCTAAGATCACTGGACCATTTTGTACCGCAGTTCCAAATGTTTTGAGTTTGATTTCAACGTTCTTCTCTTCAATGCCTGATAATATTCGCAAACAAATTCATCAAATGAGCAATGCAGAACATTAGTACAAGACTGACTGTGCTCTTTCAATCATCCATCCCAATTAGAAAAGTTCATTGAAACTCTTAGTTTTTCGAGGATTTCCCTCTGGATATGTCGTTATGCCAGTGAAACCTTACTTTCTTGTTAAATAAACAAAAAACTAAATGGACTTCTATGCCAGCTAATGAGTTAGCTTCATATTCTAGTTGCGTTTTGTATATCTCTTCTCATTTATTACTGCAAAGAACTGACCGACAAATATATCACAATGAACCTCTACCAGCGTCAAATTGAAATCATATTATGATATCAAAACAAAGATACACACACTTGATACAAAAGTAACAAATGGTTATATCAATGGAACAACAGAAAATAGGCTAATAGCTTAAGATGAAAAATCACCTTGAATGGCCAGGGAAAGCATTTTCTTTACCACCTTAACAGAATCATTCACCACACAATCAACTAAGGGCATGCCAATGGCTTCCTGGATGGCCAATCCTGTAAGCTCAGTGGCTTTGGAGTTCCACCCATTGATCTTGCCAAAGACATCTACAGCCAAGATGGGCACTGCAGCTGTTTCAATTAGGCGAACCATCTCATTTGTAATGACGCGCAATTCATCCAATTGTTGCGTCTTCTCATCAACTGGTGGGACAGTTGTAATCACCTTGCATTCTTCTTCAATTTCATCCTGTAAAGAACCTCGTAAGATTAATTGCAGTGAATGAATGGCATCCATTTCCACATCTTCCCAAGGTTGACTACGCCGCTTCACCACTTCCAGGAAAGCCTTGAATGATGATCTTGGATGCATCTTTCTTCCATCATCCTCATCACTAGGATCATGTTTTGCACCACCCCACCTGATTTCCTTAGCCATATGTGACCGAAACCAGAAAAGGAAGTCCTTAGATGTGATCCTAACAGCAGCCATTCCACAAATCTCATCACCAAGCGCAGAAGCACCATAGAAACCAGCTTCAGTAAGGCTATCAGTACTTAAACCTGTGCTTCCACTATGGTCTTTGAGAAGCCAGTCAGCTATATTTCTAATTTGCGCCTCTGTGGGGGTGACTCCAAGTGACCAAAATTTCTTTCTGAAATATAAGGCAGCACCATCACACTTAACAAGATCCATAATATTAGGAGATTGAGTAACAATTCCTACCGGAGCATCTCTTAGCAGCATATCACAAAGAACTGTTTGAATTCGCAAGATGTGTTTTTCCTTCAACTGAGCTTGCAACTCCACCTCTTTGTTAATCTGTATACCAAATACTTGAATCAAGAATTCACAAGCATATCGCAAAGGAAATGGAACAAACCTAGGGCTGGTGTGATGGCAAACTACTAAACCCCACAATTTTCTATCCTTTTCTTGATCATTTTCTGATTCACTATCATTCTCATTGATCGTAATAGACATCACAAGAGATGCAATAGAACCCATATTCATCATATATCGAGCATGACAACCATGGGGAGCCCTCAATGCAGACCCACATAAACTTAATGGCTGAGCTAATCTCCTGTCTTGAAGCACTTTAACCGGAGGTGCCAAACAATCACATATCATTCTAACTTTATTCTTCAAAAACAGGAACCTTGAAGCTTGAGGTATATCAGTAGCTGGGTAGTGCAAGCCAAAATATGGTTCTAAGTCTGATCGACAGCACTCAGCTACAACTTCTCCATGTTCATCATCGTGGAATTTATACACCATTACTCGATCATAACCTGTCAAATCGCTAACCTCCTTAACCAATACCTCACACAAAAGAGATATATTCCCACTTTGCAAGTTCTGCAATTTTGAGATGGCTTTGGCTGCTAGCTTATAAGATTTCAATGCCCCAGCTGCAGTCACTGGCACATCAGCTGGGTTCACCGGTTCCAGATCTATAATTAATCCCACGTCTACTCGATGCAAAATTGCATAAAACGGTTTACCAGAAGTTCTACAATGGACTAGAATAGGATTGAGAAGATTAACTTCCTTAAAGTCAGCTGCTTTCTGCAAAGCTGCAGCTCCGGGTGAACGAAAAAGAGTTCGTACATCTGTTCCAAAAGTTAAAGCTTCTTGCTGCTCGATGTTAGGCACAGCGTGTGGGGCCAAGTCCAACATTTCGGGAGCATTTTCACTATATGCAAGAACAGACAAGTTTTCCCCGTCCACAGCAATCATACAACCAAATGGTTGAACTAGACTTCCTCTCTGAATGTTTAGAAGGTATGACTGTACAGTGGAAGCATGAACATTGCTAGTGGAACAAGCGGCATTGAAATCAACCGATGCAGAGTAATCGAACAACCTTTCCGAACCTTCAAAGTCTACATGAAGCTTTGCATCAATTGGGGTCTGCGCAACCACATGAGCCCCATGTTTCGATCGGTCAAAGCTGGTCTTGGAACACACAGTCTTGTTTGTTGACGTTGAAGACATCTTTCTACTTAGTTACCAATTACTCGGTTTCTTTCACTAACAAACCGATCACCTAAAACCCGAAACATGAAACTCCCAATTGAAAACTTTCTAAATCCTTACTCAACAACCACCAAATTCAACAACAAACCATTAAAACATTCTCCAGCTGAAACCAAATGACAGAAGAGACAGAAGAGACGGAACTAAATTTTTCCCATGTTTCTATTTCCAGAAACACAACCCCACAAATTCAAAATTCATCAACCCAGAAAGAAGTTACCAAATAAGAACTAGACAGCGAAATCCTTTCAAGATTTTTATCTAAACTAAAAGGGGTGTCATAAAACAAAACTCAAATCCACAAGAAAAAGTAAGAACAGAACCAACTAACGATCTTTGAATCACGGTTCAGAGCAATTCTTCCACATCTTCTTCACAGTTCCACCACTCTCCTCAGTCTACTCCCTCAAAGAATCAACCAACCAAGACACTTCTAGAAACTCGAGAAGGCCTTCTCAAAGGAAACCTTTCCAAAGCAATCACAGCCATTCGTTGAAACAACAAGCTGGCAAGCACATAACTAATAAGCCTCTAATTGAGTAATTGCCCAAAACCCACATAGTTCCCAAAATTACAAAATTAAGAAAATGGGGAAAACAGAAAAGACACAAACTAATCGATAGTCAATACAGATTAAACGAAGATGCATACATACATACAAAATGGGGTGAACAGATATACGGGTCTGACGAAAAACCCAAGTTGACAAATACGGATTTAGCAACACGTGAAAACTGCAATAGAACTTGGTGGCGAAAACAGGGGATTCCAAAACTTGCGGATTTAATCCATTTGAAATGATTTTGAAGATGGGTTTAGATAAAATTCTGCAGTCCGCACGCACTCTTTGCAAAAAAAAATTGAAAAAAAAATTCGTCGTCGTCCTCGAGACATGAACCAAGTGGCCGTAGTTCGGTCCTCTTTTAAGGGAGGTAAGGGACAGCAAATTTGGACTGATATGAATAGCGAATGAATCATATTGGCCCACGCCACTACATTGGGAAAATTTTATGAGTTTTTGGAAAATATTCAATTCTTCTCTCACTCAAATTTAGCGATAGTTATTTTCTTTCTTTAAGTTCTTGCAAGTTTGAAACTTTACTCTTTTTAACTGTTTTTTTTTTTTTCTTGTTTGTTAAATGATTTTGCACTTCATTTTGGATTTTATGATGAACTACTTGGGAACTTCTCAAAATAGCATGAAAAATCTCATACACCATAACATCAAAACAAAATTGAAAAAAGCATCATTTTTGACCCAATACACGAATTGACCCACTTCAATTGACTGTCCACTCACGTCATGCATATGTGAAATTATCAATTTGTTTTTCATTTCTTCTCAAAACTCTCACATGCACGCAAAGTAATAGTAATCTCGCTCTCTCCATCACTTCTTCCTCTCACACAAATTGCTCTCTCCCTTATATCGTTGCCTCATTCTCCTCTGTGACGTTGTCTTGCCTCCTCTCTCTCTCTCTCTCTCTCGCTCTCTAACATCTGTCTTGTTCCATAGCATTGTCGAATTTGGGCATAAGTTCGCTCATCGGTGGAGGTGAAGGAGCAAACAAAGAAGAAGAAAAAAGGAAAGAAAAGATCGTAGAAGAAGAACAAGAGAGACGAAGAAAAATAAACCAAAGAAACAGGAAGATGGAGGAAGAGAGAAATATAAAATAGGAGTAAGCAGTAAAATTGCTTGAAGATGGTATATGCAAGAGGTAAAAAACTTTTTATTTACTTACTAACAACTTTCCGTGTTGCTTGTAATTAATTTTTCATTAGTCAATACCTACTAATATCGATGTTACGTTACAAAGTTGGTCCCTTCAAAATTTTATTAATATTATCAACCATGTGATTTACTGCATGTCTCCTCTAGACAATTTCCACTTTTCTTATCGGATACTTGGGCTACATGTGTCGTATAAGATAAACAACAGTGAGATAACTACATCGTTTATTTTATTTATACCCTGAAGCTTTTTTATTAATTTAATACGAGATCTTGCACAATATCTATTCTTACTATTGTTGTAGGATGCAACAAATTTCAATTATTTATAGCAACTTAAACAAAGTTTGAAATAGTTATATTGACAAAAATATTGAACCCTTTCTTGAAATGAACAACACTTTCTGCCTTGAAGGTTCACCTCCCATTTTTGTTTTCTTGTTGCCTCTTCCCTCTTTTAGAAATAAATTGAGAGAGAGCATAAAGATTTTGAAAAAGAAAAGATCTCTCATTTATTTTTAAATCTCTTCTTTCTTTTCTTTTTGTAATCCCCATCTCTCTTTCACTATTCTCCTTTTGAGGAAAAATTTGAAGAGTTGAGAGAGAATAAATAAATGTTGGTGTCATTTTCATGTCAAAACAAAAATGGTATAAATTAAAATACCTTCGCTTCCTTCTAGTGTATTTATATATATATAAATGATACAAAATATTGCTTTTTGTATTTTGTGTTAAAAAAATCTTTAAACTTCTAAAAAGACTTTGAAAGTACAGTTACAAACTATTTTTTTTTGTTGATATAACACTAATTGTAAAGATATTTTTTAAAATTCTTTTTAGATCTAAAGTATTTTTCATACATTTGAAAGTTTAAGAATATTTTTAACACTAAACACTTTATTTCCATTCAATACTAATGATAACGGTATTTTTTTATCACTTTTTAAAAGTTTATGAAAACGTAAATTTGTGAAAAAAGGAAAACAAAAAGATGTTGAAATGTAAAGATAAAACAGAAATGAATATGAAAGAAAACCGAGAGCCAAACCTCATACGACCAAACCAAAGAAAAGTCGAACCAACGGTTTTATCCTTCATTGGATATTGGTTCAATTTTCTGTTTTACTCAAACTTATTTGTTCGGTTTGGTTGGTTCTCCGTTTACGCTTTAGAACAAACGAAAACCAAAGTTGAATTCTTAACAAATTCATATCAATTTTCAGAATCTTGAATTAGATTTAAAGATTAAAAAAAAATCTTTTTCTTTTATTCTTATATTGTTTTACGTGTGATATTAAAAAAATAATGAGAAATTGTGATCTATTTTAGCGTGAGAATGCCAAAGAAAATGACAATTTTTGTATAAAAAAAAGAGTTCACAAGGAAAAATGTAATCTCTATGCTAAAAATTAGACGAAGAAAAAATTATTTCATGTTTTATGTTTATGAGTAAATCCTTTTGAACAAATATAATTCCAAAGTAAAATTTGAAGTTAAAGAGATCATTCCCCAACCATAGCAAAAACAGTCAGACATGTAAACTGGGAGATGTTTAGGGAAGTTATAACCAAATCTACCTGATTTGGTAGACATGACAGCCTCAGCAGAGCATATTGCCTTGAATCTTGAAAGTAGACATTCCCAATCTCTTAGTTAGTCCCTGAGAAAGCCTTTAGGTTGCATTGACTCACATAATCGAGCCCGAGCAGACGAAACCAAGTTACCTTAAATCGAGAGGCAGAACACTGATTTAGCTGAGAATACATACTACAGAGATTTAACATATTGATTACATTGATGGCGTTTTCGTTGATGGTTGCCTTTGTAATTCTGCTTTCATCTCTCATCTGTCCAATGCGTTTCATAGCATTGCTGACTAAATGCCTGTTGAAAGCCAAACCATACTGCACAAACAACGTTATTACAATGTAGTTTGTAACACAGATGCAACCGAACATATTAAACAGAGTGATGCAATAAATCTGAAGTCGTTGATACATGAATAAACATGGGAGGGGATGTCAAGTAGTGGTTCGGGATGAAGATGCATGAGCAACAAGAAGAAGTAATACCTCCTTGTTAGCTTCAAAGATTGAAAAAACGAACAGGGATTATGAAATTAATGTTTACCTCGTTGGCAATCAGCGAGGCTATGATTTTCCAAATTCTTACAAAGTAAACATCCTCTTGAGCAGCTCAAGATGTTCTAGTAAAATCATTTTAGAAGGGGAAACAGTTGGGAAGATTATTATCACTCGAACACAAACACTGCAAGAATAGTTCTACAATATCGTTTTTCATAAGCATCAAAATCTCATTCCCATTAATTGTATGATCGAAAATGTGAATCTTGAACGAAGTACAGACACAGTCAATAGACCTAAAGATAATGATTCTTTGAGTAATCATGTCAAGAAACCACACACAAGAGAATCTAGGCTACTTCAAGTTGAAAGACTATTCCCTAATCCATCACAAAATCTTCAGGAATGGGATATGTTTGGGCCATTTGACATGGAATGATACATGCGAGCAAAATTTAAACACAACTGACGGTCTCTTTCATCACCCCAACCTCCCCAACCCCGGAACCCAGCCCCATAGCCAGGCTGATCTCTGAAGATGTCAACTCGCCATTCGGAATTAATGTTGGCAACTTTGTCAATATCTTTAACGTCAATGTTTAACACACCATTGTCAATACAAATATCATTGTCCCCATGACCCTGGTGTAAACCACATTTCCCAAAGTGAACTGCACTTGCCCAAGGCCCTCGTAATGAATAAACTGGCTTACCAAATGAGGGATAAACAGTTGCCCACATCGTTATATCCCAATTGTATTCATCGAAAAAGCAGAACTCCTTTGCTTGTTTATAGATCTTCCTCCAAACAGTCCGATTGAAAGCATAACCAATATTCCCCATCCTCTCTGCAATAAGAAAATTACTACCCTCTCCTCTTGACTTCACATCACTTGGAGCTAGATTCACAGAATAGCATTCAGGACATTTTTTAGGCTTCAATGTCACAAGTAACTGCAGATTCCGATATGCATTTGGCAATATAAAATGATCTTCCTCAATAAACAAAATATGACCCGACATCCCCTGTGTCTCCTTCAATCCATCCCACACAGTGTTCATCATCCACCACCAATGGTGCTTTAACGAAACAATTTTAGGCAACCGATGGTTTCCATACTGATCAGGATTCCCTCTGCAATGTACTGCCTTAGGATCATCCTTGCCCTTACAATCTGCAGGCGAGACTCCGGGAAAGCTGTTAGGAAAGAGATGCGGAGAGTAAGGAGCAAAAATCTGTTTCACTTGGCAAAACCTGATGCTCTGGACAAGCTTATCCATTTCTTCAAAATACCCGTCATGGCTAACAATTAGCAACGTTTCACTTATTCCAATAACTTTGGCCAGGCTATCAACTACCACTCGGAGATACTGTGGTCGGTTGTGCACATAAAGTACAATAGCTATATGATTATTGGCTAGTTTTGGATACAGATCTAAGTTTCGGGGTGGCAAACGATTTCGCTTTTCTAAACGAATCGACAACTGACTTTGTTTGGGCAGCCTGAGTTCAACATTAGAATCACCAAAACCAAGATATGGATCCTCATCAATATCATCAGAAGACCAAGCAGCGAAATTCCAAGACAAATTCGTTTCCGTAAGTATCATAAACAGCAATAACCCCAATAACGTCACAAAAACAACCAATTTAAAACGTTTAAGAGCAGCATCTTTGGGCCGAGGCTTCTGATTAATAGCCATAATCAACTTAACACAAAAAAGATCACCAGTTCTCAAACACCACTATTCAAAGCAGCAGAAAAAACAAAAACATCCATGGCATCTAAACACAAACAACAAAAATAGCCTATACCCATTTGAGAAGAGACTAAATAATCAAAAGGGTAAGGACCAAAAACCTCCACTAAAGCCTCCACGCTCGGAAGCAAGCAGATCTTCCTCTTAACTCATGACCCAAAATCAAACCTCCATTCAACAGACCCAAATTCGATTCACCATCCAAGCTTATACGACAGCAGGAACAAGATGAAAGCAACAAAGAAAACACAAAACCAAGGGTGGGTTATAACAAGAAACTCATAGAACTAACTAATTGGCGACATGGGGTCATCGGAAAATTGGAATTGAAACATCAAATTGCTTCAAAAAAGCGTTATGTTGAGGATCGAAGGCGGCGATTCGAGGGTTAGATGAAAATGGGGGGAAAAGATGGGAGGGAAGACGGAGAAGGGGAAATTTCACAGTTGAAAAGTTGAAAATAAATCATGGGTTTTCTTGGAAGCAATCAATGGAGTGAAAGTTGAAGGAAATAGTTAGCTGAAGAGTGAATGTGAAAGGGATTTGAAGGTAAAGACTTGAAAGAGAGGGATTCGTCTCAACAGCGAAGAATTTTCTTTGTTCTTAAGTATGAGTCAAATCTGAAGGGTATTGTTCCAAAGTTGGAATTATTTCTTTTCTTTTATGGAACAAATTTTCCTTTTCCCCCAAAGGATCAACTCTCAAGCTCGAAATCCAGCTCTGGAAGGTTTTAAGGTTACATTGAGCTGTTTTTGTTCTTTAAAATTGTATAAATTATAGGAAAAAATTAGAGAATTTGTCCAAAATAACGTTTCAAAGTTTTCATCTTTGTGTTATTTAGACCCCCACCATCAAAATTTGTATAAAAAGTTAATATCTCCTTTGTTCGTGATCTAAAAATTATCTTAAATTACAAAGAATTCGGTAAAAAGCAAAAACAATATTCTTTTTCATCTCATGTTTACTTTCTATTCAAAATTTAAAAAAAATTGAATTAAAAATTAAAAATTTGTGTTAGGTTATGAATTTGAAAATGAAACAATATTTTTTACAAACTTAATTTATGAAAACTAAATTAATGGTTAGTTTAAGGATTGATTTTGAAAACAAGTTTTAATTATTTTCTTTGTATATTTTTAAATACAAAAATAAAAATGAATCACGAACCAAACACAGCCTAATTTTTCCATCTTAACCATTCTCACTGAAATCTTCCTCTAATGAACCTTGAGATTGTACTGATTTTCTTTTAATATTACATATATTTTTTTCCATAAAAATTCTTCCTTTTAACAAAAAAAAAATTAATTTCATTTGAATTGAGTATAACTAAATTAAAGATAGAAATGAGATTTTCCATGAATAATCGAATCCTAGAGATGTTAACGTGGAATCACGACCTAATCTTAAAAAATTACAAACTAATACTACAAGCACTCTATTGCTTGAAATTCCTTCTCGTGATTGCGACTAATCATACGTTGTGAAAAATATGATCCTTAACATTATCTAAATCTACATAGCAATTTTATTCCTTAAATTACTTGTCGACCAAGCACATTTGCCTAATTATTACAACATTATATTGGAGCCCTATCACAATTTCTACAAAAAAATTATTCTTTCCAGAGCCTGGAAGAAAGAAACACGTATAATTTTAAAGTCACAATCAAACTTCGTTACAATATCTTGGTAGAAGGATTAGCATATAGGGATTTTTTTTTAAACATGATACAAATAGACATTGTATGAGTATTCTAACTATTTCGATGAATGATACGTTTTTAACGTAAAAGAAATTTGATGTGGTACAATGCTAAATTTCATTAGTTTTTAAGATTATGTCATTATGCAGTAAAATATCCCGAATTTGGTCATCCATGCAAAAATCTCACAGTAGTTGGCGATGGTTAACCCGAAATTTGGTCATTACAATATCCCGAAACGTTTCATTGTATATTTTTATTTTTTATGTCCAATAGTTAGTTAATTCAAACGAATTGATAGTAGTTTAATAAAATCAATGTTGTTAACTATTTAACTAAACTAACCGAGGTTCTGTTTAGTAATCATTTTGTTTTTTATTTTTGAAAATTAAATGTATTGTCTCTCGTATTCATACAATGATGTGCATCATCTTTTAAGTACAAGATTTGAAATATTAGGTAAGTTCCAAAAACAAGTTTGTAAAAACTTTTTTTTTTTTTTACTTTTGAATTTTGGTTTAGTTTTAAAAACAGTCATAAAATGTAACCAATAAAAATTGAAAGTCAATTAGGGCAAGTGAGATTTTTAGACTTAACTTTCAAAAACTAAAAATTAAAAACCAAATAATCATCAAATGAATGCTATGATATTTGAACTAAATAATTAACTGCATTGATTTTGACAAACTAATATCAATTTATTTTATTTAATTGATCGTATTTGAAATACTCTTTTATCCATAAATACTTAATTTGAATCTACAACTCGAAAACTCATTAGATGAATGCAATTACTGAATTTGTTGATTCGATATTATTAGTTGGTTTTAATGGTAAATTAGTCTTTTTAACTTCTTCTAGGTCCACATTCAAGTTTTCAAGATTATCACTATGTGATTTGATTCATTAACACGTAAGGATGATAATTTAAATATCGAAGCTGATAATAATATAACGTAGAAATAACCATTAAATTAAAGTTATAATGGTTAAATTTTAAAGAGATTGTTGCAAATTTCGCAATTAAATTCAAATTAATTAAGTATATAGCATAATTTTAAAAAATTTGCAAATATAGCAAAATTTATCAAATTCTATCAATGATATAAGTCTATCACTGATAGACCATGTTGCAAATATTGATATATCAGTGATATACCATATGAAGTCTATCAGTGATAGTTTTGCTATATTTACAATTTTTTAAAAATGTTGCTATATCCTTAATTATTATTGCTAAAATAGTCATCATTCCAATTTCTCAATTTTTAAAATGAGGTTTAAACTATATTGTTTACAAGATGATTAATGAAAGAATTTGTACCCACAAACGTCAAAAGAAGAAATAATTGAACCATTTCTTTAATCAAATTTACTTTAGTTTCTTTTTAATTAAAAACAATTAGTAAGGTTTATATTCAATATTAAACATACGAACTTTAATTTGTATGAAATGAGTCATTACTTTTACGCTTTAGCTTTGTAACAGTGTAGCCATCAAACTTTATAGCATTATCGTCGTTGAACTTTTGAATGAGATTTCTTTCGTATATCACAAAAGAGTAACGTGTTTGATAATCATTTTGTTTTTGAAAATTAAGTCGACTTTTGAGTTAAGCTCTTGTAAGCCTTACCTTACGATTGTTTTTCTTTCTTTGTTATCTACCTTTTATTATTAGTTTAAAAAACTATACCATATTTTGAAAAACTAACAAATAATAGTATTTAAAAATCTATCTTTGTTTATGAAATTTGATTATGAATTCAACTAATGTGCTTAATTTTAAAAAACCAAAACACAGCATATGAAAAAGTTAATCCGTGTTCGATATTTTCTGGGTTTGTATAAAAATACTTTTTTCTCCCCTAAAAACACATTTTAAGCACTTCGAAAAGTTAGAAAAGTAATTAGTACCATTTTTGTTTTATATATATATATATATATATATATTTATTTATTTATTTATTTATTTATTGGGGTTTGGTAAAATAGTGTGACATCATTTTATCAAATTTTCATAGTAAGGATTAAAAGTTGACCTTTACTTTAATTCTCCTTTTTTCTTTTTTAAAAGATGTAAAGTAGACTTTTTATATATATATATATATATATATATATATATATTAATATATATATATATATATATATATATATATATATATATATCATCTCACAATTGTGGTCTAAAATCAAATAGTAAACTTCAAACTCAATTATAATATATTTTGTGTATTTTATTTTTTTTCTAGTGAACAAATTAGTGAAAAATAATTTTAAACACGTGTATAGCTAGAAAAACTTTGCAGGATCCATAAAACGTGTATAACTAGAAAAACTTTGCATGATTCGTATGGATGGTCTCCATTTGAGACCCAAATGAAAAAAGACTTAATTTTTAAGAGTGAAGGAAAAGTGGCCTCTTGTTTGCATCAATGCTTAGTGAATTTACTAATTTGTACTTGATAACCATACACACGCTTGCAACTGAGAAACACTACTCGATGCACAATGCACGATTTTCGATGTTCGATGCTTGATACTTGATGCTCTATATTATATGTGTTATGTTATATATTAGATATAGATACTCAATCTTCGATACTAGATACTGTGTACTAAATACTAGCTAATTGATACTCGATGCTCGATATTTAAAGAAACATACAAAAAAAAACACATGAGAAAAAAGAAAGTATAAAAACGGAAAAGAAATGCAAAAAAAATAAGAAGAAAAAAAAACGAAGAACAACAGAAAAAAGTTACAAAAGAATGAGAAAAAGAATAAGAAAGCATCTAAGGTTAAAGTGATAGTTTTATGTGGAGCGGCACAAGTAAAAGATCACTTCTTATCGGGTTTTAAAAAACGACACATTTTTCATTTGGGCTTTCTATTTTATTTTCGGACAAACTTGTCAAATGCAGACTTTGTTGGCTTTCCCCAACTTCAAACGCAATGAACTTCCCTTCCCTTTTTTGCTTTGGCTTCTCTATCACTGAATAAACCAACAATATTCAAAGTCTCAGTTTACAAGAGAGAAAAAAAGAATAAAATGCTTTAACCATTTATTGGCTTCATATAAACCACATTTGATTGATCCTCTAATCAACCCGTGAAAATTTTACAAGAGTACTTCAAACCCATCTAAAAAGTACTTTTCATCATTTCAAAAAAGTTGTGTAAGAGAAAAGACAAAAAAAGAAAGAAAAAAGCTTTACAGAAGGGACAAAAAAGTTATAAATTTAGTCATTTTAAAGTAAGAAGAAAATGAAGTTATGGATAGGTAGTTGTAGTTCATCCATCCCCCCTGAGAAGAAAGACAGGTTCATGTCGTCTGACTATTAGCCATTACTACACAGCAGAGACTGCAGTTGATGGCTCCTATCTCTTCCATTCCTCTTCCTGTTTAAGATAGTGATGTTTCAAACCATAAATCTGAAAAGAAATGTCATCACTATGCCTTTTGTGAAACTACAGGGTTTGTTGTAAATTAATTTTTGAAGTTAGCATAATTAAGTTTGAGTAGGTTTATTGGAACAACGCAAGGAAAGAGGCAGAAGAGTCGGATGATAAGGAGAGAAATGGAAAACGAAAGACTTAGTTGAGTGAGCCTTCAAAAGAAAAGCTTGTTGTTACCACCAAAGTCACGTTGTAATCCTATATATACATATAAAAGAACATGACTAATTTGAAGTATGTCAATGCTTGTCAAGTTGTATTGCTGTGATGCTTGTATGTATACAAAACCATTAACCTTATTCTTAATAAAAACCACATAAAAGTAGAGGCTGTCATGCGTTGAGTTGCCCACTCGGTAGAAGGATGGTTGAACGTGTTGAGTAGTCCATGTTTAAGCCAATCGTCTGAGCAATTGGTACTGAATGTAAGTCCACAGGGATGATGATGGTGAAGTGGTAACCATCACATGAGTCCTTGCGTTGAGGAAGTTCAATATTCAAGCGTTTTAGGAATATGTGGAGGCTACTGCGACTATTGTGCTTTATAACGTGTAGTGAGGCGTTAAGACGTTTATGAAAATAAGAAAGTTTTTATTGTATACGATTGTATTCTCCAAAACGTACTTCTAAATTCTTGTCACTCACTAAGCTATTACCTTACGTTTTAAGTTTTCCTCCCTAGATTAAGTGAAGAAGTGTCATCAGGCAATACAAGAGAAGGCCGCTACTAAATACTTGATGTGCCCATGTAGTCGTAGTAGTTAGCTTAAATTTTGTAATCCTTTAAATTGTAAGTTGTATGTTTGTGTTGTATCAAGTTGTTAATAAAATGGTTACTACTTTCCATATCGCCTAATGTCTTATCACATAGTAGAAGATTTCACCGGCATGTTCACGGCTATGGTTTGAGTTAAGTTTAAAGAAGTACCTAAGCTTTCTCATGTTTCACCTCGAAACATCGGTTTGTCCAAGTCATGTCCACACTCTACACGTAGAGAGTGCGTTCTGAGTGGAGGCGTGACACCTAACCTGACTTCTTCCTCATTTCTTGACTCTACATTTAGTTTCCATCCACAATCTCAAATGTGATTGGCCAATAAATGGGATCACTAAGAACATCATACATTATTTACCAAAAATGGCTTAGTTATTGTTGTTTGCTAGTACTAAATCATAAGTATAGGTAAACAAATACATGGACTAGTTACGTTTCTTTTCGATATCTTTTCGATATCTGTAAGTGTCCAAACTAACTTAGGTGCATCTTGACTAATCTCACCAGATAACTCCATAACATTTAAGTTTAAGAAAACTCAAAAGATATTAAATACTAGGTAAATGGCCACCATGGATTGAGCTAGTTCCATTCCTCTCTTCGCCCTTTATCGACCTCATTTTTTATATATTTACCACTACAATGATTTTTTACTTGAGACTGTAAATTCCAAAGTTTGTCTATGGAAAGTAGATGAAAATCTATTTTACGATGTAGAAAGTTTTTCAAATGGACAACTCTTTTGTTCTAAGGACTAAGGAACTTCTGATAAGGTTATGTTGAATCAAACTAATAGAAGGATAAACTACAGCTAATATGTGAAATTTCTGACTCTGGTAATTGACTTCAAGCAGAACGTATCAATACAGATAAATTGAAGGAAAGAGAAGTTTTGCAAGAGTGAATAACAATTGAATTAATGATGCACAGTGTGAAAGAATCTTTCTTTAGCTACACTAACTTTTCCTCACCTACAGAACTCGCAAGGATGACAACTCTTCCAGCAGTATTGAGATTCGGTTTCGAAAATGAAAATGTGGGTGGAGGGAGGAAAAGAGTATGGATGTCACCTACTTCTTGATAAAGGCTTGAATAGAAACATTGTAACATGCTTTTCCTGAATCCTGAGAGTAGAGCCAAGTGCTACAAATTGATCTTGGACATTGCTCTGAAGATAGAGATGATTTAATTCTGTTCTTTGAGGTGTAACGGGCAACGGTTGACCATCAACTGAAGAAGATGGATCATTTAAAACGGTTCCTTGCAGATGTGGAGGAAGTTCTGGTGGAGGTCTACTGAAATCATCTTCGTTCAAGTATTGATTGTCATAACTCGACGGTGGGGATGGAGGAGTTTCAAAGTCGGACATGCTTTCAGGCAATTCCGGAACATGCCCCTGGAAAACATAATTCAGTGAGAATTATGGAGTGGCTAACAAGTAACGACATTCTTGAGGAACACGAATTTCTCAATGGGAAGCCATGAAACTTACCTGCAAGTCCAAAATATTGTAAGCATTCCCTGAATCATCATGAAACCAGGGTAGATCTGGAGCATAAGCCAACCAACCATCAACTATGAAGTGGTAGTGGTAGATACCGACGGGTAGAGTCTTTATAACCACAAACTTCTCACCTGTGTTATGCAGGAGCTCTCTAATAGAAATACATGAAATTCAATACACTTAAAGGTTGTTTGAGATTTTTTTTCAAAAAAAAGAATGATAAAGAAGAAAAGCATATCATCAAAGTCGAATACCTCGTCTGCCAGTTGTCCCATGATCCAACGATGGCCACTTGATTGCCGCCATGATTCCAAGAGATAGTCACTTGTGTTCTTGTCCCATGGATCACATTTTCACGGAATGCAGCAATCTGAGGCAAAGATTGAGGTTGAGGTTGTAGCATCAGACCAGGACTTGACAAGAAAACTGTAGCGTACTACAAGTGAAGATGAATGAAAACAAGACTATGAGGGTGAATTTGAGAGTGTTGTTGGTGGTTCAATAAACAGAAGTAGGTACAATATTTTTGGCGGATTTGTTCTTATAAATACAAGGTCCCACTCAGTGTAGGAGACCCTCTTTTGGCATAGTTATTAGGCAATTAATGCCAATTTTAGGTGTTCTATTTTCTTTTGTACTTTCAAACAACAAATAATAAAAAAGGAAAATCGATCATCTTTACAGCTTGAATTGCACTTAATATTAATCATAAAAAGATATCAGAAGAGCATTTGTTACATGTAGCTAACTAACCCTGAATTACAATATTCAGGATGAAGTTAAAAGACAGTGGTTTTCCTGACAAAATATCGGAAGCGAAGCTTTTCTAACAAGTCACCTTCATCCGAGTGATTGAAGAAGAATATATCTAACAACCCACAGAAAAGTGAGCAGTTACAAAGATTTACCCATCCTTCGTAATGTAACTAAGTCATAAACTTTTTTTTGATGAAATGTAACCAAATCATTAACAAAAATCTTAAAAGAGACAATAATATGCATATTCGATTATTTAACATATCAAGATGCTTAGAACAAATTCTCATAGTTTTAAAAAGAAAATGCGGAAGCACCCAATTAACGAAGTCCAGAAATATTCCTTAGTTCAAAGAATCAACGAAGTGGGAGAGAGAGTGTGCATAATCATGAACTTAAAGAACAAACAAAGATATGGAAGAACAAACCTGAGGATTGGAGATAAGGGCTTGTCGTGAGGCTAAACTTTGTGGAGAAATCTGAATTCTGGACTCTGAAAACACGTACGTGTTGCAACTGTTATGTGCTGCATCATCTGCGCAGTCCATCCTTTGGTCGTGATTCTCCTGAAACTTGACGCCAGAGGGGCCTTCTTCATTTTTCCTACCCTCAGCATTGTCCATCACTGAAAAACGGCACAAGAACCAGGATAGATATGATTATATATAACGACAACCCAAATCAAAATTCTAACTCAAATTTTGGCTATATTAAAAGAATAAGTGAAGCCCATCGGGAAATACAGGCAAACAACAAAAACCCACAAAAGCATAATTTTTTACACATACTTACGTCAGTCGATCAATCCCACAAAACTTTAGAATCCAAACCAAGAGTTGGGTGAAGGTAGGATTCTGTTAGCATCTTCCTTATGCAGGCTGCAGCTGTTTATTAATGGAGTTCGGTTAAGTTTTATTTTGGAAAGTGCAATTTGTCTTCTCTCTCCCTCCTTCTCTCTCTCTCTCTTCCTTCTGAAGGGCACTTTCTCTCCCTTATTTTTCTCTTCTTTTTAGCCTAAACCCTTCTTGCTGTCGTGATTAAAAAAATCCAACTGAACGATAAACAGTGGTTTTTTTATTCTCCAATGAATTTGGAAGATTCTTATAGTGGGTTGGTAATTATGCTGATTTAAAAGGGAATGCTGCCTCGTCATCAACATTATTACTTATTTTCCTCGTCTGAGGGGGGGACTTTTGGAGCCTCCAACAGCCATTCCTGAGTTACTGGCCTTGAGATTGGCTCCAAATATAGTTCAAAATTACTGTTATTTACCTGTCTTGGCTATTGGGACCTCGGATTGATGCTCGTGGGTAACTCATAAATTTAAAAATAATTGATGCGTAAAGACTGGAGATTATGCTAGAAATTTGCCAAAAATGGCTTGAAAAGACAGAAAACTCCCGCTTGAAACAAGCAAGCATGAGCTGTTGATTAGAACTAGGTGTTGCTTTCAGATAACAACTTCTTGTACAGATTTGTGAAACCTTCTACAAGAAAAACGTAGAATTCATCTTAAAAATATTTGTAATAAAAATATTATATGATATTAGACCTGACCTTGATCGGGTTTGCTTAGGGAAGAAGATGCCACCTAAGAAAACTTGTCTCTGTTATTGTACGAAAGACAAAGTGGAAATCCAAGTAACTGAAAGCAGCAAAAGCGCTACTTTTGCAAGCCCACGAAAGCGCGCTCTTTTTCTCTCTCTCACCCCCCGGAAAGAAATTACTAAAGTAAAATTGACCCCCCATGGGAATTGTTTTCAAATCAATCTCAAGGAAAACCCTTTCCACAGCAAGTCGGCAGATAGATCAATGCTCAAATGTGCTGTAAGGTTACAGAAAGCAGATCAAAACATTAAGATCACTCAATTAGTGTTGTCCAAATCACTTAATACCTTGAGAGAGACTAAGGTTGAGAGAACGCCGGATCATGCAATCTTTATTCAAGAGAAGATCCTTTTATTAGAAATACTGGGTGACATCCTCTCTGGTTGATGTGATAAATGATAATATAATATTTATATACATTACAAAAGAGAACTTCAAAATGAACCCAATGGGCAGACCCATAGGAACTAAACTAAGGTGTGCAGAAGTATCAAAAGGAAAAGGTAAAGTGGCATCTCGTTCTTTTGTCCATCCAATCAACGATAAACAGTTAAAAGTTGAGGGGAAATGGTACCAATTCTAGGTTTAAACTTTTGCAATCATATGGTCCTTCGGGGCAAAAGGCAGTGCAAGAATCTAATGAAAGTGATTTTTCTCTCTCAACAATCAACAACCAGAGCAGAAGCACCAGCAGAGTAAAAAAAAGTAGATAGGTAGGTGGAGTGAGATATATAGAGGGAGAAGGATGTAAAAGCCCCAAAATAAATGCAGGCCATGTTAGGAGGTAGCACGTACATTGTAAACTGCCACTGCTCTCCTTTTGCGTATGGAGTTGAGAGTTTGGTGGTTAAATGTTGGCATCACCAAGTTGGAGATGCTGACACTGCCACTCGGTGGAGCATCTACATGAGTCTGCTTCTTCTTTCATTGGGCCATGCTGACAGCAATGTGCTTGGATGTAGATCTTCAAAAGAGACATCTCCAGTGCTACCATAAAAATCTTCACTGTTTCTTCATATTCAAAGCAATCCCGTTCACAATTATCTAGATTTGGTGATTTAAGGGTCCAATTTTAACGTAGCATATCTTGCTAACTCTAATACAAATATACAACACAACAACTACCAATTATGCATATAAAATAAACATTTCTTTCCTTCAAGCTGTAGTTTCTATAAGATTACAGTGATTTTGACTGATGGCATTCATTCACAACCAAGGTACAACCCAACTACGATTGCTGTCGTCTTAATTCAAAATAATGAAACCATTTTTTCTTATGAAGAATCGATTGATAATTGATTACCAAGTTCTAAAGTGGACCCATTAAAGGAAAACTTTTTTGCTTACCCATTGAGGCATTTTGTCAAACACCTTGCAAGTGGATCAGAAGAAAAATAAGAAAAGGGGTAACATAATCGTATGGTTGTAGAACTGCCACGGCTTATTCAGTACCATTTCAATTTCCATTCAATCTGAGCGAGGAAAAATGTGGGTATGACAGAAAGCTACAGTATAAGGCACTACCTTGTTTGGGCCGTCCATTTAGCTTGGAATTTTCGATGCTTCCATTTCTTCATTCGATGTTCATATGCAATTCCAACCCCAATTGACTATGGTTGTGCAATTTCCTTGAAATCTTTGATTTATGATTTTTGTCCTCAACCTCTTTGAAGAGAATTACGAGAAGACTCCACTTTTCTACTACTGTATTGCTTAAAAGTACAAGACTATACAAGCCACCGAAAAACTATCTAAATTACAAGGGTTGTTTGGTTCACCAACTTTAAATGTTAATAGAGTTTTATATATAAAAACATTGTGATTATTTAAGTCGAACAAGTCGATTGACCTTTGAATGTCAATAAAACTCTAGTAAATTAATTACTAACTAGTTGGACTGACTTCTATCTATTGAACCCTTATTATTCGTAGATTATTTATCTTTTTAGCATTAGGTTAACATATTGATAGAGTTCAGTTGGTATAATTTACCAACTTTATCTTCTTGCAATGTTTTCAAATGCTCTATTCATTGGCCATCATCGACTAGAATCATTGTCACACCGTGCGAACCAACTTTGACGATCCCTTTCACACGTATGATGACAACTCCGACTACCAATTTCGAACTTCAATAATGACTTTGATGACAACTCTATCGATCAACTCCAACGACCAATTCCAAGCTTTGATAATCATTCTAATGACAACTCCAGCGACCAATTTCAGCTACCAATTCTGGGCTTCTGCAATCACTCAAAAGACAACGACTATCTTTGCACAACCAACTTCAACAATCAATTATTGGCACCAACATCCTGCCCCAACTACTCCAACGACGAACCCTAACAACTAATTTTGAACTTTAACAACCATCCCTGTGCGATCAACTCTAACGATCAATTTCGGTCTCTATGCACGTTCAACTCACATTCTATAGTGATTAAAGTGCAATGTATGATTGTTGATTATAATATAAATATATTTGTCTACCTTAACTGCAAGAATTATATCTAAGATGAATTGACATATCAAATGAGTGTTAAGAATTTAGAAAAGTATACATGTAGTATAATAGTTGAACAAAAATAATTAAGAAAGTGAAAACGAAAGTAAACATACAAACTAAAAAAAATCATAAAATATAAATTTATTTTTAGGTGATTACAAATCGTACCAATTTTATAAATAATAATCAAGTATATAACAATATTTTAAAAAATTATAAATATAGTCACGTTTATCAGCAATAGACTTGTATAACTAATAAACTCATATGGTCTATAAGTGATAGACCAATATTTTTAACAAATCCATCAGTGAAAGTCTTCGTGAATGATCGACTACCATTGGTGTTAATTAATATTTTAGAATATGGACCTACACACCCAAAAAATTTCAAAAGGAGAAAATAGGCCAAGAGGCCCAACTTGGTTGTTTAGGCCCACAAGAAATGGGAACAATTTCCTTGCTGTGAAGCTCTTTAATCCTTTTCCAAAACAACCACCTAAGTCCTACTCTATAAAACACATTTTATCAATGACATTTCAAAACTATATATTATATTTATTGATAAGGTGATAGAACCTCTAACTTTTAGATACGGAGTTCGTGTTAATACTACTAAACTAAAACAGAAAGTACTATCGAATTTTAGAAGAGAGATTTTAGTAACAGCTATGGAACTATAAAATAAATTACAGAAAGTAAAGTGAAAAGAAAACCAATAATGATTGTGCTAAAAATATAAACGAGTAATAATAATAATAATACAAAAATGAGTGATTGCCATAATTATTGAAAACATTCTATCCTTCATCCATTATTTGAATTAATAATTAGCATAAAAAGAAAAGTGAAAATAATCCATTATATGAACTTTATAAAAAAAATATGAAAATCTACCATCTTAATTAAAACTATAACAATAATTATAATAATTAATTTTTTTAAAAAAATTCTACTTCAATTTTTTCTTTAATTAAGAAAACAGTTATTTCTCAACTACTATTTTTTAAAAAAATGGAGTTATTTAAAAGAACAAACAAACAAAAACAGAGAATTTCCTCTTATGCCTAGTTGAGTAAAAAATTAGATAATAATAATAACAATGAGATAGATCAAATGTGTAAATACTAAATAGATTCCTCTCTCTTTTTCGGGGTCAAAATCGACTTTTCAAATATTGATGGTTGAAAATGAGTATACGCTACACATTTTTTTATACGTATATGTATAATTCAATTAATTAAAGTATATATCGTCACTCAAGTGATAAACGGTATGAAATTCTTGTATAGAGTGGGGTTATAAGTGTATTTTACATAATTTCACATTTTAATTTTTGAATAAATTTTAAAAAAATATTCTCCAGGAAGGAAAAAAAACCTATATACATTTAATTCTAAACCGATTTTTGAAAAAAGATTAAAAAAATAAGTTATAATATCTAAATTTAAAATAAGTATCAAATTACTATCTATATTTATCTAAATTGAAAAGTGTTAAAAACAAATTTATTGTTTTTTTAATTAATTACCACAAAAAATAATCTCATTTTATCCTTTATATTCATGTTAGATGTATATTAAATAAAAAAAATGTATATTAGTTTTTTGAAAAATTATTCATTTTGGTTAAATATGAAAAATTTAACATATCATAATCAAAATTAAAATGTTAGTTTTTAATGGTTAACTAATTAATGAAAAATATTGTAGTTCACAATAATATTTGAAATTAACTCGTTAAATAAAACAAAACATTAATTTAGTTACTAAATCATTATTAAATTTTTGTTTAAAAAGAAAACATAATAAATTAGGGTTGAACTAAAAGAGGAATTCAAATCTATCCCCATAGAAAAAAAATGTTTTTTAGTTATTTAAAATTGGGTACGATAACAATTAAAGAAAAAAACAATAACTTTAGTTAAAATTAAAGTCTTAAATTAGGAAAATAATCAACTATTTCCAAATTTATTAATAAATAACTAATAACAATTTAAAAATACTTTTAAATTTAAAAAATCATTTTAAAAAAGTAAGAACGATATGACTAAATTACAAAATAAGTAACCAAGTTTTTAATTTTAAACTAATTTTTCATTTTAAAAAAATATCAGCTTGATTTAATATTTTGCTATTTTTGTCCCCAAATTTATGTTTTAGATTAAACAACTAATGGGATGGTATGAACTAAAATAAAAGTTTAAAATTAGTAACTAATCAAAAAATTATAAATAAAAAATTAGAAGATTTGGGTTTTCACACTATTTTATTAATATTATTTTAATAATATAATATATTTTAGTTATTAATGTTCAACTTACCATGATAATTTATCAATTATTTATACATAAACTAAAATTTAATACAATGTTATTTTCGAAAATTAATTTAAATTACATTTTAAACCGTTTACGTTAAATTAAAGTTTTAGACTCTCTTAAAACGTAAAAAAAATAATTAAAAGAGACTTTTAACCATCTAAATTATATCGTAAGTTTGCTTATAATCACTTTTTAGCTTTATTCTAACAACTTCCCTACTTTTAGGTATAGCTTTACTAAAAATTTGTCACCTCCAAGTTAGTTTATAAATTTTGTATTTATCATTTCATATCTAATATACCTTAAAAATTTTATTACTAGATATATAAATTTACTCGCGTTTATTTTTGTTTCTTACAGTAATTACTCTTGTATTTTAGATCTACTTTTCTCCAACAACACAAAAGCCATAAATACTGCTTTCTAACTCGTGTGCTATTAAAGTTGGAAGTATACATTTTGATACGACAATGGTGACGATGACAACCACAACCACAACGACATTTATAAAATAAAAGGCAAAAAGACATATTTACCCTTATGGTGAAATAAAGAGGAAAAAATAATGACATATTTGGAATATATGGATATATAAAAAAAAAAAAAAAAAGAGAGAGAGAGAGAGAGAGAAAGAAAAAGATTGATTAATTAATTAAATAGACAAATACGGTTGTCCCAATGAGGCATCCTCACGCCAGGCTGGCTTTTCTTGGAGCCTCTTCTCTACCGACACTTCTGGGCCCTTCTCCATCCTCACCTATTTTCTATTTTCTATTTTCTATTCTTCTTCTTCTTATTATTATTAGTATTGTTTTTATATTTCATAATTCATCCACTCAATTATTTTCTTCAACTACTTTCTTTCTTTATTATTCATTTTTAATTTTCCTTTCTAATTAACCCTACAACAATGTCGTCTCAATTTAAGATCGGTAACTTTCGTTTGTTTTTATTTTTTAGTTTTAAAAAACTGATCGTTAAATATGAGAAACGAAGAAACAATATTTTTCTTTTTGTTAAAGGGGCTTTAAACATTTGTTAACATTCACAAATTAATCTTCTTTGAAGTTCTTCGAGCATTAAAATAATGTCTTTCTAATTTTAATTTTATGTTTTTTTTTCATTTTATTGAAAAGAGGAGATGTGTTTTTATGGTTGTTGGTGATTTACTTTCGAGGCCATAATGGGTTTTTCTTTTTTTTTTAATATATAAAAAAATTGAAGCTTTTCTTTAGAAGACATTCACCAACCAACTAAAGGATATTACATCACAAGAAATCAAAGATTCAAATCACAATGAGTAGAGAGAAAAATAAAAAAGAGAATTCGCTTGCTCTTCGATCCAAAGCCTAAGATACCAAAGAATGAGGGAGGACATTATTCCACGGTGAAAAGAAACATCGCGTACGATTTGTGCATAAGCCTCCACCTTCTAGATGAAAAAGGAAACTTTAGTAAAATCTATAGAGTTTCTAAACATAAGTTTACAACCTCTCAATAGGTAGACTCTATAATAGTTTTAAGTACATGTGGAAATAGAATTTCAATCCATAATTTGTATTAAATCATACAAATGTGAGTGAGTAAGTTTTTCTATTAATAATTTAATTAGGAAAAAGGACAAACACATCATGGATGCAATTAAAACTTTGGAAAGATGTTAATTTTATCTTTCACTAAGACTTTTTTAAATACTATATTTTAATTCAATATTTTTATACAAAATAATGCTAATTTAGGTTGATTAGATTTTGGTATACACACTAACTTTAATTTACTTTTTCAATATGTGAAAAAAAAAAAAAAAAGATTCTCATTACTTTTTTTCTTTTCAAAATATTAACCATATTTCAAACTTCTCAAGCTCAAACTTGAGAAACAATATTTTTCTCACAATCTTTCAATTTAAATAAATAAATAAAATTGTTCCTCGAAATCTAGTAATTTTAACTATCCAATTTTGTAAATTTTGAAAACATATCCACATAAGAAAATTAATAAAAATTGATTTTGAGAAATTAAATATAAGATTTGTTGAAGTTACAAAACTAAAATTATATGTCAATAATATATTTTTAAACTTCTATAAAAATATTTACACTTGAGAAATCCTTTTGTTTTTTAAAATAGTTTTTTTCTTTTTAAAACGTAGATTAATTGCGTAATTACTAAAAAAGAAGCCATAAGAAATGGTTTAAACAAGATTTAAATTTTCTTTGATTATTAATTTAAATTATGTACCAAATCCAAATGTTGATTTAATAAATTAAAATGATTGAAGCATTTGGGTTTTCTTTTCAAAGTGGTTGGTGGGACATCATTTGTCTATGCTGCCCCTTTTCTTTTTGTCTATTTTGGCTTTAATCTTCTTGACCTTTCTTTCCTTTTTCAATTATTATTTTAAAAAACACATGATTTTATTCCCC
Organism: Cucumis sativus; assembly: GCF_000004075.3. NCBI lineage: Eukaryota > Viridiplantae > Streptophyta > Magnoliopsida > Cucurbitales > Cucurbitaceae > Cucumis > Cucumis sativus. The sequence goes on along the minus strand of NC_026661.2, from coordinate 1,960,051 downwards.
AACTATTTAGTGTCGGTTTAGCTTCAAGTATCGATAGAGATATATGTGCGAAACTAAACATTGTTTTAAGCATAAAACAAGATTAATAATCTAGTTTGATAGTAAAACAATCTAATAGTTAGGTTGAATAATTCAGTTGATATATGAGTGTGTTATTAATCATAATGTCAATAGTTTGATTTGAATCTCTTTTAGATGTGTGCATGATAGATTCAAAAAACCAAATTAAAAGTAGTCAGTTGGAGATAAGAAGAGTTTTAGTCCGTGAGGCTTAACCGACCTAAATTGATTGATGATCAAGGTCGATTTGAACGTTTACTAAACCAACCATAATTGATTCAGTGGCAATTTGATCGAAAAACATGCATTGATCGATCGATGTTCACACGTAATGTCTTGGATTCCAATTTTGCTAAAATTAAATTTAAGATTTATTGAAAATTTATATACTAAAATTAGACGTTTGAAAATATAACTAAATAGTAAAAACAGTAAAATACACCGACTAAAATGATATTTTAACCTTATACGAGTTTTCTTTTTATATATTGAAAAAAAGTTTGTGAATTACTTGCAAGTTAGAATAGGTTCCAAAATTCAAGTGCCCACATGCACAAGCATCTTATCAAGCACACAAGTCTTTCAAATAATCATAAACAAAGTCAAGTATCTTACCTTTACTTCTATCTATTATCTAACCCTTATTAAATTATTGGGATTCATTTTGCCAATATATCTTTACTACTTTTTTCTTTAGAATATCCATACATCTTTTTGGATTATTATTAAAATATATAATCATTCGTAATAATTAATTACTCATTTAAAAATAGATTGAATTAATTTTCGCTATCCATTTCATAATTCGCTTAAATTACTCGAGTAACTAATATGCATCGACGTTTAAATACCATATATTTTGTCCTCAAACTATAAAAAGGTTTGTTTTCAAATCATTGATTATAACTACCGTTAAAAGAGGAACTTACTATATATGTTGTTCTTGTACATGTCATATTATTTACTATTGTTGTTAGTATAAAGTATGAATCATAATTATGATGTACATGAAAAAGAAGAAACAAAAAACACAAAGAAACAAAAAGGTTTGGAATTTAATTTTGGTTTCTGATTTCTTTTCCTACAAGATTTAGATTTATGACTTTTGATTTTTGTTTTCTATTTTTAGTTCTTAGAATATTATTTTATATTTAGTTACTATTTGGCCATGTTAGATTAGTTAATCAAACATTTATATTAACCAATTTATATCCATATATTATATATATATAAAGTCCCGATTGGGTTGTTTTGTCAATACTAACATAAATTTGTATTATTAATTTTTAGATGTGAAGTTTAATAATCTACCTTGCATACTGTAAGAACAAAACCGCTAGTACACAAATTTGTATTTTTTCGTGTGTTAAAATTTTAAAATATCTATTAAATATAAAATTAAAAGTTCAAAGTTTTATTTGATAAAAAAATTCAAATAAATATCTAAAATATCCTTTATTTGAGTTTTGAAATTAGGAAATTCCAAAACATATCACTAAATTTAAAATTTAGAAATCAATTTGACAATTCAATTTCCAAATAAAACACAAACAAACGTTTTGAGAGTATCCTATCTAATAATTTAATCGTCAACATGAGTATAACTCTATAATAATGTTAAAGTTTCATCGATACTTTCGTATATTTTCAATACTAATAGGTGTAAAAAAAGTGAGAAAATACGAAAAAATAAACATACAAATGTGATGAATTTAATACAAGATAAATGAGATTTGAAAAAGTAAGAAAAGCATTTAGATATGTATGATTTAAGATGTTTGCTTTGAACATTCCATAAAATTAAGACCTAAAAAATTTAAAAATATTTGAAACCTTTTGAGTCCAACAAACTTATAATTTCATTATATAAATAAATAATTAAATGTCAAAAATCAAATTAAGAAATAAATATTGAATTAAACTAATGCCATGAGAGGGCCCACTTCACTCCTCTCTTGAGCTGGCTCCCATGCTAACTAACCTTTTCTATTTCTTAAAAATCTCTCTTCCAAAATAAAAACTCCCTTCACTCAAATCCCTAAATCTCTCACTCCCACCCCCAATCAAATCCCCCAATTTCCACATTCCCCATTCCCCTCCGCCACCATGCCCCGTCCCTTCCCCCTCGCCACTCTGGCTCTCCCTCTCCTCCTCCTCCTCATCTTCTCCCCCTCCTCCGCCGACGCTCACAACATCACTAGAATCCTCGCCAAACACCCTGAGTTCAGCACCTTCAACCACTACCTCACAATCACCCACCTCGCTGGCGAAATCAACCGCCGTCTTACCATTACTGTCCTCGCCTTAGACAACTCTGCCATGTCCGCTCTTCTCGACAAGCATTTCTCCGTCGGCACCATCAAGAATGTGCTCTCGCTTCATGTTCTTGTTGATTACTACGGTGCTAAAAAGCTTCATCAGCTTTCTAAAGGAACTACGCTCTCTTCTACTCTGTTTCAGGCCACCGGTTCCGCTACTGGTACTTCTGGATATGTTAATATCACTAATATGAGAGGCGGTAAGGTTGGATTTGGATCCGAGGATAACGGCGGCGATCTCAATTCCTTCTATGTTAAATCGGTCGTGGAAATGCCTTACAATATCTCCATCTTGCAGATCAGTAAGGTAACTGTCGATTTCAACCTTTTTCATTACGCCAAATCCTAATTCCTATTATCTTGTTCAAATTTTTAACAATCTTAATCTTGATATCAGTGGTAATAGTATGAATATGTGAATGAGATTTATTTATTTCCGATAATATCACTTCTTATTTAACAATTAAATTGACAATTACACCATGTTAATCACCGACTTGTTTAGTATAACTATAATACCAAATTAGAAAGTTACCGATCGACAAAAGTTCCTGGATCCACAGTTTCAACCACTATTAAATGATTAACAAAGTTAAATATACAATATACAATAACTAATATTATTATAGGAAAAAAATATACTATTCAAATAGAAAAAAACATTTCGTAACAATTTGTGATTGAACACTTGCGTAGGATCCACCGTGAATGATAGGGTAATCTTTAGAATATTCTAAATGAAGTTGATTTTCAACTAAATGTTAACACTGTTTTAGTTGCTAAAACGAGTTGAGTTCAACTGACATTGTATTAATATTATAATTTTAGAATAAAAAGTTTGGTCGATTGTATTCCTTCAATTCTCATATTAACAAAAAAAAACTTTATTATGTTAGTAACACATACATTAATGTAAAGATTCAAAACTTCAACTGTTGGATAAGAATATAAAGTTAACTTACATTATAATCATTAATATACAGATCTAACTATGTTTGAGTTTCATAATTTTAATATTTTGTTAAAGTTTAGTTAGTTTTTCAATTCTTAGAAGTGAGTATTTGATAATTATGTCTTTTATCTATTAAACTTAGTCTCTTAGCGGTCTATTTTGTGACCGACAAAATGGAAACTCAAAAAGTTCATTTAATTTGTTATGGATCTGATTATTTATTTATTAGTTTTTCTATCAGAAAACGACAATTCTGTTAGTTAACCGTAACAGTTATTTTAACAAATTGGGATTTTACGTTAGGTTATAACATCCGCCGACGCCGAGGCTCCAACGGCGGCGCCGGTCAGTTTGAATCTGACGGAGGTCCTGCCAAAGCAAGGTTGCAAAGCCTTCTCTGATCTCTTAATAGCTGCTGGCGCCATTGAAACATATCAATCGAACGTCGATGGTGGACTAACGATGTTTTGTCCAACGGAAGACGCACTCAATGCATTTCTTCCCAAGTACAAGAATCTCACGGCGGCGCATAAAGTATCGTTGCTATTGTACCACGGTATGCCGATTTACTTATCGTTGCAGATGTTCAAATCGAACAACGGCGTCGTCAGCACGTTAGCCACAGACGGCGGCGCCAAGTACGATTTCGTCATCAAGACCGACGGCGAGGACGTCATGGTAAAGACGAAGGTTGTGACGTCGACAGTGACAGCGACGCTGATAGATTCGGAGCCGTTGATAGTGTATGAGGTCGATAAGGTGTTGCAGCCGAAGGAGCTTTTCAAGGCAGTACCGGAGGAGGAAGAGGAGGCTCCAGCACCGAAATCATCGCCGAAGAAGAAGAAGACGAAGGCACCATCGCCTAAGGCGTCGGACGGAGAGGAGTCCGAGGATGCAGACTCCCCAATTGGGTCGGATGAGTCGGACGGAGATCCGGCGGATCAGACATCAGAAAAAGATGGAGCGTTTGGAAGGAACGGTGAGAGATCGATGGCGGTGGTGGTGATGTTGAGTTTGTGGTTGGGTGTTTTGCTCGTATGATTTGTATGATGGAATGGAGACGTGGCGTTATATTAGAGGTCCGTTTATTCATAGAGCAAAATAAAAAAAAGGAAAGTCTCACTTTGTATTTTCGATTTTTTATTTTTGAGAGTGTCGGTGATGTTTTTCATTTTTATTTTTACCCTTTTTTTTTGGATGGTGTACAGTCACTTTAAATATCAAATTGGGTTGTATTTTCTTAAGTGATTTGCCTTCATTTTTTTTTTTCCCATTTTGAAAAAGAACAATAATTTATTTAATTTGGAATAATTTATTTTAATTTTTCTTCTCTCTTTTATTATTATTATTATTTAGACAATGCATGTTGAAATATTTAGGGAATCTTATACTTGTGTCGGTGGAGAGAAATCATAAAGAAGCCCCAACATCACACTTTCCTTTTCCCTTTTGATATTTGCAACTTTAGGACTCCAACACATTTTTTTATTCCACTTTTGGTAAGAACTAACTAGCGAGTTTTATGCCTATGCTTAGGAGTCAATTAGAGATTTTAATTACCAATACATAGAAACCATGTACAAGTTTCAAGTTTATTGACTTATAAATATAACTTTTAACTCAATCTAAACATAGCTTAATTAGGTATGATAATAGCCATTAATTTTAGAAAAAGACATCACAGATTGTAGAGTACATTGATATAAAATCATGATGTTGAATTCTAGAAAGGAACGTTGTGTCCTTTATTGTTGAAGTAAGTTTATTGTAACTAGTAGCACTTTTATTAACTTCACCTTTGTGCTAACATTTTAGAAAACAATATAAAAATATAATTAATCAACAACTCATGTGACAAACTACTACCCAATTTTCTCTAACCATAAACCAAACAAGATGGAGATTTAATGCACAAATGATATGTACGTCAATAATTTATAGATTCTTTTGAGCATCTTGTAATGCTGAGGTTAGAGGGAGCAATCAATTGTCGATGTTGCTGCTGAAGTATGAGTTCAGATTTCATGTTTTGAGTAGAGGAACGTCATTTTACCAGACGCAGAATACGTAGGCATAGCTGAGAGACCGTTGTAGCTGTTGTTCGCCTTTGCTAAACATACTTTTGCCACGTAGTCGAAACCCGAATTTTCTTTAACAAAGGGTTGGTCTGCATATTCATCAATGGGC